>NC_085137.1:263844537-264444537 GCF_035046485.1 Aedes albopictus | reverse complement strand
AGCCATGGCACTTGCATATATTTTAGTTTTGCTTGAGCTTGACGATTGACCGTCCTACCGTCCCCTAGTTCATGGTTGTCCAATCTAATTAATTTTGGGGGAACAATGTTCCCGGAACATGCTTCAGTTATTATGTTCTGAATCGGAAAGTTTTTCGACTGATCATAATGATATGGATTATTGAACGTCTACATTACTAAAGCAGTGTTTTTCAAAAGTATAGCATATATTTTAAAGAAGGGAAAAACTCTGATGATATTGTTAGTAGCCGTAATGTTGAAAATCTCCAAAACAACATAACTCGAAAAAATAGCTTAGAACATGAGAAGGAAAAATTAATTATATGAATATTATCAATTTAGTTTTGTGTTCGTTGGTATGCACCATTAGCCTCTTCACTAAGCTCAGAAGCTAAGGTCCATGCTGATGGTTACGCGTTCGATTCACGTTTGGACCAAGAATTTTTCATTATGAAAATTTTCTTGACCCCCTTTGGCATTGCGTATCTTTGTGCCTGTTACACGATGTGCCAAAGCTAAGAAGCAGGCTTGATCTCAGTTTGGGTGTTACTCCAAGAAAAGGACGAAGTGCTATAACTTATATATGCATTTTCGTATTCTCAGCCTTTTAATTTTTCAGCCTTTTCTAATTTCAGCCTTTCGTATTCAGCCTTTTGTGCATTCAGCCTTTTGTGCCTTCAGCCTTTTGGAATTCAGCCTTATGTTGCCATCCCATTAGTTCGATAGAAGCTCAACTGATTGAGCTAAAAGAAAATATTCTTTACATTTGCATCTCTCAATTTGATCGACCAAATTCACAGTTAATCTGCCATATTTAGAAAATGTTGAAACTTTAGGTAAAGTTCTTTTTTACTGGGACCAGAGGTTCGATGAGCCATTCGTCAAAAACTAATAACAAGAAGATGAAGAAGACGTTAAAAACAAACTGACGACTTCTTCAACCTTAAACCATGTTCGAGGTTTTTGTGATATGGCCAAAACATAAACAACTCATAAAGATAATTTTCAATCAAAAATTCATGAGTTACCAATAAAGAAATAAGGATGGGGGAGGAAACTACAAAAGTTCCCTAAACATCAAAAAGTACATAAACGTGAAAGTTCTCAATTGAACAAATATAAAAAAAAAATTAAGCATTTATTGCGAAAAGTATTGTCTGAGTCATGCGGTAAAGCTGCATAGAGGATTGAGGCTATCTGGTGCCTAAATTTCCGAAATCCAACACGTCGAAACTACGTCGAATTTGTTCTGGGGAATCCAGAGATCCAAGAATTTGCCCAGTACAATGTGAACAGAGATGTTATCCTTTTTAAATCCGACAAGCGTTAGCAAGTTCAGAGAGCAAGTGACTCCTCGTAAAATTGCACACATATTTTTTGTCTCTCTATCGTAGTTCTGTGGTGCAGCAATCGGCCTTTTTTCCTATTATTTTCGCTTTGTTGTTATTTAGTAATTGCTATTTTCCAATTTTTCCATGTATTTTTGATATTTTTTATTGTATTAAAAATGTGTTCAGGGCATGAAAAATTTAAAATTGTTTGGTGAAAAAAAATGTGTATTCTTATGTTATTGAAGTTGTTGATTTATTTGTGGAAGTTCTTATTTTTTTGTTGCTAGAAAATCATTTATTTATGAGAAATCTTGATTTATTTAAGGCAAAAGGTTATTGCAACCCTAACACTGCCGTGTGCAGCATAGTTGTCCCATGTTACATTTTGTCGATTTTGACTTTTTTTCGCCAAACGGTCTATTTTTACGTATTCTTTTAGAAACTGCCCTCGGTTAGTACACTTTGTTCGGAAAATCTATAAAAACAACATCAAGTCAATTTGTCCCATGTTCATTTTTGTCATCATAAGCTGTTCCATGTTCCAATTTTCAGCATAAGCTGTCCCATGTTCAATTTTGCAGTAGTCCCATGTTCTATTTTGCAGCATAAGCTGTCCCATGTTCAATTTTTCAGCATAAGCTGTCCCATGTTTTTTTTTCTCAGCTTTTAAAGCTAAATTGGAGTAAGCTATGAGTAACCAGTGGAGGGTGTAATCAGTAACCAGTCCAAAGATGGCGACCAGAATATTCAAGATGGCGGTCTACAATCCAAGATGGCGGCTCAAAATTCAAGATGGCGACTGTTTAATGGAGTTTTAGGCTCTAAACCATGCAATATATATATATATATATATATATATATATATATATATATATATATATATATATATATATATATATATATATATGTATGTATGTTTGTATGTTAAATTGTATGTTAATGTGTATGTAAATTTGTATGTTTGTTTATTTGTTTGTTAAAGAGGTGGTTATAAGGGTATTGGAATTCAAGATGGCGGCTTAGGTTCCAAGATGGCGGAACTCAGAGTGCTTGCTATTTAACGGTGAATCTGTTACGGATACTATGCAATATGGGTATCTATCGATCGGGTTTGATGAGTAGAAGTCAAAATTCAATATCCGACCCCATTTTGAAATCCAAGATGGCGGACCATAATCTAAGATAGCGGTCACGGAATGGTGTTTTGAGCAATGTTTCCATGAAATATGGGTATCTATCGATCGGACTTGATAAGTAGAACTCAAAAATGGATATTTGACACTATTTTGAAATCCAAGATGGCGGACCATAATCCAAGATGGCGGCCACGGATTGGTGTTTTGAGCTATGATACCATGCAATATGGGTATCTATCGATCGGACTTGATGAGTAGATGTTAAAAATCGATATTTGACGCAATTTTGAAATCCAAGATGGCAGACCATAATCCAATATGGCGGCCATGTAATGGTGGTATGAGCTATGATACCATGCAATATGGGTATCTATCGATCGGACTTGATGAGTAGAATTCAAAAATCGATTTTTGACGCCATTTTTAAATCCAAGATGGCGGACCATCATCCAAAATGGCGATGTCCAGATCATCCAAAAAATGATGTCCAGAAAGCGGAAGCCTCCATCTTGGATTTCAAAATGGCGTCGGCCATCGATTTTCAACATCTACTCGTCGAGCCGGTTCATGAAATTTCCATATTGCGTAGGTTTCCATTTATTTCCAGAAACTGGAAGCCGCCATCTTGGATTTCAAAATAGCGTCGGACATAGATTTTCAATATCTGCTCGGTGAGCCCGTTCTGGAAATATCCATATTGCGTGGGTTTCCATGGATTTCCAGAAACCTGAAGCCGCCATCTTGGATTTCAAAATGGCGTCGGACATCGATTTTCAACATCTGCTTGTCGAGCCCGTTCCGGAAATATTCATATTGCGTGGGATTCCATGGATTTGCAGAAACCGGAAGCCGCCATCTTGGATTTCAAAATGGCTTCGGACATCGATTTTCAACATCTGCTTGTCGAACCCGTTCCGGAAATATCCATATTGCGTGGGTTTCCATGGATTTCCAGAAACCGGAAGCCGCCATCTTGGATTTCAAAATGGCGTCGGATATCGATTTTCAACATCTGCTCGGCGAGCCCGTTCTGGAAATATCCATATTGCGTGGGATTCCATGGATTTGCAGAAACCGGAAGCCGCCATCTTGGATTTCAAAATGGCGTCGGACATCGATTTTCAACATCTGCTTGTCGAACCCGTTCCGGAAATATCCATATTGCGTGGGTTTCCATGGATTTCCAGAAACCGGAAGCCGCCATCTTGGATTTCAAAATGGCGTCGGACATCGATTTTCAACATCTGCTTGTCGTGCCTGTTCCGGAAATATCCATATTGCGTGGGATTCCATGGATTTGCAGAAACCAGAAGCCGCCATCTTGGATTTCAAAATGGCGTCGGACATCGATTTTCAACATCTGCTTGTCGTGCCCGTTCTGGAAATATCCATATTGCGTGGGATTCCATGGATTTGCAGAAACCGGAAGCCGCCATCTTGGATTTCAAAATGGCGTCGGACATCGATTTTCAACATCTGCTTGTCGAACCCGTTCCGGAAATATCCATATTGCGTGGGTTTCCATGGATTTCCAGAAACCGGAAGCCGCCATCTTGGATTTCAAAATGGCGTCGGACATCGATTTTCAACATCTGCTTGTCGTGCCCGTTCCGGAAATATCCATATTGCGTGGGATTCCATGGATTTGCAGAAACCGGAAGCCGCCATCTTGGATTTCAAAATTGCGTCGGACATCGATTTACAACATCAACTCGTCGAGCCCGGTTCGATAATACTCACATGGATTTTTAAAAATTATTTTGGCAATTTCATGAAATGGTACGTTTCACCCCTTCCTCCCCAAAGTCCTCCAGAAATCCTAACAATTCTACATGAATTCCAATAATTCGCCGGGAATGCCGAGAATGTCTGTGTGAATCCTGGACATTCTCCGGGAATCCTGATAACATCCAACATGGGACAGCTTATGCTGAAAAATTCGACATGGGACAGCTTATGCTGAAAACTGAAACATGGGACAGCTTATGCTGAAAATCTCGCATGACATGGGACAGCTTATGTCGATAAAATCCCGAAATTTGCTAGATTTATCGGCATTACAGTCCCACCAGAGTTTTTATTTAAAAAGTTAAAGTAAATTTAATACCTATGAAATTTTTGGTTCATACTTCAATGATAAATACCAATTCTAACGCTCTCCTGATGAATTCACTTTGATTTTTTATTACACTTGTTCGTAGAGAGGGAAACAAGGCTGGAACTTAAAACGCGTTTTTCTCGGTTTGCTGTTTTGTAACATGGGACAACTATGCTGCACACGGCAGAACAATGCTGCATTTTTCTATGGAGAATTGGGTTTTTAAGTTTAGAAAATTGTTTTGATTTTTTGATTTCATACGAAAGAGCATCTTTTCTGAACCACTATGATTTTTTCAGATTTTAAGAACTTCATTTTGATACCAAAATCAATATCAAAGATATTTTTCGAAACCACCTTTTGCCAGCTGGGCAACTGCTTGACAGCTCCGCCCAGTACAAAATGCGACGAGGGGTGATTCGACAAATCGCTCCCTCCCATACAAACTTCAAATTGATTTTTAAATAGGTTCCTGGGCACCAAAAATCATGAAAATTTGGATTTTGGCTCAGTTTCGCATGCAGATTCAGAATATGGGATTATCTCAACACCGCTAAAGAAGCCAATTTCAGTATTATTTATTGGTGCATAATTTCACTTTTAATGAAAAAATTTTATGTTTTACCAGTACATTTTTTATAAAATATGGAACGTTTTCAATTATTTATGGGTAAAAGTGCACATTTTCATGGAACATATGTTCATACTTTATGGAGCACTTTTTGATTTTCTATGGAGCGTTTCAATTCGTTTATGGGTGCAATAAATAGGCTGCCTTTATTTATACCCTTTTTATTTGTTTATGGACGTTTATGAAGGTACAATCTGTTTTTTTTTATTGGCAATTTTGGAATTATTTTTGGAAACCTTTTAAATCATTATGGGGCGTTTAATAGGCTGCCATTTTTAATGAGGCCTCCACTCCACACCACACGCAAACTGACAGAGATAAGGGCTGATGACCCCATATTTTGCATTGGGAGTGTATTATCGATTCAGGACGCACAACTGTAAGAGGTAAAAATTCTCTTCGCTCGGGTTGTGAAGGTCAAACGAGGTTTTCTTAACACTGTTTTGTTATTTTTTACTGTACGCATCCCGAAAGATTAAAACTAAATCTTAACTTGAAGTTCCAAAATAAACAGAGATTTGAAATCTTCAGTTGATTAACATTAAACCTACGGGAATCAAACCAACAAGTTTAAGGTCAGATATAATAATACTTGTCTATGTACACATGAGAGATACAAGATTCCAAGGCTGTGAATAACATTTTATCTGATTGTGGGTCGCGATTATAGCAGAAAATCTACTGAACTTCAAAATGTTCAGCTGTATTATTAAATAAGGTATACGTCAATTAAAATAATACAGTAATTCGGAGAAATTGGATTGATCATGGAATTTCATACAATTTATATGTAGTGAACAAATTATGAAAATCTTGGAAATTAGTTTTCTTGAAAATGAGAAAATGAGTGTTTGTCACTTTCACCCATTTCCTCCATGAATACTCTCAAATAATTAAGAAAGCTTAATTTTACAGCCTTCAGATAGATATCTGCCATAAGTAATAACGAGGAGCTAGCAAATACTTACTTGAAAAGTAAATGAATATTATAGAGTTCGACATTCGAATTTTGTATTGCCTCAATAGGCACCAAATTGCGTGATTCAATTGCATAATTGAGAAAAACTATTGTCAACTGTATGATCATATTAATATGTAGAAGCCATGATCCATGCTGTAGTACTTACCATAGTTAATTTACATTCACGAACCGCCCTTGTTTACGTGGGTTTATTTTGCACAAGCCTAGTTTTGTATAGTTTGTGAGCTTGTGTGGTTATTCTGGATTATCATGCTGAAGTAGAGATCGGCCCATTTTGAGCATTTTTCTTTCATATCTGAAACCTTTACTCTTTTTACAGGATAAGTTTACACAACCATGTATTTTTTTCAAGAATCATTACAGAACACTTAGTTGAAAGCAACAGATATGAAGTTATACAGAATCAATCACAGCAGGATATAACATCGATTTAGAAATAAGATAGAAAATAAAGTGTTTGATTAGACTATGTATTTAAGCAAATAATAATAAAGTGAAATATTATTCAAAGCAATGTTAACATTCAAGCAAATATTATGTGTTAAGTGATGCCAAAATAATGCGATTAACTGTGCTGATAGAGATGTTGTAGCAAAATTATTATGAAACAATCTAATTACACAATTCAACGACACTATTGGGCTCGAAAACAGAGGCAATCGATTTGCAATTTTTTGAATGATATGTTACTTTCATCGACGATCGTGATCCACAAATTTCATTCAACCGTTTGTATTATTTTTTTTCCATAGAATAAATATTAATAACTACACATACTTATAATCACTAGACCATACATTTATGGTAATTGTCATATAATCCCCACACATAAAAGCATTACGCAGTTTGGAGAAATTACTGAGAATCAGTTTTACATTTACGGTGTAGGTTAACATTTTATACTTATCCAATACAAACAGCCCCGTTATTAGATTATTTTGTATGAGTTATGATATTTGTTTGACTGCAAAAAAAATCTTGACTATAGAAATTTGTATATTTTATTTATTGAACTCACGTTTATAAATTTTTAAATAATTTTGTGTGTCACTTATTTGTGCATAAAATATTAAATTTATCATCTATATAGATAATCGAATTTAAATATTACTATGAGTCTGAGGTTGAAAAATTGAAACCCCAATTATAAGAATATCATAAATGGCTTTGCCAACCTTTGAAAAAATGTTCGGTTAGCGTTTACTTTCGTTGTTCCAAAATACTAGATTGTTTGTTGAGTTTTGAACATTTCACAGATATGTTAATTGAATTTCATTAAATTATTTATATCCAAAATATGCAATTTTTAACAAGGGAGAGATAATTACGAGAAACATGGTTTTTCGGCGCAAGTCACTCCAGGCTTGCAATTTATACCATCTCCTACGTATCCTCGAGGGCAATGTCCGCACCTCATGCCGGTTTGAGTGTCATAGCAATGTACACCTAAAAATAAAAAAAATCAGGTTAATCATCATCAATGTACACCTGTTGAGCAGGAAAAACAATCAAAAGATTAAACTCTTCTAGAATAGTATAATTCATACCTGGGAAACAGGGGTTGTTATGCTGACAACTTTCACGCAACTGTGTTGGCGCTTTTTGACAACCTGCACAATTTTCAATCAAACTCCTGAGCTGCTGAATTTCCTCTCGTTGTCTCCTCACCTCCTCACGAAGTTCTCGAACCATTTGAATTAATTCATTGAGTGACCTTGCAAGATTTTCTACCAATGATCGTTAAATAAAAGCTGTGTCATTTGCTATCTATATTAAATTAATATACATACCATCGCAATCGCCATGCATGATCGGTATGTCCCCTCTGGTATTGGTATTACGTACATCGTATCTTTCCTCCCGGTATTTGTCATTTCCCCGATACCAATTACGCACATCTCGTTTCTTATTTCGTTCATAGGTTATGCCATCTTCCGCTAGAATGAAAATATAAACGAATTTGGGCTCAACATTTTGTATTGTTTTGAACAGTTTTCACATAGGGTCTTGTACCACTTGGGCAGGTGTATCTAATTTGGGAATTTGTCGCTATAACTAACTCAATTTCATATCAATTGATTTGATTTTTTATAGGGTTACTAGCTGACCCGGCAAACCTTGTATTACTTCAATTTCTTGAGGTTTGTGCTAACGTAAGAACCTCGACAATACACATAAGATGCGACGCGAGACAGGACACAACACTTATAGTTCTTACAACAAATTAAAAGGATTTAAATTTACCTTTTAAGTCGACCGGTTTCAGGCTCGACGTTGCCCATCGACAGGACGATGTCCGACTGATTACATGGAGCACTAATACAATCGTACTGCGCATAGTATTCGTCGAAGTTGTTGTTGTTTCACTAAATTCTCAGCTTAGTCAAGTTGAAGAGGGGGGATTGTATTGGAGGATCGTCTTCGTTCATGAGAGGGCGATCAGCTGTGGCGATGTACATAGATTCCCAGGCGTTTAGTTCTGCAGCTTTTCTAACGTTCTTCACAAACTTAGCGTTCTCCCAATCCACAGCATGGTCCAAATGTGTGGTGTGTACTGCTACACTGGATTCATTGGTTCGTTCATTTTCGACTGCGTGTTTATGCTCACGAAGGCGAATTTTGAACTTCCTCCGAGTTTGTCCAATGTACACCGCAGGGCAGCTCTGACACGGTATTTGGTAGATCCCAGATTTTTCCTCCGCTGGGACCTTGTCTTTCAAGTTGCATAACAGGTCTTTCAACGTGTTGTTACTTTTGTACACAACCTAAAATCCATGGTGTTTAAGGGTTTCCTGAACGGGGTTGGAGATTTTTGGGTTTAACGGGAGACTAATTCTTTTTACTTCTTTCTTTTCCGGCTTCAGTGTTGTGGCATTCTTTCTGTGTTTTTTCCTCTCGTGTTTACGGAGGATTTTATCCACGAATTCTTTTTCGTAGCCATTCAGCTCCCCAGCTCGGTGAATTTTATTTCTCTCCTCCACAAAATCCTCTCTTTCCATAGGGATATTACAAACGGTGTGCCATGGAATGAAACGCTGCTTGCTGTTGCGCACCAAAGTGGTGTGAATCCGAAGTAATGTACCTGTCTGTCGAGGTAGGTTTCCGGTAGATTGCGTATTTTAATCTATTTTCCTCTGTTTTAGAGATCATCAGATCAAGAAACGGCAGCTTCCCGTCCACCTCTTTCTCCAGCGTAAATTTTATGCTCTCATGTTGGGAATTCAACAGATCGCTGGAGAAAGAGGTGGACGGGAAGCTGCCGTTTCTTGATCTGATGATCTCTAAAACAGAGGAAAATAGATTAAAATACGCAATCTACCGGAAACCTACCTCGACAGACAGGTACATTACTTCGGATTCACACCACTTTGGTGCGCAACAGCAAGCAGCGTTTCATTCCATGGCACACCGTTTGTATAATATCCCTATGGAAAGAGAGGATTTTGTGGAGGAGAGAAATAAAATTCACCGTGCTGGGGAGCTGAATGGCTACGAAAAAGAATTCGTGGATAAAATCCTCCGTAAACACGAGAGGAAAAAACACAGAAAGAATGCCACAACACTGAAGCCGGAAAAGAAAGAAGTAAAAAGAATTAGTCTCCCGTTCTACCCAAAAATGTCCAACCCCGTTCACCATGGATTTCAGGTTGTGTACAAAAGTAACAACACGTTGAAGGACCTGTTATGCAACTTGAAAGACAAGGTCCCAGCGGAGGAAAAATCTGGGATCTACCAAATACCGTGTCAGAGCTGCCCTGCGGTGTACATTGGACAAACTCGGAAGAAGTTCAAAATTCGCCTTCGTGAGCATAAACACGCAGTCGAAAATGAACGAACCAATGAATCCAGTGTAGCAGTACACACCACACATTTGGACCATGCTGTGGATTGGGAGAACGCTAAGTTGGTGAAGAACGTTAGAAAAGCTGCAGAACTAAACGCCTGGGAATCTATGTACATCGCCACAGCTGATCGCCCTCTCATGAACGAAGACGATCCTCCAATACAATCCCCCCTCTTCAACTTGACTAAGCTGAGAATTCAGTGAAACAACAACAACTTCGACGAGTACTGTGCGCAGTACGATTGTATTAGTGCTCCATGTAATCAGTCGGACATCGTCCTGTCGATGGGCAACGTCGAGCCCGAAACCGGTCGACTTAAAAGGTAAATTTAAGGACAAACGTCTTGAAATCCCGCTTCAACAGTGCATCAAAACTTCAAACGCACAAATCTCAAGAAGCAAGCTTCAAACAGCAATCTGTTTTATTATTCTGTTCTTGCTCACTTGTGATAAGCTTAAAATAAGAAGCTCAGGTGCGCTGGTTTTGTTTACGAAGAGATTTGTGCCCTCAAAATCGTGAGTAGGTACCAAAGTCGGCCATTGTGGCGGCCATTTTGGGATTTTTACAAGTCTGTCCTTAAATCCTTTTAATTTGTACAAAAGTAACAACACGTTGAAGGACCTGTTATGCAACTTGAAAGACAAGGTCCCAGCGGAGGAAAAATCTGGGATCTACCAAATACCGTGTCAGAGCTGCCCTGCGGTGTACATTGGACAAACTCGGAGGAAGTTCAAAATTCGCCTTCGTGAGCATAAACACGCAGTCGAAAATGAACGAACCAATGAATCCAGTGTAGCAGTACACACCACACATTTGGACCATGCTGTGGATTGGGAGAACGCTAAGTTGGTGAAGAACGTTAGAAAAGCTGCAGAACTAAACGCCTGGGAATCTATGTACATCGCCACAGCTGATCGCCCTCTCATGAACGAAGACGATCCTCCAATACAATCCCCCCTCTTCAACTTGACTAAGCTGAGAATTCAGTGAAACAACAACAACTTCGACGAGTACTGTGCGCAGTACGATTGTATTAGTGCTCCATGTAATCAGTCGGACATCGTCCTGTCGATGGGCAACGTCGAGCCCGAAACCGGTCGACTTAAAAGGTAAATTTAAGGACAAACGTCTTGAAATCCCGCTTCAACAGTGCATCAAAACTTCAAACGCACAAATCTCAAGAAGCAAGCTTCAAACAGCAATCTGTTTTATTATTCTGTTCTTGCTCACTTGTGATAAGCTTAAAATAAGAAGCTCAGGTGCGCTGGTTTTGTTTACGAAGAGATTTGTGCCCTCAAAATCGTGAGTAGGTACCAAAGTCGGCCATTGTGGCGGCCATTTTGGGATTTTTACAAGTCTGTCCTTAAATCCTTTTAATTTGTTGTAAGAACTATAAGTGTTGTGTCCTGTCTCGCGTCGCATCTTATGTGTAAAACCTTGTATTGCCCATTTTAATTGTGGCTTTTGCACTACGACACAGTTTTTCTAATGTTTTTGTTGATTTTCTTAACTTGTTCTACATATTATGAACATAGCCACCCACCATGAGGACAAATTCAAACGTTCAAAAACCTTGTTGATCATTTCATTAATTAATTAGTTGTATGGCTCCAAAGGGTATGTAAACTCATTTGTATATACATTGAAAGGCCGCATCCAGAGGCACGTTATCTTCCATTTGGTACATTTGTCTCAGACAAAGAATGCTGTTTGTTAGTTTGATTGCTTACCAACTCTTTATCAATGTAACTTAAGCGGACAACTCGACCATAGTGCTCACAGTGCAACTGCCATAAACTACACAACAGCACCACTCGAAAGAAAAACCTTTGATAAAAAGAAGGAAACATTTAGGTATGTTGTAAATTTTAGCAGTTGGTCCGTAAAGAAAATGGAACAGTGTGATTTGAAAGTCATCTGTATGGGAGCCTCCCGTTCCAGAGACCACAGAGGTCTCACACCAAGCTAAGAACCTTCCCCGGCACCAAAAATATCCACCTACAAAATTTCACACCGATCGGTTAAGTAGTTTCCGAATGCATAATGGTCAGACTGACAGACAGACAGCGCGAGTAATAAATTTCTAAAGAAATTCCCAGCGGATTTTCTGGAGTAATTTCTTGAAGAATTCTTGGATGAATATCTGGATGAAATACTGGAGGAATCTCCGGAAGAATCTTTAGTGGGATCCCTGAAGGTATTCCTGGTAAATACCTCGAGAAATTGCTGGTAAATTACTGGCAAATCCTGACGGAATTTTTGGAGGAATCCCTGGATTCTTGGAATAATGCGTATATAAACTCCGGGAGGATGATTTCCTGGAGAAATTTCTGGATAAATTGCCATTGTAATTTCTGAACGAATTACTGCATTAATTTCTGCAAGAATTCCTGAGGTAATTTCTGCAGGGGTTCCTGGAGTAATTCCTGGTGGAATTCTTAAAGGTATTCCTAGAAGAGTCCTAGAATCATCCTGAAGAAATGCCTGGATGAATCCCTGGAGGAATCCCTATGAGAATCCCTGGAGGAACTCCTGGAGGAATGCCTGGAGGTATTCCTGGAGGAATTGATAGAGCGATCTCTAAAGGATTCCCTAGAGAAGCTCCTGAAGGAATGCGTGGAGACATGACTGTACGAATTCCTGGAGGAATATCTAGAGAAATTCCTTGAGAAATCTGCAGAGGAACTCCTGGAGAAATTTCTGGATAATTTTCTTGAAGAATCGCTGGAAAACGGCAGCCTATTTATTGCGCCCATAAATAAATAGAAACGCTCCATAGAAAATCAAAAAGCGCTCCAAAAAGAATGATCATATGTGCCATGAAAATGTGCAATGTTACCCATAAATTATTGAAAACGTTTCATACTTTATAAAAAATGTACCGGTAAAACATAAAATTTTAACATTAAAAGTGAACTTTTGCGCCAATAAATAATACTGAAATGCTCCATAATAAAATACAAATGCTCCATAGAAAAATGCAAATGCTCCATAAATAATTAAAATTGTTTGCATAGAAAATTGAATATTGCTCCATAGAAAAATTAAATTGCACCATAGAGAGTAAAATAATTCTCCATAAGTATTATCAAACTGCACCAAATCTTCCATAGATAGCATATTCTCATAATTTAATTAGACAGGGGTGAATTGCTTTACATTGCACTGCTTTAGTGGTGCAAATATTTTAAGTTATGGAGAATTTTCAATTTTTTATGGAGCAAATTGTATTTTATGTGGTGCAGATTGATAATACTTATGGAGTATTTGTCTATTTTCTATGGTGCAATTTCATTTTTCTATGGAGCGATATTCAATTTTCTATGGGTACAATGTAGATTTTCTATGGGTACAATTTAGATTTTTATGGAGCATTTCCATTTTTCTATGGAGCATTTGTATTTCATTATGGAGCATTTCAGTATTATTTATTGGTGCAAAATTTCACTTTTAATGAGAAAATTTTATGTTTTACCGGTACACTTTTTATAAAGTATGAAACGTTTTCAATTATTTATGGGTAACATTGCACATTTTCATGGAACATATGTTCATTCTTTAGGGAGCGCTTAAAAAAAAGACACGGACAACGTCTTCAGCTTTCGGCTGTACAGACTGTTTTAAACTTAACATTAGACAACGGACAACGGAGCATGCACCAGTGGAAACGGGGAAGAAACTATTCTCACGAAAAGTTTCAACGCCCGAAGCGGGAATCGAACCCTCACCCCATAAGCATGGTGCGATTATACGCTTGGTAACCCTATGGTTTTTTGATATTCTATGGAGCGTTTGCAATTTGTTATGGTTGCAATAACCCTTTGCCCTGGAAAACTTTCGCAGTAATAATGCATATTCTGCCTGTTTCTACTACAATACATTTTGAAATTTACATTTTGATGACGTTTGAGCATTTTCAATAATTTCATATTTTATCTAATTTATCCCTTTGAGGGCCCCTCCTGACTACACCACTGGCCCTTCACCCGAAAGGCTTTGGATTTATTCATATTTACACATGTAGAATGCAACAAAAATAGTCCCGTTTAAAATCCCCGGAGGATACCATCGTAACCTTCCCTTGTCAGCTCATTTCTGTTTTATTTGTATGGGATTGTAGCCTCCCGATTTTCGCGGTATGGACGATGGTTGGTTGGTGATGCAGCTCGTGGTTCATTCGCCTTCTCCAAGTCCCGTCTTCCATCTGCACTCCGCCGTAGATGGTACGCAACACCTTCCGTTCGAAAACTCCAAGTCCGCGTTGGTCCTCTGCACGTAGGATCCAAGTTTCGTGCCCATAGAGGACGACCGGTCTAATCAGCGTTTTGTAGATGGTTAACTTAGTGTTACGGCGAACTTTATTGGATCGTAGAGTTCTGCGGAGTCCAAAGTAAGCACGATTACCTGCCACAATCCGCCTCTGAATTTTTCTGCTGGTGTCGTTGTCGGCGGTCACCAGTGAGCCCAAGTACACGAATTCTTCAACCGCCTCGATTTAATCACCGTCGATATAAATTCGGGGTGGCGGGCGCGGTGATTCCTCCCTGGAGCCCTTTGCCATCATGTACTTTGTCTTCGACACATTAATGACTAATCCGATTCGTCTGGCTTCACTCTTTAGTCGGATGTACGTTTCCGCCATCGTCTCAAATTTACGAGCAATAATATCAATATCATCAGCGAAACGAATCAGCTGAACGGACTTCGTGAAAATCGTACCACTAGTGTTTATCCCCGCTCTCCTAATTACACCCTCTAAAGCAATGTTGAACAGCAAGCACAACAGACGATCACCTTGCCATAACCCTCTGCGAGATTCGAAGGGACTCGAGAGTGTCCCTGGTACTCGAACTACGCACATCACTCGATCCATCGTCGCCTTGATCAACCGTATCAGTTTATCCGGGAATCCGTATTCGTGCATAATCTGCCATAGCTGTTCTCGATCGATTGTATCATACGCCGATTTGAAATCGATGAACAAGTGATGTGTGGGCACGTTGTATTCGCGGCATTTCTGCAACACCTGGCGGATGGCGAACATCTGGTCCGTTGTAACGCGTTCACCCATAAATCCAGCCTGATATTGCCCCACGAACTCTCTTGCAATCGGTGATAGTCGGCGGCATAAAATTTGAGAGAGTATCTTGTAGGCAGCGCTCAGTAGTGTGATCGCGGTAGTTCGCGGTAGTGATTGCGGTAGTTCCCGCAATCCAACTTGTCGCCCTTTTTGTAGATGGGACACACAATACCTTCCATCCATTCCTCCGGTAATATTTCCTCTTCCCAAATCTTGGTAATGACCCAGTGTGGTGCTCTCACCAATGTTGCTCCACCGTATTTTAGAAGCTCGCTTGATAGTTGATCTGCTCCAGCGGCTTTGTTGTTTTTCAACCGGTCAACCTCCTCCTCAATCTCTTGGAGGTCAAAGGCCGGAAGTCTTTCGTCCTGTGCACATACTCCTAGATCTGTTACCACGCCACCTTCGGTACTTGCAACGTCGCCATTGAGGTGCTCATCGTAATGCTGCCGTCACCTCTCAACCACCTCACGCTCGCTCGTGAGAATATTCCCGTGATTATCTCGGCACATGTCGGCTTGTGGCACAAAGCCTCTGCGCGAGCGGTTCAGTTTCTCGTAGAACTTTCGTGTATCCTTAGCGCGGTACAGCTCTTCCATCGCTTCGCGATCTCGTTCTTCCTGCTGGCGCTTCTTCATCCGGAAGACTGAGTTCTGCCTGTTCCGCGCCTGTTTGTAACGTGCCTCATTCGCTCTCGTACGGTGTTGCAGCATTCTCACCCATGCTGCGTTCTTCTCGTTTTTCAACTGCTCACATTCGCCGTCGTACCAGTCGTTTCTGTGATTCGGAGTCGCGAAGCCTATTGCTGTAGCCGAGGTACTACCTATGGCGGATCGGATGTCCCTCCAGCCATCTTCAAGTGTAGCTGCACCAAGCTGCTCTTCTGTTGGTAGGGCCACTGCTAACTGCTGAGCGTAGTCTTGAGCCACTTCTACGTTACGCAGCTGCTCGATGTTGAGCCGCGGCGTTCGACTTCGACGCGTGGTGATAACTGTCGAATGTTTTGATCGCATGCATACAGCGACTAAGTAGTGATCCGAATCTATATTCGCACTGCGGTATGTGCGGACATTGGTTATATCCGAGAAGAATTTACCGTCGATTAGAACGTAGTCGATTTGATTTCTGTTTGTTGGTCGGGTGATCTCCAGGTGGCTTTGTGGATATCTTTGCGGGGGAAGAAGGTGCTTCGGACTACCATACTACGGGAGGCTGCAAAGTTTACGCATCGCTGGCCGTTATCATTCGATACGGCGTGCAGGCTGTTTCACCCGATTACCGGTCTGTACATTTTCTCCCTTCCTACCTGCGCGTTCATGTCGCCGACAACGATTTTCACGTCACGCGGCGAGCAACCATCGTATGTTTGCTTTAACTGCGCGTAGAACGCTTCTTTCTCGTCATCAGGTCTCCCTTCGTGTGGGCAGTGGACGTTGATGATGCTGTAGTTGAAGAAACGGCCCTTAACTCTTAACATGCACATCCTTGCGTTGATCGGCTGCCACCCGATCACATGTTGTTGCATCTTGCCCAACACTATAAATCCTGTTCCCAGTTCATTAGTGGTGCCACAGCTTTGGTAGAAGGTAGTCGCTCGATGCCCGCTTTTCCACACTTTCTGTCCAGTCCAACAAAGTTTCTGCAACGCCACGATGTCGAAGTTGCGGGGATGTAGTTCGTCGTAGATTATCCTGTCATTGCAATTCCATGTTCGAAGTTTCCAATCGTAGTCCTTATTTCGTCGCGTGGGTCTTTGCCGATTGTATCGAGTCGTATTTTCTCCTATGTTATTCGCAATGGGGATTTTTACGGGTGGCTTATTGGGCCTACGCCAACACTCCTGTCTCGCCGGAGGGCCATCGTGCCAGTTCTGTTTAACGTCCCAACCAACACTAGGACGACCACGTTGATGGGGCTACCACCTTGGATCTAGCTGGCGTGGTGCAGCGTTTCTTACTCATCCGCTGGATACCAGAACAGACGCTGTTTGAGCCGCACCTCCTTGGTGAACAAACGCTCGATTCGTACCTCCTCAATCTAGCTGAAGTTAGAAGGACAACAGTGCCCAGGCTGCGCTACCAGCTAAGCACACAACTCTTAGCTGGCGGTCTTTGTCATCGCTTGACCCGTGGAAGCATGAGGTAGGAACTTGTGAGGACCAGAGCTATGTTGGACGCTCTCCTTATCGACTCACCGTTTTGCAGCCCAAACTTCCAATCTCTGATTTTTTGATTGATATTACGCCAAATTTTCTTGGATTTTCTGATAAAAATATAAAACCAGGGTACCTCTTTGGTCCCGAGACCATGAAAATACTAATATATTTGCATATTTTATAGTACTCTTTACATTTTAGCCCCTTTAACGTATTTTTCCTGAAAACAACAGTTCAATAGCTTTTAAACAAAAAAAGAAGTTTAAAATCGGTCAACTGGTTCAAAACTTAAGATTTTTGAAAATTTTTAGTTTTGAAAAACCTTATATTTTTGACCACCCTATATGAAAATTGGTCACCCTAATGACGAAATAAAAAAATACGGGTCACGACAATCAGAGATGCACTATATTGTTTTCCTATGGAATGGCTGTATAGATATAGATATAGATATTAGAGTGGGACACCGAAAGACATTTTACTCCTGTACACTTTTTGAGTTCCTTTTTGGTCCCACATCAACTGTGCAAAATTTCAGCTCGATCGGAGAAACTATATTTTAGCGCCAGCCATTTAAAGTTTTCATACGATTTACTATGGGGAATATCACTTTTTCAAAGAAAAATCGCCACAGGTTGCCCCTTAACCCCTAAAAATAAATCGATGAATGATTTCTGTTGGACATTTTACGAGGAACCAACTCTCTGAAGACCGCAAAGCGATCTAAGGCATGTGGAAAAAGTTATTAACTGAAAACCGAATGGCATGCTAATGCTGTTTAACATGTAAGGAATAACAATAAATAATAAAATCTCGTCGGGAGAGGCTTAATAACTTTTTCCACGAACGTCGCATCGGTTTGCGGTCTTCGGAGGTCTGATTCCTCGTGAAGTTTTCTACAGAAATCATTCATCGACTTATTTTTAGGGATCTAGCGGTGACTCCTAGCGATTTTTCTTTGCAGATGTAAAATTTCCCCATAGTAAATCGTATGAAAAACTAAGAACGGCGGGCGCTAAAATATAGTTTTTACAATCGATCTGAAATTTTGCACAGTTGATTTGGGACCAAAGAGGAACTCAAAAAGTATACAGGAGTTAGAGTTTTTCCATTTTTTGTATTTTCCCATATAAACCGTGTACCAGGCTAATAGATATACTGTACATATCTCATCGTGTTTCAAATATTGAGTTATTAGGTATAACAATTACTTAGTTATAGTGGCAAGTGCCCAAAATAGGTACATCTGCCCAAATGTACAAGACCCTATGAGAGCTATAGAGGCGTGAAGTGTTGAGGAAAAATTCAGTTTAATTGGAAGTTTCATATACTATTGCTACGAAATGATCGGTACAGGCAAAATTTTCACTTAAAAAATGTCTAATAGCTGTAATTTTTGAAAAGTGCATAAAATAATCTGAAGGGTTCACTATTAGTTGATCAACTGGCTGTCTATAAGTGGTTCAAATTTGGGAAAAAATCGGGCTACTCCACATGAAGTTGGAACAAGTATAGTAAAAAGCATAATTATTCGATAGCCATCATTGAACTTTTATAGGGTATTGGTTCCCTTCTCAAGCATGTGGCTCCCATTTTCATCTTACGAAAAACAAAGGATTGAAGCGCTGTTTGTTTTGTTTCTTATTTTTGTATTTTTTGTTAGAAGTGAGCACCCATGAAAACAAAAAGAACGGAATCAATCGGTGCCGTAATCGCTTGTTTTCGAATAGGATGAATATGGGAGCGTGAGATTAATGATGGAACACATACCGTATCTCCGGATTTAATGAATCAAGTGAAATGAAATTTTAAGCATTCATGACTTATACAATACCTTTGAAAAACGTTTGACTAAACCTAATTTAGGTCCAATTTAGATCGTCTTAGTTTTATTCTGTTATTTTTTCACCCAAAGAAGGTTTATGAGGCAAAAACATGGAAAAATAGTGATTTTTTTTGAAAATCCATTTTTCATACATTTTGACCGGGGACTCGACGGGAACCTGAACTTGGGGGTATTTTAATGAATTATAATTTTCATCTTGATTTTTGAAACGATGAAAAATGAAAAGTTTGCCTGTCCCGATTATTTTGTCTATCCCCTGTACTAAGCGTGTAAGTTATGTGGTATTAGTTCCTTGTTTGTGCTTCTGACCACCACATAACAAAACAATTGTTATATGAATGGAAAACTATTCGCAGCTTTCACATATTTAAACCTGATACGTTAGGAATGAGAGCTGTAACCAACGGATTACAACCGATGCATTGGAAGTCCAAATGAATTAAACTTTTTTTTTTATTTTTTTTTATTATTATTATTTGCTAAATGTTTCATTTCTTAGGTTTCCCCTGTTCGCTAACTAAACATAGGTGAGTGTTGTCACCGGCTCGGGGATGAGAGGCGTTCCCTGTCTCTGCAAATCTGGTCTGCTCTAGAGATCAGTGGTAGATCGAATCTCACTCCCGAGGTGCTGTTAGGTTACCGTGCATGGACGTGAGACTGGTATAGTAGATTGACACTCGTTACAGGGCAAATCATACTTAAATCCTCAACAAATTGTATACAATTTACTAATCGTCAAAACAGAAATTATTATTTTTGTTCCAAAAGATGGCGTTGGATGCCACACCTAAATCTACAGGGGATAGACAAAATGATCGGGACAGGCAAAATTTTCACTTTCTAAAAAATGTTCAACTAGCTGTAACTTTTCGAAAAGTGCATCAAATATTCTCAAATTTTTACTGTAAGTTCTTGAACTAGTTGTGTATCAGTGGACAAAATTTGGAAAAGATCGGTCAATTCTTCAGGAAGTTATAAAGATTTTTGAAAAAGATAAAATTATCCGATAGCCAACTTTGAGATGTTATATCTCCGGATTCAATGAACCGATTGCAATGAAATTTTGACCATTTACGACTTATATAATGAACTCTGGAAAACATTTAACTTAACTAGAAATTTTTAACAAGCGAAAAAGTTATAGCGGTTTTATTTTTTTCACGATTTTTTAGTAAATTGGTCTATTTTTAATATGCATCCCATTACTTTTTCAATTTATTGGCGGCTATGTTGTTACTTTCCTTAAAAACGCATTTACAGGGGATGGCCAAAATGTTTGGGATAGGCAACTTGTTTTTCTCTCACAAAAAAATTCAACAAGCTATAACTTTTCATAGAGCGCATCAAAAAATCTCAAATTTTCACTGCTTGTCAACCTATTATGTGTGCATCATTGGTACAAATTTGGGCTCGATTGATTAATATTTCGCAAAGTTAGAACCGTTCGCGTAAAACACTATTTTTCAGACAACTCATTTTTTAGGTGTCGTATCTCGGAAACCAGTGAACCGAATTGAATGAAATTTTGAACGTACAGTAACAATATGTAAATGCTTTACAAACTATTAAAACATAGGTACTTTTTAAACGTTGAAAAAAGTTATCATGGATTGACACTTTTTGGATTTTTCTCGAAAAAATGTGATTTTTTTACATCAATGTCAATAAATTTTAGTGTTGACATTCAAAGATTTTCCACTTCTGTTCTCAAGTTTTCTCTAATCAGATATATTAGAGCCTATTTAGATTGAAGGAAGAACACATTTAATAATTTTTGTATGGTATTATAAATTTGACTTATTTTCCTTTATATGGGTAAAAATTTCAATCCGGTATAAATTAATTCGCCGTGAGAAAATATTACATTTTATAACGTCGTATTGAGTATCAATATATTGTTAATAAACGTTAAAAAATTTATTCAATTCGGTTCACTGGTTTCCATGATATGACAGTTCAAAAATTAGTTGTCTAAATAATAGTGTTTTACCCGAACGGTTCTAACTTCGCGAAGAATTAATCAACCGATTTCAAATTTGTACCAATGATGCACATATAATAGGTTGACAAACAGTCAAAATTTGAGATTTTTTGATGCACTCTATGAAAAGTTACAGCATGTTGATTTTTTTTTTGTGAGAGAAAAAAAGTTGCCTATCCCAAACATTTTGGCCATCCCCTGTATATTTAAGTCGATTAGAGGGAAACTAAACGAACTATAATTTGCATATTGAATTTTGAAACGATGTTGATGTTTTGGATAATTTGGTGTTTTTTAGAAAAATAATCTAATCGTTATAACTTTCTTCCGTGTTAAGAATATTAAGTTAAATCAATGGTTTCTCATAGCTCATTATATAAGTCATGAATGGACAAAATTTCACTGCATTCGGTTCATTCAATCCGGAGATATAACAGCTCAAAGTTGGCTATCGGATAATTTTACCTTTTTCTAAATTCTTTATAACTTCGTGAAGAATGGTCCGATCTTTTCCAAATTTTGTCCACTGATACACAACTAGTTGATGAACTGACAGTAAAAATTTGAAAATATTTGATGCACTTTTCGAAAAGTTACAGCTAATTGAACATTTTTTGAAAAGTGAAAATTTTGCCTGTCCCGATCATTTTGTCTATCCCCTGTACATATTAATTTCTGTTTCAAGTAGGGCTACTTACAAAAGCGCCAGTGCCACTCTCAATTTTTTCTAACCCCTGAGATAGGCTTCACTAACCGTCAAGACAAATCCACTGAAGAAGCTGATTAAGGTTGGTAAAGTCATCGAAATTTGGCGTCTGGAAACGTGTAACGACAAATAGTACCCTCCAATCTATCACCGTTAAATAAAATTAACAGTGTATAAAATATTGATTCAGCGAATGACGCGCCATCTCGACGAATGAGTTGGGACATCTGAAGCTTTTTTTTTTTCAAATGCTTATTTAGCTTATTTTTATTTTAGCTTATTTTTCAAATGTCTCCGAGATTATTCGTGAGCACCTCCACGGATATCATTTACTGGATCGCAATGCAGATCAAATGCCTCTTTA
This sequence comes from Aedes albopictus, assembly GCF_035046485.1. Classification (NCBI taxonomy): domain Eukaryota; kingdom Metazoa; phylum Arthropoda; class Insecta; order Diptera; family Culicidae; genus Aedes; species Aedes albopictus. Next base: position 264,422,362 of record NC_085137.1, on the reverse strand, counting down.
AAATGTAATCGGCTGGTATATTTTCAATCCGTTCTGCTGCGATCTTTCTGAATTTCAAAAGGCAAGCAAAAATGAGATCGCTGTATTAAATTAGCGGAAGGCAGAATGCGATGGGGTAGTAATAAACTGTGTTCATACCATAATAGATACGAATTTGCTCGATTGAATAAAGGAGAATATTATAGAGAAAATTATAGAAAAGTAAATCCCTATGTGAGTCGAATAAATCGAAGAAAAGTTATAACTAGTTTAAAATCGACTTTAAATTGTGCAGGGGATTTTATTTAATTGAAAATGTACTTAAACTTATAACAAACTTTATTGTTTGCAGAACATACGTTTTTTTAAGAAGAATAGGAATTAAGCAGCTGCGCTTATGCTAAAGTGCCGGTAGTGGCGCTTTTCTGATAAATGCGGTAAACGTGATAACAGTGTAAACAAGCAGAAAAGTTTGCGCTACGGAATCATAGACGGCGCTCGTGTTTCATGTGTTTTTCACATATACAGCGGCGCCGCCTGGCACCTATCCACTCGAAACATCATGCGCAACACGGGTGGAAAATGCCAGTCAGAAAAAAAGAAGTAAACAACTTGAAATTTGTATGGTGATGTAATCAATTCTCTGTTACTGCAATGAATCCAGAAGAAACGCGTAGGGATAATGATTTTGATTCTAATTTGCAACTTTTTGCCCCAAGGCACAAATCGCTGAGATGCGGAACGAGTGCAAGCCAACGATTTGTCCATACAAGAAAAATGATTTTACTTTTAATGTGGTGGCGCCATCTCTGAGAAAAGCAAGCTTTGATTTCTTACTATTGCACATTGGTCGGGCTCCATAGAAAGGAGCGGCCAAAACTACCAAAAAACGAATTTGATATTTTTAAACTTTATTTTATCTTATAACAAAGTTAATGTATTGTAGTTTTATGATTCTTAATTTAAAGCATGCCGGCTTTTATATTTCAACGACATTTTCACTGCCAAAGTGGCCTATGTCACAAGTTTGAAAAATGAACCACTCGAAAAAAGTAAAATATTAATATTTTGAGAATGTAATACGTGTTTTATGTTATCCAGCATATGAAAGCTTGTTGTTTAACAGTTCAAATGCATGTATGGTGCAAAACTAATATGTGACAAAACATTTCAAATTTTCATATATTATACCTTAGGAATTTTAGTAATTTTTAATTTAAAAAACGGTTCGTGTCGTCACGTGTCGCCGCAATTTCGAATAGTACATAATAAAAATCATGCCTAGGGCTGCATAAAAACGTTTAAATATTTTGCAGAAATTTGCTGGTTTTCAAATTAGAGCTGTTTAAAAAATTTATGTTTTTTCATATATTTTACGTATTTTTTTCCATTTTTGACTGAAATAAAATTTATCTTCCCACATTTCTTACACGTTTTGAACAAACTTGATTGGATTTGATCGAAAGTTGATCATTCAATTCAATTCAAATTGATTTTCTAACAAAAAACTCAAAAAATGTGGAGCTTACTGACTTATACAGATTTTTAAATTATTGAAGTTACGTAATTTTTGAATACCCCTTTTGAAACACTAAAAATACTATATGACATATCTAGACAACCTATAACTTCGGTTAAACACATAAAAAGAGTTTTGGCCGAACTTTATCTTTTTCCGACCATTGTGTATTGTGCACTAAAAAGTCACCTAGACAGGTTTGAACAATAATCCCTGTTTTTAGAAGGTAAGCTCAAGAATATTATGAAGTGAGAATCGACAAATTAGTCTTTGCTGATTCGCTTGACCAGGTGAATCCCGCTGGTCATCGCGGGTGTGAGTGTGGGCCGGATTTTCAACCAGATCGGAATTTGATCAATCTAGTCGACTCACCCTAGGCCGCCTCGTACACGCGTGTACACCGTGCCATAAAGCTTTCTTGCAGAAGCTAAGCTACGCAACACGACCCGCAACATCGAAGCTCCTCCGTTTTGTCGCTCGGCGGTTGCCAAGTCATCGCACGATCGCATAATGCACGACCACCGAAAGTTCGGTGCCCGCCATCTATCGACGAGTGGCTGAATCGGCAAACATCGCCAACGGAGTGGGCGATTATTTCTAGTATCACCGTTTGCGTGTGGTCGTCGGTAGCTGAACGTCAATACGCCACCTGCAAGTTAAGCGTACGCGCGGATCGGCACTCGCATGCGCATGCAACCCAAACCACGCGAAGAGGAGTATTCTGCGTGGGAGTTTGGAAGGATTCTGGGATTTCGACGGAGCAGAACCAGATCATCGGTCGTCGAGCAGGTTTGAAACCTGTCCCAGGTCAGATTTTTTGTATATATTTTTTTCCTTTTTTCATATTAGCAAGTAAGACCAAAAATAAGAATAAGTTTCCCAAAACCACAGGTGACGTCACCTTCAGATTGATAGGCCTCTGTTATGCATTTGAAATGAATAAACAGGAATTGAAACCCAATAGGCCGACACCACCGTGAAGGTTGACGAACAAACGATTTGATTTTACAGGAATCCCTTAATGAAAGTGTCTCCTTTAGCCTTTCGCTGATTATTTTGAATGAGAACTTTTAAATTTATATTGTGTTTTTGAATTGGATTAGTTTTGATTGGTATTCTTTGAGTCTGCTTTGTGGTTTGCTAGGTGTGGTTGTGTGTTTGAGGGATAAATTCAACCCGTCCTAGAAAAGAGCCTCTGCTGGGCCATTAACAGCCTCAGCAGTCTCACCTTCGGTGAGTGGCGCATAAGCTGCTGTGGTCACGTACCTGGAGCATTCGTTACAAACGCAAACAAAAACGGAAAGGACCATCTGTGGAGGTTCAGCGAGAGAGGAGCAGTATAGATGATTCTGGAGAGCGAGGAAGATATATAAGTCCTACAGCCAGGTGGGGAGGCCCTTAGTCGTAGATATACGAATGATACATCAGTACCAATACGGATCGCGGTTTCTAGACTCGAGTGGAAGTTGAAGTTACTATCGGGCGAATTATCACGTGCTAGTGAAGTGTTAAAACTCTCAACAGATGGCGATCCGTTCGATTAGTAACGACATCTGTTGGTGGAAAAGCAGAAACTACGACACTGCTAGGTTTATTGCGGTCATCATAAAAGCAAACTTGCTTTCGTTTTATTTTCGCTAATTATGGTCGTCGCCATATTGAAGAATTAGCTTACGTGAATGGAAAATAGTTAATTTTGCTTAAATTAGCAATGAATTGATAGTTTGCCACCATTTTCATAACATGCTCACATAAATAAACACTCTTGTGATTCGAGATGGTTTTACTAAATTCACGAATTGATTTATTTCATTCCAAGATGATAATATTCACTATTTTCGAAGCGCAATAATTTTATGATTCTGCAACCCCAATATTCACGGTAAATTCGAATGCGCATAAGCCTACCAGCACAATAACTACTAAAATATAACTTTGAAATAATCGCTTTCTACTTACGAATGATGTATCCTCCTGAACTCAACGTGCCATCGAAGAAGCTTCTCTGCATTTTGAGCTGTCATAGTTTTTGTTGAAAAAAACAACAACAATCGAGAGGTTTTAAAACTGGTTTATTGCTACTCTTAATGCGGTTTGCAAAACCTCTTCGAGAGTGGTCCACTTAGCCGGAAGATGCTCTTAAAGAGGTTATCAGAGGTTTTGATGTATGATTCAGTTTTATTGCAAGTTTTATAAAATTGGTCATGAAAATCTCTTGTAGAGCCGAACAAAACCTAAAATGTTACTTGGGCTATGCTGTATGCTGTATGCGTGAGTGGTCTCTACGACGGTGGTACCCATAGTTACGCATGACGGTGCTGGCGCATTTAAACGATGATTGCCTACTACGATAGCTGCCTACTACGATAGCTTCATCACTCCTCCTCAAGAATAGTTTCAGCCAGTCCCAATAATCTGCTTAGCTCATGCAGCTGGACTAGTCACATCGATTTGGTAAATGTATTCGGCAAATTCATGAAGCGGATGATGACTTTTTATTGGGAGGTGGTTCAGCTACGTCCGCATGACTCGTCGGTTCACCGTTGGATGACCTTGCCAAATGCAACTCTTGGCAGTATCTCGATGGTGGCATTTCCCTTGGTACTGCGAGTCGATCGACGCGGTTCTTCCACGATTGGCTTCTCCTCAAGCTGAACATATTCTTCTTGCTCCTTCTCATCTGGAAAACCTTTGAATTCACACTCCATTTCAATGGGTTCGTTCAACGGTGCTGTTGGCTGCTTCGTTGATGAGCCAAGAGTAACCTCCGTGTCCACCTCATGTAGCATTACTTGTTTTGGAGTAAAACTGCGTACGGTAGCCTTCATGGGGCTCCTGGAATGTAGCATCTCGACTGATGGTAATTCTGCTGGTTGCCACTAGAGTGACTGGAAGGGAGAGTGTCGTCATGTTTCAATTTTGGCAGGTCTCCTGCTCGTTTGGAACAAAAATTTATATGGCTTTGACAGATGATCACTGTTCCAATTTTAACATTGACGCCACTCTCCCTTCCAGTCACTCTAGTTGCCACGTCCAAGAACCGGAACCATTTCCGGTTTTCTTCATATCCGACGAAAATCATCCTATTGGATTTCATGTCACACTTTCGCCTCTTCTCTGCAGGTACATGCACGAGCGCTTCACTGCCAAAAACGTGTAGACGCTTGTAACACAGTAGTCGTGCAGTCCATATTTCGTGTGGTGTCCTCGGTACTGACGACGATGGCAGCCGGTTCTGCAAAAAATTTGCCGTTAGTCACTGCTTCACCCTAGTATTTCGTCGGAAGATTGGACTCCGCTAGCAAACACCGCATCATGTCCATCAGCGACCGATTTTTCCGTTCTGCCACACCATTCTGTTGGGGGCTATACGGAACAGTTTGTTGCAGCACGATACCATTCTGCCGTAGAAACTTTCCCAAGCACTCGCAACCAACTCAACAAACTCCTTAATTTTCTCCTCCGCTTCTGATTTGCTTTTTCAACAAAGTATATCGTTGAATATCTGGAGTGGTCGTCGAATATCTGGAGTGATCGTCGATCATCGTCATCACATAACCATTGGCCCACAGATAGGGTAATTCATGTATTTTGGACAGGCTGAAGACAACGTTAAAAAAATCGTCCCCTAGCTTCCTTAGGAAGCAATTGACTATTTTGCAAAGTTACTTATACGCTTATAATATGATTGTACTTTGCATTCCTGGCGACAAAAACCTTAACGAAAGCATTTTAAACTGAGAAAATCACAATTTGCAATCGCCTGTTAGAATTACATTTTGGACACCGAATATATGTTTTGGACACACTCTGGTATATATAATTTGGACAGGGCAAGTATCTCAATGTTTAGCCATGTGTACTGCTAAATCATGAAAGTAGCATAAATTAACAAATATTTTCTTGCAAATAATCAAATTTCTCCGCTTAACAGGCATCTTTTTTGATAACTATTACAGTTTTTGCTAAAATCGGGAAAATATCGCTAGACCCACAGAATACGCCTCCAAGTATGCAATCGCACAACATCCCCATGTAGTTCGTCAGATGACCAAAATATATTAACAGTAGAAAACATGCAATGTATTTTGGACACCACCTATTTTAAGCGTTCTAGATGAATGTTAAGAGATGGGCTGCCTAATGCTTCTTTATTGAACATATTTCATTGCAAGGCATTTAAATTTCTTACAATTATTATTTCAACGATTTTGGGGTGAATATTGTATGTGTATGTCGTCTTGCATACCTGTGCATTTGAGGGGTTTTAGTGAAACAATTTACATTTTCGATAATTTTGAAGTAAATTCGTTATTGTTAAGCGTGTTTTCAACGTAAGTCATCAGAATAGGGTCTGCTTGATTCAATAATCGATATTAAGAAGTATCTACTATAATTAGCTCTCCGGTACAAGACGTATATTGCCGTGCATGTCCAAATTATATTTTTTACCCTATAGGTGTGAACCAAATTCAAAACAGCAACTGCACACAATTCTGAATGTGGGAAAGGTGCTCTATTCATTTTGGCTTCACTACATATGGTACATACTGACCTGATTCCGCAATCGACCATGGTGAGGTCAGTGCCCATCTTCTCGTCGACAATGCGCTTCAACGCTTTGGGATCTCGGTGGCCCAAACATCGGTTCCAGGAATGCTGACAGTTCTCACGATGCACGGCTGCAACTGCTGCTGCTTCAGGTTGCTTCAGTTGATACAGAACCGTTTCGTTCACCGATGACCACCACGTGACCGTATTTCAGTACCTTGCATCCGGTACGGTTAAACACGACTGTACAGCCTTCATCCGCCATCTTGCTCACCGACAACAGTTCCCCCTTCTATTCCGGCACGTACAGAATTAGTTTCAACGTTATGGTGCGCTGCTCGCCGTGCTCGTCAACCGTAACGATGTTCCCAGAACCAGTCTGTTGCGATAGAACCCTGTTACCATCGGCCAAAGTAATGCTGCTGCTTACCTCGGATGTGACAGGTGATAATTGCCTCGTTGCTGGTCATGTAAGACATGGCGCCAGAGTCTAAAACCCGCGTGTTTTCACAAAATTCTGCCAGTCTCATGTTAAAGCAAATGTTGCTGGCATAGTCGTCCTGCGTGATTTTTGCCCTCTGCGATTGCACTCGTATATGACCATTTCTGTCCTCCTGCAGTTCCGTCGGTAGTGGTTCTCCTTGTGGCAATAGTAACAACCCTTCTTCTGCTTCTCGGCTTGTTTGGATCCACCGTATGCTTTCAGTGCTTTATCGCTGTCTCATCCACTTCCTCCGAAGCTGCGCTTCCACTTTTTTTTTTTTTTTTTTTTTTTAATAATCTTTATTAGTATCTCAATCAATTTTTACATTCTTCAACTTAATCTAGGTGTTCTGTGTATTATAACACACTATCATCCTAATTTGGTGAAATAAATTTAAGCTATTATCAATACTAATTAATAACATATTACATTTCATTTGCTGTAGCAGTTAAGATTTTTTGCAGGCTTTATTTTTCACCTGCGTGTCAGAAATACATTTTTTTCAACTTATCCTAACCCTAACCCACCTTAAACTAATTATACGAAGAGCTAATCGTAGCAATAGAAGACTGCAACGAATTTTGACGAAAGTTGGCAATGATTTTAGTTGACATCTGTTCCAATGTTTCAATATTAGAAATTTGATGCAACTCATTAGTGCTATACCAGGGAGGCAACTTCAGAATCATTTTCAAAATTTTATTTTGAATCCTCTGAAGTTGCTTCTTTCTGGTATTGCAACAGCTCGACCATATTGGGACAGCGTACAACATGGCCGGTCTGAAAATTTGTTTATAAATCAAAAATTTGTTTTTGCGACAAAGTTTTGATTTTCTATTAATAAGTGGGTATAAACACTTAATGTATTTATTGCACTTAGTTTGAATGCTTTCTATGTGGTTTTTAAAAGTTAAGTTTTTATCTAGTAAGAGCCCTAGATACTTAACTTCTTCCGACCAATTTATTGGAGTTCCCCTCATAGTGACAACATGTCTACTTGAGGGTTTCAAATAAAGAGCTCTTGGCTTATGTGGGAATATGATAAGTTGAGTTTTGGAAGCATTTGGAGAAATCTTCCATTTTTGCAAATAAGGGAAGATTCAAATATTACGTCCATCGTTTTTCGGAATTTCTAGACCCCCCCCCTCCCCCTCTGTCACGCAATTTTCCTATACCCAATACACGTACTGTCACACTTTTCTAGACCCCCCCCCCCCTCCCCCAAATGTTGGACGTAATTTTTGAACGTTCCCTAAGAAGAAAAAATATCTAAACTTTTTTGCAATCTACTAAAAATGACACGCAAACTTCGCCCCTTGGCTGAGATTCCTGTGTCATCTGCAAATAACGATTTTTGACATCCCTGTGGCAAATCAGGTAAGTTGGAGGTAAAAATATTGTATAAGATTGGTCCCAGTATGCTGCCTTGTGGAACACCAGCTCTTACAGGTAATCTATCTGACTTGGAATTTTGATAATTTACCTGAAGTGTTCGATCCGATAAATAGTTTTGAATAATTTGAATAATGTATAGTGGAAAATTAAAATGTTTCAATTTTACGATCAAGCCTTCGTGCCAAACACTATCGAATGCTTTTTCTATGTCAAGAAGTGCTACACCAGTGGAGTAACCTTCAGATTTATTGGAACGAATGAAATTCGTTACCCGTAGAAGTTGATGAGTAGTCGAATGACCATGGCGGAATCCGAACTGCTCATTGGCAAAAATAGAATTTTCATCGATATGAATCATCATTCTATTTAAAATAAGTTTTTCAAAAAGTTTACTGATAGATGACAGTAAGCTAATTGGACGATAACTAGAAGCTTCGGCAGGATTTTTGTCAGGCTTCAAAATTGGAACAACTTTAGCATTTTTCCATTTTTCAGGAAAATATGCTAACTGAAAACATTTGTTAAATATATTAACCAAAAATGATAAGCAACTTTCTGGAAGTTTTTTGATGAGAATATAGAAAATTCCGTCATCACCCGGAGCTTTCATATTCTTAAACTTCTTTATAATAGATCTCACTTCGTCCAAATCAGTGCCCAATGAATTGTCGAAAATGTTCTCATGATTGAGAATGTTTTCGAATTCGCGGGCAACCTGATGTTCTATTGGACTAGTGAGACCTATACTGAAATTATGCGCACTTTCAAACTGTTTGGCAAGTTTTTGTGCTTTTTCAGAATTAGTTAATAATATTTTGTTATCCTCTTTCAGTGCAGGAATAGGCTTCTGAGGTTTTTTCAAAATTTTTGTCAATTTCCAAAACGGCTTAGAGCCGGGGTTTAATTGAGAAACTTTATTTGCAAAATTTTTGTTTCTCAATTCGGTGAAACGTTTTTTAATTTCCTTCTGAAGATCCTGCCAGATTACTTTCAAAGCAGGATCTCGAGTTCGTTGGAATTGTCTTCTTCTCACGTTTTTAAGACGGATCAGAAGTTTCAGATCGTCGTCAATAATAACTGAGTCGAATTTGACTTCACACCTTGGTATTGATGCGCTTCTAGCTTCGACTATAGTACTAGTCAAAGTTTCGAGGGCATTGTCAATATCAAAATGTGTTTCCAATGAAACATTAACATCTAAATGGCTATCGATGTATGTTTTATATGTATCCCAGTCAGCTCTGTGATAATTGAAAGTAGAGCTGATGGGATTAAAAATCGCTTCATGGGAAATTTGAAATGTTACAGGAAGATGATCAGAATCAAAGTCAGCATGAGTAATCAATTGGCTACAATGCTGACTTGAGTCAGTTAAGACCAAATCAATTGTTGAGGGATTTCTAGCAGAAGAAAAACAAGTGGGGCTATCGGGATGTAGAATAGAAAAATATCCTGAAGAGCACTGATCAAATAAAATCCTGCCGTTTGAATTGGACTGAAGATTATTCCACGAACGGTGTTTCGCATTAAAATCACCAATTATGAAAAATTTGGACCTGTTGCGAGTTAATTTTCGCAAATCAGATTTAAGAAAATCTATTTGCTGGCCAGTGCATTGAAAAGGCAAGTAGGCCGCAATGAAAGTATGTTTACCAAAGTTTGTTTCAACAGAAACACCCAAAGTTTCAAAAACTTTGGTTTCGAATGATGAAAAAATTTGGTGCTTGATGCGCCTGTCAACGATGATAGCAACTCCACCACATGCTCCATCTAGGCGATCATTTCTATAAATAAAATAGTTTGGGTTTCGTTTGATTGAAGACCCAGGTTTTAGATAAGTTTCAGTAATAACTGCAATATGCACATTATTAACTGTTAAAAAATGGAATAGCTCATCCTCTTTACCATTTAGAGAACGAGCATTCCAATTTAAAATGTTCAAAAATTTATTTGGATCCATTACCAAAACGTAATCCAATTACTATTTTATTTGTAAATTTAACTCCAACTTGGACTGCTTCAGCCATAGTTTGAGTTTTGAACATTGCATCAATCATTTGTTGCAATTGTTCAGATAAAAAGTCAAAATCGGAAGCACACATGCCTGAATCACGTGCATTTTCCGAATTTGATGTTTGGTGATAGGAATTATTTGAATTTTGCTTACCCGCAGCCACATGGGCATAGGTAGCTCGATTCGTTTGAACAAAATTAGAAATATTACTCACTCCACTGCTGGAGGGTAGATTATTCGCTCGAAGGTTTGTTTGGTGGTTAACTACCTCCGGCGAATAGGTACGAGCGGTATGAAAATTATTCAACCGATCGTTGATGGAAGAATTTGTGTTGTTAGAAATTCTACCTGCAGAGTTTCGGGTACGACTAGCGTTCCCATTCATCTGCCGGGCACGTGATTCGACAACTTTTTTGCGGATAGGGCAATCCCAAAAGTTTGACTTATGGTTGCCACCGCAATTCGTACATTTAAACTTCCTGGTATCTTCCCTTACCGGACAGTTGTCCTTGGCGTGAGAAGAACCTCCACAAATCATGCATTTAGCATCCATGTGGCAATGTTTCGTTCCGTGCCCCCAACCTTGGCACTGACGGCACTGAGTTGGGTTCTGGAAATTTCCCCCAGGCTTACGAAAATGTTCCCATGTCACTTGGACAAGAAACATTTTCTTCGCCTTTTCCAAATATTTCAAGTTATTTAGATCACTTTTGTTGAAGTGAACTAAATAAAATTCTTGAGAGATACCCTGCCGAGGATTCTCAGAGCGGGTTCTCTTTTTCATTTTTATTACTTGGACTGGAGTGAATCCAAGTAATAAGTTGAGTTCAGTTTTGATCTCATCAGGTGATTTGTCATCACTAGAGAGACCTTTTAATACGACTTTGAACAAGCGTGCAGACCTGTCGTCGTATGTGAAAAATTTATGCTTCTTCTCAGTAAGGTACTTGAGAAGAAGATCCCGATCTTTCAGGGTTTCCGGCAATACGCGGCAGTCTCCTTTCCTGGCAATTTGGAAGGAAACCTTGATTCCCCTTATGGAGTTCAAGATCTCCTGCCTAAAACCAGCAAATTCACAGACGCTGACCACGATTGGCGGCACCCGTTGTTTTTTAGCAGAAATTGAAGTACCTGGGCTAGAGGCATCCTCAATTTGCTGTTCCGAAAAATTGTTCAGCGTTTCATAAGGATTACTCATTTCAACGAAATTTTCATCCGAAACAATTGTTTTTGTAGATGGAAGCGGAGAAGCTGAAAGTTCTCCTTTCCTTCTAACTTTGCCGCGTTTAGCGACAGTTTTGAAACCGACTTTTTTGGAAGGAAGCGGTGAATTCAAGGATTCACCCTTCCTTTTGTTCGATGATGCAACCATGATTTAATTTGAAGCGACCTTCCAGGAGGTTTTTTCCCTAATCGGTGTCCAAGTAGGATTACCACCGTTTCACGGAATTTGACTTCCGTAAACGGGTCCAACGAATAATCGAAGGCACGGGTCCAGGCAAGGATCGAAAAGGAATCAGTAGGTATAAATTTAGCGCTGAAAAGTGCTATTGTGGGTAGTACTGAGAAGTACTGTTGAATTGCTTTAGGTAGTAAAACTTCCTGCAGCAGAGAGAGCTTACGTCCGCACAGCACAAGAGTACGATGCGAACTGAGCTGCGCTTCCACTCATCTACCAATTTGCCTTTGATGAACTCCAGATCAAGTTCCTCGTCGGGGCGACTTTCGAGGGCGGTAATGAGGTTGTCGTAGGAACTCTGCAGACTCGACAGCAAAATAGCTACGATCCAATGCAATGGTTTCTAAGCGACTCACCCAAGGCTTCCAATCGGTTGGCTAATTCTGTTACCGTGGCAACGTGTTCGGCTCTGTTGGCGTCCTCGTCCAGCTGAAAAAGCATAAATTTTTGCAGCACGTGGATTTTGTTCACCAATGATCGCCGCTGATGAAAATTTTTCAAGCTGTCCCACTTGTCGCAGGTCACCATCTTCAGCAAATCCTCCTTGATCAGCACCAGCTCCATGAAGTAGCTCCACGTCGCGTAGTTGGTTTCTCCCAGCTTTCCATCAGTACTCTAGTTGAACGCCGATCCGTATAGTTCACCGAGCGCATGTGAACAGCGCCTGGCGTGCGCGCTTGCGCACTTTATCGGGTCATCTACTGACCAAAAGTGAATCGTAGCAAGCTGTGGTGGCGTACGGACGTGTTTTTGCCGCACTTGACGTTTTCATATCGGCTCTCGTTTCAGATTGTTGAACGGCCTTTCTGAAGATTTCGTTTGTGTTAAATTTAATTTCATTTCGATTTTATAAAATGGTGTTCCTGTCTAAAAAATCCAGTGCCTGTTCGCGTGTGCAAAAAAGTGTTTGTGGTTCCGGGCTCCTGCATTAGTAGAACTGATGTCGGTGCAAATGAAGCGTCCGTATAAACTACCGGAGTGAAGAAAATGCGGTCATTTTGAGCTGGTGATTTGGTGAGAAAGTTCCAACGTTTCCCCTCTTTCAAAAATAAATTAGATGTAGAATTACTTTTGGCCTGTGTCGAATAGTAGACTTTCGTTTCCATTGTTTTTCTCTAATATTTTGCATTTTTACACATTCAATGACAAGTAGACAACGTTCTCCGCGTTGTCCGCCTAGATTCGTGATGTCGGGGTACGAAAGAAAAATCAGTTTTCATTGACGTCGTTTTACGATTTTTTAGTTACTTTCTTTTTTGTTTGAGATTTTTTCAGATTCAGATTTTTTTTTCGATAATGATGTCACCTATCGAACTGCGTCCTGTCTCAAAAATACCTTCACTAAAAATCATTCCTAAGACAGTTTAAGCTAGACTAAATGTCACGTTCAGTTCATTTTTGTGTGGAATGGACTAAAGACTTCTGCTTCCCAGTGAAGTGGAGACGCGCGATAGGATTTTCTTTTTAGCTTGTTTTCGCGTGAAAAAGTGCTCAACCCCTTAGGGACCATCCATAAATTACGTCACGCAAAAAAAATCCCGCTAACAATAATGTTGGTGCTAGTTTTATGTGTGTAGGCATCGAATTGAAAACATTAATACCTTTATGAAATAGAGAATTTTGTGAAGCACCGTTTAAAAAATGTGGTGTTCTTACATCATCCGCGTTTCTAGTAGGGTATTGGTTCCCTTGTTAAGCATGTGGCTCCCATTTTCATCCTACGAAAAACGAAGGATTGAAGCGCTACTTGTTTTGTTTCTTATTTTTGTATTTTTTGTTAGAAGTGAGCACCCATGAGAACAAAAAGAATGGAATCAATCGGTGCCGTAATCGCTTGTTTTCGAATAGGATGAATATGGGAGCGTGAGATCACTGATGGCACACATACCCTATTATACCTATGAATGTCACTTCCTCTTTCAATTCGATCACACAAATATCGAGGCAGCAAACCATTAAGTATCTTGAAAATGAACACCAAAGTTAAAAACACAATTCTCAGATACTTTTTCGAAACGACGTATAATACACGGATATCCTATGTTGATACGTCGTTTTGAATAAGTATACGAGAATTCTTTGCTTCACTGATAGCCACTGTAGGGCATCCAATAAGAAAGAGGAGGATGTGAATCTATTGCATCTCAAAATCAAACGCATTATTTTATTTTGCAATCGCTGCAATCTCGATATTTGTGATGGCTAAAAAAAAAAATGGAAGAGCAGAAGGGCAGAGGTCTGTGTGGGGAGAGATGATTGATTTATACAAATGTATCTTACTAGCTATAGCTTGAGCTATAGTTAAATCGTTTTTGAGTCGGCAAAGAATTCCATACTTCTTGGCTATTTTCTTGATGGCATTGCCAATATGAGAGTCAAATTTTAATCTATCATCAATACTCATCCCAAGATATTTAATCTCCCGAACGCGTTCAAGTGTCTCATCATCAATTTTAACTGAGACGTTCTCATTTACTCGGCTACGCGAAATTACCATGAATTTAGTTTTATCTATGTTCAACTTCAACTGTTTGTATTTTAACCATCTACCCAGAAAACGCAAATCATCATTCAAATAGGATATGGCTTCGCCTAAATTTTTAGCTGCAATGAATAGCAAGGTATCATCAGCAAAAAGGTTTATATCACAATATCGCAAGACTCATTTCATGTCATTAATGTACATAATAAATAAAATGGGCCCAAATACACTTCCCTGTGGAACACCAAGATCATTGTTCACGGGACTCGAAACAGAATCGTTAAATGCAGTTCTTTGGGTTCTGTCACACAGATAGCTTTCAAACCATTTATAATTATTTCAGATAGCTTTCAAACCATTTATAAGTATTTCCGCTAAAAATACCACTATGGATTTTTTGCCTCTTGAAGTTTCACGAAGAGTTCTTAACAATTATTCTGTGTGTTCACCAGAAACTACTCTCGAAGTCGCATTAGGAATGTTTATGCTTAAGTTCTACAAAGAAAGAAACCTGGTAATCGATCAGCAACTCTATAGATTTCATCGATGATTCCGAGAGAAATCCTATTTGGAGGTTTTGCAATAACGGCCCGAAAAATAGCGCTATAAATTTTATCTGAAATTGATCAAAAATGTCTCTTTCGACTTGATCAATGGAATCTAATATTATGAACACTCTCGGATATAGCGTTATTTACTTGAAAACATTTCTTTTACAATCGTCTTCAGACTAGATTTTTATATCTGGATCTCTGTTATGCTTAGTTTATCGTGGATGCCTATTTTCTTGTTATGCTTATTAAGCTATTGATGAATAACAACCCTAATTTTTGGAAGAATGTTCCATATTTTCTGGATTTTTCTACAATAAAAAAAATATCCTCTAAAAAGAGGGCCCCCACAACACTGTGTCCCCGGGCCCCCACATTTGTAAATCCGGTCCTGCGTACCAACCAGGATTCCGTGTCACGCTTTTTATCATCTGGAGTACATCAATGAATTCCAAAAGTCTTTACCACGTGTTCAATAATTGCCAAAAAGCTATCGATCGTCTCAATCACGAAAATATGTGGGGAGCTGTCAGGCATAAGAGTATCCCTGAGAAGGCCATCGACTTTATTGAAGCACAGTACAAGGCATTTTCGTGCACAATAATGCACAACGTTGCGTTGTCTTGTTCGATCCTGTCCGGATTGGCATTGGAGTGTGGAAAGGATGTGTACTATCACCGCTATTATTTTTCATCGTAATCGACGAGATCCTGGTAGGTTCGATTGATCGTGAACCAAATCGTGGCCTTTTTTATTAACGTCACTTTAAACAATGAAGTTCATTCGTGGATTGCTGCAGGAGATAGACAAAATGATCGGGACAGGCAAAATTTTCACTTTTCAAAAAATGTTCATCTAGCTGTAACTATTCGAAAAGTGCATTAAATATTCTTAAATTTTTCTTGTAAGTTCATCAACTAGTTGTGTATCAGTGGCCTAAATTTGGGAAAGATCGGGCTATTCTTCACGAAGTTATAAAGATTCTTGAAAAGGTAAAATTATTCGAATGAGTGTAATCAGTTTCGTACCTTTTAATTCCGCCCTATGTTGCTTATCCTTTGACAAATACGCGTATTTCGACTACCACTTGTAACCTTCCTCAGTGTCAGTTAGAGTGGATAACTGACACTGAGGGAGATTAGAAGTGGTAGTCGAAATACGCGTATCTGTCAAAGGATAAGCAACATAGGGCGGAATTAAAAGGTACGAAATTGATTACACTCATTCGAAGAGGGTATTCTGCTTAGAGGGTTCAAAAAGTCGGTACAAGATCAAAGGTAATATTATCCGACAGCCAACTTTGAGCTACTATATCTCCGGATTCAATGAACCGATTGCAATGAAATTTTAATCATACATGACTTATATAATCAACTCTGGAAAACATTTGACTCAACTTAACATTTTCAACAAGAGAAAAAGTTATAGCGATTTTATTTTTTTCATGAATTTTTAGCAAATTGGCCAATTTTTAATATGTATTCCATTACTTTTTCAATTTGTTGGCGGCTATGTTGTTACTTTCCTTCAAAACGCATTTACATATAAGTCAATTAGAGGGAAATAACATGAACTATAATTTGCATCTTGAATTTTAAAATGATGTTGAAGTTTTGGATAATTTGGTGTTTTATTAGAAAATCTAATCGTTATAATTTTCTTCCATGTTAAGAATTTTGAGTTAAGTCAACGGTTTTTCATAGCTCGTTAAATAAGTCATAAATGGTTAAAATTTCATTGCACTCGGTTCATTGAGTTCGGAGATATAACAGCTCAAAGTTGGCAATCAAATAATTTTACCTTTTTCAAGAATCTTTATAACTTCGTGGAGAGTAGCTCGATCTTTCCCAAATTTGGACCACTGATACACAACTAGTTGATGAACTTAAAGTAAAAATTTGAGAATCTTTAATGCACTTTTCGAAGAGTTACAGCTAGTTGAACATTTTTTGAAAAGTGAAAATTTTGCCTGTCCCGATCATTTTGTCTATCCCCTGTGTTTTAGCCCACTACCATGGAATACCTATGACCTCGAACTGCCTGATGTCGGACGTGGCTCTCATAGGTCAACGGAGCTCAGATATGCAGAGTAAGCTCGATGATCTTGTCGATCGATCCTCAGAAGCACGGCTTACCGTTAATGTCAATAAGACTAAATCGTTGGATGTACACACGGTCATCCCTTTCAATTTTAAGGTAGCTGGATAAGCAGTAGGGAATGTTAAAAGCTGTCAACTAGGCTGTCAATATCTTGGTAGCCAAATAGCGGCTGATGGTGGCACCAAGATCGCCATAGGGCTGCTATTGCAAGTTTATGAAATGTATGGGAATATAATTAGATCAGTCGACGCACCAATATCCGAATTTTTAACGCGAACGTGAGTGGAGAACACTCAACGACTGCAAGTCTTCAGTAATAGAGGCCTGAGGTATATAATTTGTGCAAGATGGCTTCGTAACGGGTTCTCCAAAGTGGAGCTCCTTCTTCGATATATATGACGTAGAGGGAGAACCCAGTCTACCCAACAAGCAATGATAGCTGATTAACAGCTTATTCTGCCATATTTTTTTTTAAATCATGCTTAAGAGCGGCTTATTCATCTGTGTTGCAGCAACAATGTTTGTTGAGTAGGCGATCATTCTGCAGCATGGGACTCGGAAGAATGTGAAACGTTACAAACGAGAGCATAAGCAGCTGACCCTTCCATTTCGCGCGAAGAAATGTGCCGCATGGAAGAAATGAAGTGTGGAGAAATGGAACTTCTGGTAAATTTTCAAGACATTAAACATTGCCTCTGAACATATTGTTTTCCAACCCGAGCAGAGGGGAATATCAAATTAATAACTACGAAATCACAAAACCTGTTTTTATATCTTGTTTTGTTATTATTGAATTATCAAGGCATTACGTTTCCATAACATGTTTCGTTGGACAATCTTATTTTGTTATGACCAAGCAATTGGTATGCAGCCCTTAAATAACATTTCAATATTACATTCTGTTGTGGAACAAGTTTGGTTATTATTGTATTATTGAGAGTGCACAAATACTTTATGGTATTGCTATCTAAACTAAAACAAATTTTGAAACAAAACCTACGTCATTCTACAACGTTATTTACAGCATTTTAGGGAAAGCAACTGCATATTCACTCATCAATTTGTCTTCCTCTTCCATTTATCATTACATCCAAACTGAGACAAAGTGCATGCCCCATATCATTAGCTAGTATTCCGTGGGAAAAAGTTTGCATAATGCACCAGAAAAACTATTTAACGATTTTTTGAAAAGTGCGCAAAGTTAGGCCCTAGGTGCGCAAAGTATGGTACGCTTACGGTATCACATTTGATAAGAGGTGTGGTATATTACGTGACATGGAGGTGCTGTAATGTGTACAAAACAAAGTCCCTGCTGGGCGGCGCGAGGTTTTGCTAAATTTCTGAAATTGACTGAGTTGTAGCTGAAAAGTACCCAAAATACCAGCTACTGCCCAAGTGGCGCAGTAATATCGGCGTTGTTGTGGAGTTAGCGTATTGAAAAGATATGTTCTCTCATGAAACATGCTTCGTAATTACACTGTTGAAAACGCTTTGACATCCACGTGCAGCACAACAGAACATGCGCTCGATGAACAAATTGAGATTTGAATTATGAAAATGCTACGGTCAACCTTGGCTTGGTCAGCCAAAGCAAAATCAAGAAATTGACATTTATGCTTCGTAATGATTACTTTGAAGTCAATACTTTGGGCCTAGGCTGGGCAGATATGCTATTGGTGATTTGATGGTGCATGAAGAAGAAGAAGAAGAACGATGGTGTTTTGAAAAATCCTATCCCTACCACACAGGAGAAGATTTTAAAATGCCTCTATAAAATCTAAAACAAAATCTAATTAAAAACGGTTTGATGTACGGTGTAAGACTTTGGACAGACTACATATTGAACGTATAAATTTAAATTTAACATTTTTTTCTTGGTAAGGTACTTAATTTGTACCAATCACCAATTGGGTTTTCAAATTAAGAATAATATATTGATTTTTTGATTTTATTCGAAAGAGCACCTTTTTTTAAGCCAGTATGATTTTTTTCAGATTCTTAAAACTTTATTTTGATACCTAAATTAAATTACAAAAAGATTTTTTGAAATCACCTTTTGACAGCTGGGCAACTGCTTGACAGCTCCGCCCAGTACGAAATGCGACGGGGGGTGATTCGACAAATCGCTCCCATACAAACTTTAAATCGATTTTTCAATAGGTTCCCGGGCACCAAAGTTCATGAAAATTTGGATGTCGGCTCAGTTTGGCATGTAGATTGTGAATATGGAATTATCTCAACACCACTAAAGAAGCCAATTGCAGCTGGTCTATGGAAAATTGTACGTGTATGGCAATTCGGGTTTTTTCTTAACTCACGATGACCAGATCGGTTCAGTCGGATTTGTTGTTGATGGAAAAAATAAATCTGGATCACATGAGATCAATATTGTTAAAATCGGAGAAAATTCATCGCAGATATAACCATTACATAGTTTACCTTCTTTATTTTATTGTCTGCTGTTTCATATTATGAAGTAAAAAATAAAGGCATTGCAACTTCTAGAAATTTCATCAGACTCTTCCGTATTTTTTATTTTATTCATTGCTATAATTTGAGTTTTGGGTAAATATAGCATCATAGCTATTGATATGTTTATCTTTGTGTTAATTTCCTTCTTTCAATATCCCAGTCCCGTTACGGTGCCAAATTCCTATCACTTTTCTACGATTCCCAATTCTTATAGGTTAAGTAAAATTTTACCTTCAAAAAGTGATACATCTGCAAATGAGTTTTTTTTTTATCTCAAAATTGAGTAAACTTAGTTGAATTTATATGTCATTTTAACAGTACTGCTATTCTAACCTCTAATTATAACTTCAAAAAGTACCGAACAGACTATGTATTACGAAGTAATGAATGTTAGTGAGAGTGGAGATAGCAAATATGGTACCTACTAAATAATTCTAATCAATAAAAATGTCAACTATACAGACAATTCTGCTCAATGATGATTGCATTTGTCTATTATAACTTTTTTCTTTCGATCTATTATTATTCGATCATATATTGTTTGACATTATGTCATAAATATCTTACTAAAAATAATCTAAAACAGAATAAAACTAAACAGCTTCTGCAGAAGTAATCATATCGGCATATGATATAATTACCTTTTACGTTCGCTCACGTAGGTACATGTATAATCGCCGTTCTCACAACGCGAACAAAACAAAAAATTAAAAAAAATCATCTCCGTCTGGAGAAAATCTTTGTCACCGCCAAAATGCACCCCATGACGAAGCTCAATCATAAATAGTCGACTAGCAACTTTTTCGTCGTTCTCTTTGTTCCGAAACAGCCGACGACGGGCCATGCGAACGCCACCACTGTTATTAGTGTTACAGTGCACATGTCTGCGCACCGCGATAGCGCTGTTGGTAAGAGAGAGAGGTTCATTGTTTGATCTTGCATTCAAATCTCTGTCTATTTTTGTCCTGCGACAGGCAAACATGAAATGGGGGAATGGAGAAACTGGCAATACGTAGAACCAGTAAAGCTTCTATCGTCCCTCACTGCAAGTGCTGTGATAGCCTCATTGGTAAAGGCGACTGAAAATTTACGATAGCAGGATTGGAGGTTCAAATCTCGTCCATGTTTGTAAGTTTTATAATGAATTCGAAATTTTTTTATGTGACCTGTTATTTTCTAAAAATAGAATAACACACTTAAAATAATTACCCAAAAATGAGTAAAAAAGTTAGTTTTTACCCTAATTTTGCTTTCGAACAATAACTCTTTAATATCAAAATTTGTTATTGAAATATTTCCCAAATTCACTGTTATTAAGTTGTTATTGCCACTAACAAAACATGTTATTAAATTGATTTTTCAGGAACAAATTTTTGTTATGTGACTTGTTATTTTGCCGCTTATGACAGCCAAGTTTATAACTCAATATGTTATGTTAATAACATGAAAATTACTAATTCCGTTATGCAGTTATTTTGCCAAAATAACGCATTTTGTTATGCTGTTGTTTTTCTCTTCTGCTCGGGAAATAACTCTAGCAAGTGTTGTGGGCTTCGTGGCCGTGCGGTTAGCGGCGGCAGTCATCCAGGCGTATTGTAAGCCTCGGAGTGTGGGTTTGATTCCCGCTCCAGTCGGTGGAAACTTTTCGTCAAACGAAAAAATCACTACTAAGCCACAGGATGTTCTGCGTGTTGTCCGTTGTCTAATGTAAGTAATGCGTTTAGTCTGTGCAGACTCTGGCTGAAGACGGTGTGAATTGTCTTTTTAAAATTGTCTTTTTAAAATGGTCTTTTAATTGTAGTTATTAAGCCCTCAATGACTACAGAACTGACTTTAGTGACTTAGCACATGGAGTGAGGGTTCGATTCCCGCTCCAGTCGGAAGAAACTTTTCGTCAAATGAAAAATTCTCCATTGGTCCACTGGGTGTTCCTTGTTGTCCGTTGCCTTAGTGGTTTTTCAGTGTGTACAACCTCTGGTTGAAGACGGTGTAGTGTATTTTACAAAACCATTAGTGACATCAGACCAGATGAAAATCTTATATTATTTTTCTACTTCTTGGCGTAAGCCTACTTCCCAGATTTTTTAAAAGTGCTTTATATTGTACCTTTCCAAAGACGGTTGTACCATTCAATTTGATTAGTATGGGTTCCAATGGGAATAGAAGAAAAGATCACTAAGAGAAATTAGAACGTGCTAGATGATTTTCTATGCGTTGATGACTGTAACAATAAAAAAATTACCTTGTTCGTAGACCGATTTCTTGTTTTTAAGAAGTTTTTCAGCAGACCCAGATTTTTTCGAATTTTTACGTTTCAGCAAATTTTGGCAGCTCGTTCTGGATAGTGCATTTTCAACAGATGAGTCCAGGTGCAATGGATATTTGCGTTCCCTAAACTATATTGAAAAGTCATGATTGTTTTATATGCATATTATCATAGAATTTGTCCTTCACGTATAACTTACTAATTTAACATTTGGATCATCCTGATTCAGGTACAGTTTCGAAATATCGATGTCTAAATCTAGTCTAGCTCCTTCCTTACAGTCAATGAAAAGCACCAATGAATTCTGGCTAAATAATATAGCCAATGAACGTATAGTAGTTGTTTCATTCATTCCAGGAATTTCGAGATACTTTGAATATGTGTTGGCATTTGAGTTAATATCCACAGTAACTGAAATAAAGGATGAGAATTTAGTTATGTTGTTTTAATCCGTCTATTGGCAGAATATACCTCTTTTCCCTTTTCGATCTAAATAGAATGAAAATTTGTTCTTGGCTGTTGGAAAATCGATCATGAACAGTGCTTCTATAGATAAACGGAATTTTCTTCGAGGCCTAAAGGTATACAATAAAAAATGTTATTTGATAAGTATCATTTGAGGGAGTTAGAAGCAAAGGGGAGTAAGTGACAGAACCCCGATTTCGAGTAAATGAGGCTCGAAGTTTTCCATCAAATTGTAATCCCATACAAAATGTATGCAGTTTCAAAATCAACCTTATTTTCTATAATCTAATAAAAATCCTGAAATGCTTGAAATCTGAAGAAGCATTTGGTATACTAATAGTTTTGCATATACATAGGATTCCTTGTAAAATTTGCAGTAAATATGATCTGTTGAACAGTTTTCACAACGTTGTAACGTCACGCTATTGATTCCCATTTTGAACACACTTTTCAAATTTTACATGGAATCCTAATATGCAAAAATATTTGAGGTTCACCGTCGTATTTACGAATTGTAGTGGAAAATCTGATTAAACATGCGTCAAAACGACGGAACGTCACGGTAGAATGTGTCTGTAATGCTTACCGTATATGCCTGAGAGAAATGATGAAATCATGTTTTATGTGGGTTTCTAGTTCGTTTGAGGCAACTTGAAAGAAATAACAACGTTAGGAGAAAATTTGTTTACTGATATTTATCATTTTTATTGATGTTTTTCGGTGAGCCAAAGAAAACAAGGCTTTCATTTGTGTGACTTTTTGGCCTACTCTTTACTTTCAGCCATACTCAGAGCAGAGAGTAGGTCGAGACGTCACACAATGAAACAGAAATTTTCAATAATAGTTAAAAAGAGAAGTTTATTATTACAAAAATACTTACCTGGATCAAGGGATAGAGAAACCCCCTCATTAGAGAACCATGCTATACAAAATAACAGTAAAAGTTTCCTCATTGTTGTTTGATAACTGAAATAAAAAAAAAGCAAAATAGCGTTATATTATGTGACAATATAAATATTATTGTCTTCCTATACAGTTACATGGAAAAGTGATTTGTTGATATCTTCGTCATCTATGATTAAATTTAAATTCTTTATGGCTCATTTCAAAGATAGTTAATTAAATTTACGTTTTATGTTTTTAATTTAACGTATTCAACGATTTTTATATATAAAAATGTTATGTAAAGTTAACACATTTCACCAACTTTCCAAAAATGGGGCAATTTTACATTAAGTTTTAGTATGTAAAGTTTAACAAATATGTGTGATTCAATGTCTATGCAGTAAGTACCATTCATTATGTTTTAAATAAGCCAAGAAGAATTAAAATTGAATGAAAGATGACAAAGATATCAACAAATCACTTTTCCATGTTTTACGATAGTGACCCCAAACTTTTGGCCGATACACCATTTTGAGGGGTGACCCCAAACTTTTGGCTGATGACATCAAGGGTTAATATACTTAATTGCTTTTTTTTCTAGATTTTTTAGCTAAGTTCAGTAAAATTCAGTTGAAAGCTAATAGAAAATAGGTTATATTACCGCTGTCATCTTAAAATTTGGTCGACCTAATTACCAGCGACACTGCCGTAAGTTTATTTCCATTTTTTAGAAAATTGGGCAACTTCAGCTTCAGTTTACACACAAATATTTTTGAAAAAGTTTCACTTAAAGCATGTTCAAAGTTACTTTGACTTATCGTCTTTTGAATGAAACATAGGGTTTTGAAATCGGACGCAAATTGGCAGAGATATGGGCCTTTGACGGTGTTGGCGCGAGTTTCTTCGGGATTAGGGAAACACATACTGAAAGCAGCGTATTTCACGGCAGCTTCAATGCTATATTAAATAGAATTCATTTTTAGTATTTTACACTTCATTTTTCTTATAAATAACTTACATGATAGTTTCTTAATCTCTAACGAACTGTCTCACTCGACGCACAACTTAACACTAAATATTCTAATTAATTAATTCCTATTGGACAATACAGTTGCCAGTTTCACTCCAAATACACGCGATACCGTCGCAACATTCTCCCCCCCCCCCCGTGAAACTGGTAACTAACTATCTCATCACTTTTCGAATCTATATACATTTCAATTCTTGCATTAAATTTCCTCAATAACATCTCTCTGTACCGCTGTGCGATGCAGACGGTGTGGTAGTCTTTACAAAGCAGCTCCACCGGGGTCAAAAACAATACATTCAGAAACAGCGTTGCGTTCAACACTGACGACGACGACGAGGGCCTTCTCCACTAGTGCACATTCTAATCGTACCGTACCGACCGTCGATTGTTTCGCTTTCGGTTTTGTTTCTATCTCTGTTGAATCAGAAGATAGGCGCACACTGCGTGCTGATTGATTCTGATTGGAACTGTTGGTCGTCGTCGTCGATATGAAGAGGACCGTGTGCGGGATGCCTTTGTTGCTATGATTTACAGCTGAAACCGGCTCGGAAAGTTGCGTTCGCGGAGCAACGAAATTTGGTTGGGATGTCGTCATTGTGATTGGATTGGCGCAAGCAAACTTTAATTGGGTTTGGTCGTTGCACGAATCGGACCTTCCTGTTGTCGATTGGGCTCGGACACCTTTCCCACTATTTTTACACATTAGTGCCTTTTTCTTTGCTTCGAAATCCAATTCAATTTTCTCCATCGCATCAGAGAACTTTTTATCCATCTCCGCAAGCTCGCGCTCAAAATCCAGTGCCATGCGCCGTTCTTCATCCTCGCACTGTTTGCGCCAAAGCGCTTTCTGGATTTCCAACTCTTCGAGCTGCTGTTATAGGATATCCAGTCGGGTAGCCATACCGACCTCTTTGTTTTGATGAGATATCATCATTGAAGTTTGTTGGCGCGAGTTTCTTCTGGATCAATGAAACACATATCGAGAGCAGCGTTTGTTTACGGCAGCTTCAATGCTATACATATTAATAGAAGTTCATTTTAATTATTTACATTGAGTTTACCTTAAAACTAACTTACATGATAGTTTCTTAATCGCTAACGAACTCTGATCAGTGCTGGAAGAACTCCCAACATATCTACCGCAACATTCTTAAAGATTTCTGTCTCCGTACTATTTACGTTCTTATCTACACACAACCTAATGTTAGGATTATTCCGTAGCCTTTTGACTATAGATTCTAAGGAAAACCAAAACCACTAGCAGACTCAAAACCTCAACAAACAACAATTCTGAATCGACTGTTTACAACTAGGCTACCTAATATCTTTTGCCTGCCTTCGGGGTTGGCGGCAATTGTTATTACGTATGCCGAATGAGATGGACAGTGATACGCTGTGATACAATAATGATGCTCAATTCAAGAGGCTGTTTCGGTGAACAAACTCTTTCACTCGACGCACAACTTAACACTAAATCTCCTTACAATTCTAACGTATTCAATTAATTCCTATTGGATAGAACAGTTGCCAGTTTCACCTAAATACATATACCGTCGCAACAGACGGGGTGACCCCAAACTTTTGATCGGGAGTGTGTGTGATAAATCAAAACATTTTGCTTCGATAGGTGTTGCGTCAACAGTCATTGAAAATACCGTCGCGCTCGTATCTCGAGTATCCGACTAGATAGAAAAAAAAAACTTGTCTTTAGCAAAGTTGATCAGCAGGACATCAAAAGCTATCTGATAGTGAACAATTTGGTTCTAGGTTTTTTTTTTGCTATGGCGCTGCGAGTCAAAGAAATTCTTTAATTCTGTTTCTCAACAGCTAGACTACAAATAATAATTTCGTCTTCGGCAAAGTTGATCAGGACATCAAGAGCTATTCGATAGTGAACTAGTTGGTTCTAGGTTTATCCGCTAGTAAGTCCTCAAATGTCTAAGCTTCTGCACCTCGAGAATCAGACTGCATAGAAAAATTTCGTCTTCACAAGGTCAATCAGGACATTAACGCTATCCGAATTACACTGCAAAAGTTTCTGAAAATTACACCCGACGTAAACAAATTTGACATATAAATTTCTATTTTATCTCACTGAAGTTTACATTAAACAATTTCTTGTATGTAATGTTGAATGTAAGCTTCATACTGAGAGCAAGCTGTAAATATAAAAACTGATAGAAAAATGTATGCGATATAACGAGGTCATTTTGCTACCTTTTTTTAAACTTTGTAGTTGGTTACGGTGGATCCTATCTAGTGGATGGTTATCCGCTAGGAAGCGCTAGTAAGTTATAGAAAATTCTAGATTAGTAAGTTTTACTAATACCGTGGAAAGTGAAGCATGTTGCACCGTCTTCCATTCTCCTCCTTCCCATGCTTGTTCAGGAGAGATGATATCCGATGATGAACTGATTGGTATTATGTTTGCCCGTTAGGCGGCTGTAATGGTTCATAAAAAACGAACTTGTGCATCTCGAGAATAGAAAGGATTTGGCCTATTTAACCCTCTAATGGATACCTGGGGTCCATTGGACCCCAGAGCCACTTTGAAGTGGTCGCAAAAAAGTTTGGATTGACACATCGGTCCCGTTTTCACAGTACCTTCAAACTACACCACGATGAGTTATTTGTGCAAAAATAACAAATATTTCATGGCGTACTATAGATTATTTTTTATGTCAAAGTTGAATCGGGCGATTTTGGTCCCCTGGGGTCCATTGGACCCCACGACACGAATGATTATATCTTGTGATATAGCCGAGGCGGTAAACGCACGGGTATTCAGCATGACCATGCTGAGGGTGACGGGTTCGATTCCCGGTCGGTCCAGGATCTTTTCGTAAAGGAAATTTCCTTGACTTCCTTGGGCATAGAGTATCTTCGTGCCTGCCACACGATATACACATGCAAAATGGTCATTGGCAGAGGAAGCTCTCAGTTAAAAACTGTGGAAGTGCTCATTGAACACTAAGCTGAGAAGCAGGCTTTGTCCCAGTGAGAGGACGTTACGCCAAGAAGAGGAGAGGAAGAGGAGGCGATCTTGTGATCGTCACTTCCTAGAATAATGCTGTCTTCGACAAAATTGTTCAATAGACCAAGGGCAATCTTGTGACGAACAAATTGAATTGGAATTAGCCCAGTAGGTGGCGCTATTGTTTATTCAAATTATGGATTGAAAGTTAAATTTAGCTTGAATATCTTGAGATTCGGAATGTATAGAAAGTTTGTGTCTTCGGCAAAAGTGTTCAATACATCAAGGGTTATTTGGTGATGAAAATTATTTTAAAGTTTTTCTGCAAAATGGCGCTAATTAGTTCGTATATGCCCAGCATCCTAGATTACCGAGTGGCAAGCGTCCTCAAATAAGTACGCTTCTTTTGAAGTGAATATCTTGAGAATAACACAATATAATTACATTCTGTTCACAATACCAATACTTCCAATTTCGTGGATAATTTACTTTAGAATTGACTCACCCGGATACCTCCAGGAATTCCTCCCAAAATTTCTGAAGGAACTCCTACCAGGATTCTTCCAGAAATTAATACAGGGATTCTTTCAGTAATTCTTCCCGAGGTTCCTCTACGATTCCATCTGGGAAATCCACTCAAAAGCCCTCCGGAAATGACTCCCAAAACTACATCAGGAATTCCACCAGGGATTCAACTAGGAATTCGTAAAAGGATTCTTCCACAAATGCTTTCCGAGATTTGTCTCCGAATTGCTCCCGGGTTTTCTCCAGAATTTCCTCCCGGGTTTCCTGCATGAGTTTTTCTAGGAAATCCACTTGAAATTCCTCCTGGGATTTCTTCAGGAATTCCTCCGGGGGTTGCTTCAGGAATTCCTCCTGGGATTTCTCCAGGAGTTCTTACCGGTATTTCTCAACGAATTTCTTCCGGGATTCCTCCAAGAATTCTTCCTGGCATTCCTCCAGGAATTCCTCTCAAGATTCTTTCAGGAATTTCTCCCGGGATTCTCCAGAAATTTCTCCCGGGATTCCTCTAGGAGTTGCTCTCGAGATTCCCCTAGGAATTTCTTCCAGGATTCCTCCAGGAACTCCTCACGGGATTCCTCCAGGAATTTCTCTTCAGGAGTTCCTCCCGGTTACGGGAAGGAAACGTTGAAATTTACATTCCATTTTATTCGATTTTTCATGAAAATATATTTTGTATCACAGAGAACAGACATCCAAGCCTATAGAAAATTGTCTCGAAAGCTGTGCAAGGATTCAATTTTTTTAGCGTTGACAACACTAGCGTCACCTATGCGGCAAGTTGGCAAGGTGCTACAATTAGTGGTGAGTACGCATATCTAAATAAGTTTTATATTCTCCACCGACAACAGCGTGATTATGCTACGAGCCATGTATTATGTATGGGAAAATAGGGGGAGAAGGGGGGTGTCAAAAATCGTCAAAAAAATGCTACGCCATTTATGGATGGCCCCTAACCAAGCGATCTATCAATTCGTTTAGCCAAACGAGATTTACGGAACGACAACGACTGTGGGTTGTGTGACGTCATTTTCTATTAGTACACACTAAATTCACTATAAAACACTCTAAAATTGCGTAATTCAACTATTTCTCCCCAAGCCTGTAGATTCTATAGTGTCTATATTCGGTAGGTCCATGTCCTGCCAAATAACAGCTGTAGACACCATCTCTATAAATAATAAGCATCCCGCACCAGCGTCTCCCAATAGGAGAGTTCGTATCAAATGACTCATCAACTGAAAATTTTTGACCTACCCAACAACTAAGACACCATTTTTTCTAAGAAATCAGGATCCTGAGATATGAGATATTATGAGATGAAAAATTTGCATGCTATCTAGCACTGCCTAGTGGTGGAATATCGAATCAAACGGTTAATAATCTGTAAGTTCTTGACCAACCAAACAACTTTGCCGAAGACATCAACTATATAAGTAATCAGGAACCTGAGATATATGAGATTTAAATTTTAATAGTGTTACGTCTGTTTGTCTCTGATTTCTATTGGGTTTATTCAAATATTACGAAACGCAAAATTTGACAACTTAAGGGCTCCTCCCTTCTCCGTGCAACAACTTTTGTATGGAATATTTTGAATGAAACGTAACACAGCGCTAGACCACCTCCCACTCCTTTGCGTTACGTAATATTTGAATGACCCCTTTTGACCCGCTGGACATATATGTCAACTCGTCTACTGCAGTGCGATTTACCATATTGTTTCAGTACGTCTTGTCCTTGTCCGCTTGTTTAGGTACGTTATATCCTGTAGATCGGGGGCATTTTTCAATGCTCACTAGCACCACCTAGCGGAAACTTTCCGAACTAAATTGTTCATCACTAGATAGGCCTTGACTTTCCTAACATCTTTGCTGAAAACATCACCCTTTCAAAAAGTAAGGATCATGAGATACGCGAGAATATATGTTGGGGTCCAATGGACCACAGGGTCCCAAAACGGACCTTCATTTAAGGTATCCTCTTGAGGGTTAACCACAGCTTTGTGAGCCGTGAAATACGATCACGCATCATCAGTGGAAATTATCGCTATTGTGAGCCCCTGAAAAGGCTGAGATAGATGAGAATGAGATTGCATGACGCTAATAAGATGACCCTTCATTCTTTGCCGGGCGTTCGTGCGAGACAGTCGAAATTTCTCGGTCGTCCGGTTTGTCTCTCGATACTTTCCAGTTCGGTGGCTATTTTTCGGCGTGCTTGTGTTTCAAGTGATCACATTTCAAGTGATTATCCCTAGTGGGACGTGTGCGGTTGGCTAGGCTACAATATTTACCGCAAAAGTTTGTTTAATTCGAGTGAAATTCAAGTTTTCATCGTAAAACGTGGCGCATTGTCCGATTATCGTGCGCAGCACCCCCCGCACACCGCGCCGCTCGCGCGTCCATGATCGGCTTCTTCCAGTGCGTACCCAAGCTCATCGTCGTCGACAGCAGCAGCCCACCGAGAGAAGAGCAGAGAGCAGTCTTGTTAGCGATCACAATCTTTGACACCTTTTTCGGCTGCCTTTGTCTCCAACATTCGCAACACAAGCGATCAAACTACTGTCCGGAACAAAAATGTCGAATGAATGCGCTTGACCACGATTGCGTCTTCGGGAGATGGTTTGGTTTTTGTTATTCCTGTCTTTCCCATGAAGAGAGCTGTTTTGTATAAATGTATGTGTCGTAATCGATTTATCACACACGCATAAACTAATATTATACCAATCTTAATCAAAATTGGCTGAAATCTTGCGAAAAGCTGGAATTTCACAAATGTCACCGTGTCAGACGACGATGATTTGATCCACTTTTTTGTTTATTGATCTTCGTTCAGCCGCTCGTGTTGTGTGTAAGAGGTAGCGGTCGCGCTCGAATGAAACAAAGCAAGCTGACACCCGACCGCGGCAACAAACCGAAGGTAGTGAAAAGTGTCGAATGTTTACAAGCCTTGCAGAGAGCGATCTACCGCCGCACACCAACGAAGGGCGGTCAGCAGCAGCTCGCCTCCTCCCAGTGCGGGCGATCCGATCGCTTGGACCTGTCGTCGTCGAGCCTGTGGCTAAACAGAGTGCACAAAGATAAATACATAAAGTTACCCCTCGTTGTTTCCCCCTCTCCACTGACTCTTTGATTAGATTTACCTGTTTTTTGTGATTTATGAAGAAACTATGCTACTGTTACGCATTTATTTTCTTCCTTCAAACATTTATTTTATTTTTTTTTTTTATTTTTTTTCAAATGCTTAAAATCAAAAATATAGATATGCATAACCGCTGCTCCAAGATGTTTTTGGAAACTAGGTTCACAAAATTGATCCGAATTTCCCGAACATCTCCAGGAATCATTATCATATATTTCCCATGATAACATCTGTTCTTGACGAACATGATGCAGATGGGTTCAATTGTTTTCAGAATATAATCGTATAATCAGCAGAGATGGAAACACTCTCATCGTGAATCAACTCGCGAGTGTAAAACCAACAAACGGTTTACTCACGGTGCCGAGAGTAAGCCGTGTGTGAGTTTATTCGCACCCGCTTGCTTCACGAGTATGAAGCAAAACAAAAACACTCATGAATTTTTATTCGCGAAGAACAAGTGGAGATGCAAGAATTGTATTTTAGTGCGGTTTTAATAGCAAAACAAGTAATTAACCATCAGGTAGTAGTGTTTTGTGCTTTATTGTTTCTGAAGAGTAAATTTGTCGGCCGTGTAAATTCGTTTTTTCACAAAATTAAAAAATGTTCAGAGCTGCTTCGCGAATCAATCACGAGTGCGACCAGCTTCGTTAGCTCGCGAGTGAAGGAAGTGCGAATATATTCTGGCTTCTATTGTTCACGAGTAGGATAGCTTTGCGTTTGTGTCTGCTCAGCTGCATTCCTCACTGTTTTCCATCACTGATAATCAGCAGATCAGCATAATCATCGACAAAAGTGATTGAATTATTGAACTATCAATGATATGACATTTTTGTTGATCCACAAATATCGTTTTATTTATTCTGAAACACTTTATCTTTTGTATTGTTAAGAAACGGTCTTAGTTTTTCTATTGAACCAAATACAAACTCTCAAAAGCTTTAAGAGAAACTCACGCACACCAAAACTAACAAGCAACATCTTTTTATCTAATTGTTGAATACATGTTTCTAGAGATGAATTTGCTGCAATCAAGTATTAAAACTAATTGCTCAAAATAGTCGTTCTTGGGAAATACACTTCAATACTGAACAATACTATTGTTTATTTTTTTTAAATTTCCGATGAAAGGGCAACATTTTTTTTGCATTTATGAATTAATTGGCAAAACAGTTTAATGGTTTTATAATGATAGCTCATACTGATGAAAAAAATCACACAAAATCTGTAAATCCATTCTAAACATAGTTCCAGTGCCCAACAATTATGAAGTTAAGGATTTTGATTTGTTCTCAAGTCCAAATTTAGATTAAGAAATAATGTGGATACCTTAAGGAACCCAATTACAACTAGTCTAGGATAAGTGCATTTTACATTGTTCCGTAGAACCAAATATATGTATATAGTGCTTAGTGATTATTGGAGGGCCCCTCAATCGGAGGGCCCGGGGCACCTGCCCCCTTTGCCCCCCCTTAAATCCGGGCCTGCCCGTGGTGGTAGTTAGCTGCCACAATGGGCGATGATGATGATGGCGGGGGTACGTCGTACCGCATCAACGAAGCTTTGTTATTGGCATCAGATTGCTCGAGCCAACAAGGCGATATAAATGCTAACCCCTGTGTCTCCCTTCACCCTGGTGCTTCTCCAATGGACACCAACAGTGAATCTGTTTAGACGTCCCCCGCCTCAAGGCCTACCCTCCCGACTTTGGCGGGCCATATGTTGTTTTCTTCCGACCCAAAGGCAAACGTTTGAACACCGTTCAAATCAGCAAGGATCTGACTAAGCGGTATTCTTCCGTTGTCTCCATTGACATGGTCGGTACAGCTAAGCTTCGGGTGACAGTTGGAGACCGAAAACAGGGTAATGAGATTGTGGCCTGTGAGTTGTTTACACTTGAGTACTACGTGTACCTACCAAGCGCGTCGATTGAGATTTCGGGGAAGGTCGCCGAAGGATCTTTGACCAGCGAAACGATCATGCAAGGCTGTGGTCGTTTCCATAACCCTTCTCTACCTCCTGTCCAGATACGGGATTGCTGGCAACTGCATTCGGTCTCCTAGGAGAAGGAGAAGAAGGTTTACACACCTTCTGATGAATTTTGTGTGACCTTCTCCGGATCTGCATCACCAGATCTGCTGGTGATTGGCAAACTTCGGCTACCTGTGAGGCTGTATGTACCGAAGGTAATGAACTGCACCAATTGCAAGCAGCTGGGCCACACCGCCCAATACTGCTGCAACAAACCTCGCTGTGCAACATGCGGCGAGAGGCTTGTGGACGGTGCGTGTAAAACGCCGCCCAAGTGTGTTTATTGTGGTAGCGACCGTCCACATGATCTGATTGCTTGCCCAACGTACATACAGCAGAAAAAACATCAAAAACGCTCGTTGCAGCAGCGCTCGTTGAATCGCGTAACATCTACTCGTCTTTATCTCTCGATGATCAAGGCTCTGACTCTGAGGTCTGGGACGGGGTTCCCTTTGTTTTCAAGGGTAAAACGAGGAAACGGATGAGGCTCCAGAGACTCACCAAAAATTCTCAGAATCTGCCTAGCAGTGACCCCCAACCCACCGTGACAAATTCTAGAAAGGCGCCAAACGTTCACCTCCTGGTTTCAAAATCCAAGATGAACGAGACTTCGCTCCCGGGAACATTAAAAATCCCAGATGTTCCAATTTTTCGACTTCTCAGCCAGAGGGACAGCATTCGGAGAACCAGGAACAAACTCTTGGTGCTCCGATGTTTACGCTTTCTGGCATCGTAGACATCGTCCCTAACTTCTTTAATGCTTCTGACTCAGCGAAGAGCATTGTCAAAGCACTTCTTCTTTGTGTCTCCTCTTTTGAAGTAGTTGGCTTCTAAAATGCCCCTCCTTGCGACAATCGTATCTTTTGATGGCTAATTTAACCACCGAGGTCAAAGATACGAGTTCTGTGCTACACTGGAACTGTCGTAGCAAAGGGTATGCGGTATACCGAAATGTTTCGCCAATGACACCTCGAAACGAAATTCCGCGGAATTCCACGGAATTCAACAAGGCGAAATTTATCATTTTAAATTTCGTTTCGTTTCGTCAAATTCTAAAAATTTCGCCTCCAAAAGATACATTCTGACGAAATAAAACGGAATTCCGCGAAATTGCTCATAAATTTCGGAAAAAAAAGTATAGTACAAAATGTCAAGCGTTCAGCAATCTTGCACATCTAAAGTTACTTAAAGTATTTCGAGTATACGCTATGTCTTGGACGAGCTATCAAATCAATGTAATTGCTGAATAGCTATGCTATGAACTAAAAAAATCCCCTATAATATAATGAGAGGACTTCTAAAATATGATTGAATTAATATTTTTGTTGTCAACATCTTAAACATTTTTGGATTCTGGAGACAACGACGGATTTGAGTTTCGTATAGGAATTTTTGAGAGAATTGTAGTCGGAAAGCATGAAAAGTGCATTCCTGCAGAAATTTCATGACGAAATAATGTCAAAATAATTGATATTCTTCTGAGAATATGTTATATTAACTAGAAGCAATTTCCAGTAAAGTTTTTCCAAACAAAATGTTTGGCAAAAAAATTGTTAAAACTAAGTAATGCAATTTGACTTAGTTCATACTGATCTTCAGAAATCGTTGTTCTCTTTTTGATGAGTTCTGCATATATTTCTTTGGACATTCTTTCCACTCCTATTAATGCGTATTACACAATTTTTCGTTTTATTATTTTTTTTATTTTGTAGCGTAAACAAATATCAGAGGGTGAGGGTCTAATGGAGATACATTTCACGCCATCTTCACCCAGAAACTAAGGCTAGGCAAAGTACGACACACAAAACATCCACTGGCCCAGTAGAGAGTTTTTCGATAACCCTTCAGAAAGCACGCCATTGCAAAAAGTACAACACCACCAACAAATCTCGCTCCTCATAGCGTGAGCAGGGTGCAGTTTTAGGATCAATCAGGCGCGCGTTCTGAATGGTTAACGATAGGTGTCCCGAACTTGTGTAGATTTAGAACCCTCACTTTAAGGCTAGCTGACTTGCCTATAGAACCCCCTGTGGAATTGCTCATATAACACAATTACACTGCGGTTTTTACACGGTCCGTCCTAAAAAAACCGCGTTATTTCAAAAACCGTCGTAAAAAAAATCCGCGTTTTTTTTTTCGAAAACACGCCTTAAATTAGTCAGGACCGCATCTACCATGGCTTGACTTTTTTTACGACGTTTTTTTGAAATGTTTTTTTTTACGTGGGACCATTACCGTCGTAAAACAAAGTGTACTGAATAGGGTAACCTGGGTTAAAATTTCCTCACGCCATTTCATTATATAAATGAAGCTTGCTTCAGATGCAAGCAAACTAGTCGTACATTCAAGCCCAAGTATGACTAGAATAGTCAAGCGTGGAAACGATTGCACACTGATTGTATAGAACTATTAACACCATCTGCCTCTTACACCTCCCGTTGCCACGGTAAACAGTTCAATGTAGCCCCATGGTAATTTATTAGAATTCAATGCCGGAAATAGAGAGGTCGTTTTGCCCCAACAATTGTTAGCAACCAAAACTTAACACTTTTTCAAGTTGTTTATTTGGTTCAGTAAATTTGATATCACGCGGTCCAAAGTTGGCGTATTTTAATCAAAGTAGTAAACCATCTTTCAAAACACAAGACGTCCATGAAATCATCCTAATTTTTGTTATTTGATCACTACAGTGTATCAAACAATTGTCCGTACAGCAATTTTTTGGTCAAAATAATTTTTCATTCAAATATTTATAACTTTTTTATACGTCAACCCAAAACGCTGAAATTTTGACCAATCATAAACCATATATTGAAGCTCCATTGGTAAAATTTTGAGCGAGATCGATTAAGTTTTCTGAAAGTTACAGAACTTTTATTAAAACTTATAAGATTTTTGAACACATTTTTAAAACATTATATCTCAATATGTACTTGATGAAACTTTTTCAATATTTTTTGTGTTACAGCTTATACCTATGGCTTTTATATTCTTCTTCGTATGGGGTCTAATATTTACTACTAAAAATATGAAAAATCTGTATATGTTCAGAGGATTATTTGGAAATTTATCATATTTTGATCAATAAAATTGCCAAGTGTTTTCAACTTTTTTAAACTCTCTTAATGTAATATTTTTATACAGGACCTACTAAACTACATATGAAGAGTAGGTGCTATGCATTTTTCGTTCAGTTAATGCACTTTTATTGGTGGAAAACGCTTGGCA
The DNA here is from genome assembly GCF_035046485.1 of Aedes albopictus. Lineage (NCBI taxonomy): Eukaryota > Metazoa > Arthropoda > Insecta > Diptera > Culicidae > Aedes > Aedes albopictus. The sequence goes on along the minus strand of NC_085137.1, from coordinate 264,386,814 downwards.
GATTATATGTGCAAAATATGGTATTTTTTTAAGTATCATCAACTACATAAGTATTTTTTTTATATTTTTTTAGTGAATATAAAACCTCAAACGAAGCTGCATATGAAAGTCTTGGGTTGAAACTGTAACACAAAAAAAATTGAAAAAGTTTCATCGAGTACATATTAAGATATAATGTTTTAAAAATGTGTTCAAAAATCTTATAAGTTTTACTAAAAGTTCTATAACTTTCAGAAAACTCATTTGATCTCGCTCAAAATTTCATCAATGGAGCATTAATATATGATTCATGATTGATCAAAATTTCAACGTTTTTGATTGACGTATAAAAAAGTTATGAACATTTGAATGAAAAATTATTTTGACAAAAAATTAGCTATACGGACAATTGTTTGATACACTGTATGCTTAGGGATGCATATTACCCCACCTTCCCCAACACTTTTCTCCATGAATTGCATATTTCACCACTTCCATAAGCAGACAAGTTTGAGAAAGGATCAATATAGAATCTTGCCAATGTCAACATACAGAACTAATTTGCAAAAAAAAACAGTAGCTACAAAATTCCGCGGAACTTTTTCGGAAATTTCGTTTCGTTTCGAAAAATACCGAGTGAATTCAGATTTCGTACCGATCTCACGAAACATTTTTGAGTTTCGTTTCGTTTCGTACCGAATCATATCAAAATTTCAAAATATCGTTTCGTTTCGTATCGCTTTGAAAAAATCCTGTACCGCATACCCTTAGTCGTAGCATTACACCGAAATTAGACGCTTTCAAATTTTTAATTAACAATTTACAATGCGATGTTTTTGCGTTACCGAAACATGGCTGACGCCCGATGTAACCTTACCTTTTTCCGATTTCAACATTATCCGTCTTGATCGGTCCGACTGGTACGGAGGGGTGCTTTTAGGTATCAAAAAGCAGCACTCATTTTACAGAGTCGATTTTCATCCGATGACAGGCATCGAAGCCGTCGCATGTGAGATGACTATCCGAGGTAAAACCCTCAGTGTTGCCTCCATATATCTTCCACCGAGAACTGCGATATCTCGCAGGGATCTCGCCCACATCTGCTCGGTTATGCCTGAGCCACGGCTGCTCATGGGAGATTTCAACTCCCATGGAACAGGCTGGGGGGAACTGTACGATGACAGCCGTTCAACTTTGATATATAACCTCTGCGACGACTTCATCATGACAATTTTGAACACCGGAGAAGTTACGCGAGTGGCACCTCCAGCTAAAGATGGCAGTCCTAGAGACAGCCGATTGAACCTCTGAATCTGTTCGAGCTCACTATCGCTGGAGTGTACATGAAAGGTTATCCAGGATCCCCATGGTAGTGATCACCTTCCGATCGTTGTTTCTATTTCCAATGGTTCACGTCAACCTCCATCTATCGACATTTCCTACGACCTCACGAAACACATTGGGGGCCGTACACAAATTACGTCACGCTTTTAGGGGGAGGGGGGTTTTGTTGAGCGTGACGACCCTTACAAAAAATATTGAGGTCCCATACAAAAAGTGTGGCATAGGGGGGAGGGGGGGTTGAAAAAGGTCGATTTTTGCGTGACATAATTTGTGTATCATCCCTTAACTGGGGGGAGTACGCGGAAGCAATTATCAACGGTGAGCAATCGGTAGAAGTCTTTCCACCGCTGGAAGAGTATCAGTTGCTATCAGAACTGATCATCAGTAGCGCGCTTCAGGCACAACGTCGGTCAGGTCCAGGTCCTTCGGCTCGCAGGAAACCTCCCAATCCGTGGTGGGATAGCGAGTGTACAGAAATCTATCGCGAGAAATCCACTGCGTTCAAAGAGATTTGGAAACGCGGTTCGGTCGAAAACTTTAAGCGGTACACTGCCCTTGAAGGCAAGTTTAAGAACTTGGTCAAGGCAAAGAAAAGCGGTTACTGGAGTCGGTTCGTCGAGGGTTTATCGCGTGAGACATCAATGAGAACTCTTTGGAACGTCGGGAGAAGAATGCGTAACGCGTCGTCGGTAAACGAGGATCGAGAAAGCTCTCTTCGGAGGATTCTCAAGTTCGCAAAAAAAGTTTGTCCAGATTCCGTGCCCGTGGAGCGAATAATTCGTGATGTTTCTGAGGATAGGGACGACATGGATAGGCCGTTTGCAATGGCTGAATTCTCACTTGCTCTTCTTTCATGTAACAATTCCGCCCCAGGAATGGATCGAATCAAGTTCAACTTGCTTAAAAACTTCCCCGACGTCGCTAAGAGGCGCTTGTTGAACTTGTTCAATCAGTTCCTGGATTACAACATCGCACAGTGGCCGGAAGCCGGACAAAACCTCAAAAATCGACTTCAATATTTTATTTTTCTAATATTTTTCTCCCATTATAGATACTTCAATAAGAAAACCCAAAATTTTCAAGTCATTTGGTCGAAAATTCAGTCTTGTAGATTGTTTCAAAGTTGAAGTTTTATGTGCTACAATATTAGTATTTATTGTCTTTATTTTATGAGCTCCCTTTATGAGTTCGTTGTAAAAGTTAGGAAGACTTGAATAGTGTGACAATATTTTTTATGTTTTTGGGTATGAATTACCATAACATTTCAGGGATTGTTTGGGATTCAATCACAAATTTTGTATGTTTTTACAATATGCAAACATAATGACTTTAGAAATTTTAGTCTAGTCTAGTCTAGTCTACACATACACAGCCATTCATTGAAAGAATCCTGGAAAATGATAGAATCGACTACTTCCATCATTTTTCTTGTCATTATTAATGATTGCAGTACATCATAGATGCATTACAAGCATTAAAGCGGCCAGGCCTACTGTGCAGCGTTTTTAATTCAGCAATTAAGACAATGAGTGGGGACATCTCGTACCAACCGCTCAGTTTATGGAAAGGAATACGGTGAAAATCGGTGGGGGTGACGATGCTAAGAAGGTTAATGCCACCCCTTGGTCCTTGGTCCTTCCTGGGATGGAACACAGGTATTTACTCCGTGTCCTGGCCCTAATGCCTAGGCTTAAGCGCCACTACTCGCTCTCACATAATGACTTTTAAGAAATTTTGGAGAAAAACTTCGTATTACAGAGATCCCCAGTACTTGTTTAGGAAACATCAGAAAACGACGCCGTATCCCGGATATGACGTGCAATTTTGTCTAGTTTTTGGCTATACTGTTTGCGCATTTCTGTGCTAAGCGCGAAAATTTTTTTTTTCTACCAGGTTACAATGGAGCCGCATGGTTGTGGAGGAAGTGATATTGTTTGAAGTTTAAATTTTATCTTAACGTAGCTTAATTTGACTTCAGAATACTAACAGTTTAGTGTAATTTTCATTATTGTAAGAAACTTTCACCAAGTCAGATGGTCATAGGAGGAGGGGGAGGGGGAGGGGGTCTGATAATGTAATTGCCACAGCTTTAACGTTTTTAAATATTATTATTTTAATATTATTTTATTTTTTGACAGAAAAGCACAAGAAGGTGGGTGCTTCAGTTAAAAACAGTAAGCTGGACAGGAAAGGAGTGATGACTAAGTAGCCTTTATTCACTTAGACACTACCTACATGTTGCTTCACCAGATACAACTAAATATTAAGCTTCAAAATAAAAGAAAGACAAAAACAACCGTGAAAAACATGTAAAAATAACTACGAACCATTGCTCATTGATTTTCTTAAACTGGTCGTTTCTTCGATTCATCTTAATCGTAAGAATTGCTCAACAACCTTGGAAGCAATCTCTTTATGAACTTCTATCGAAGATTCAATATACAGTGACACAAATTTGTCGACATCTTCGCGTTTCTTTTCTACGCGCACATCGCTACAGTTCAAAGCAACAACCACCTATAAAATATATTTTTTTTTTTAGTTTTTATTTTTGTGTATTTTAACTTAGATGCTAATTCTACACTCTAAAATATAAAAGGAATTCTCTAAACGGCGTAAAACGCTACGTTAAATATTTTTCTGCGTAAACGTTGCGATCAACAAGGCAATCTTTGAATATTTTAATAGCAATTTTATGAAACGAACATTTAACGCTCTTTAGTGAAACCCCTTATATTGGTTTTTTAAACTTGAAGTTTTATTGTATGTTATTCATGTGGTTTCGTTAAACACATTTCTACTGAACGACACACAGAGTGATAAAGATTTTGAGAATATTTGCTGGAACTCTACTGTTCATCAATATGATTACCGATCTCTGATGATCGTTTATCAAAAACTCCCTTCAAATTTGCGGATATGAATTGTGTATTCATTACAGATGGGGTAGTTTCGGTTGCTTCAACAAGTGATAGCACAGATCGTTGTACCTTACAACCCAAACTCGGAAGAGCATATTTGAAGTTGTTGAAACGAGATTGATAAAAAGCAGTTCAAATTTCACGCAGTTCACTATATTAGACTATCCGACCCCATAACGATTGAATTGACACACCTCCGTGTACTCACCGTAAAATGTCATGTGGTCTATGGGCAGTCCCTGAGAATAGACCACGTTTTGTCAGCCAACATTGGTGTCTATCTGAATTGATCCATTGGAAGGAAACGTAGGTAAATGATTTTTTCTAATGATTTATGTAGTTTTATAGATTTTGGTCCACCCTAACAGCAACAAATACACAATTATAGTTTATTTCAATACATGATTTAAGAACCCCCAAATGAAAAGGGTAATCAAAATATACGTTCAGAAAGCACATCGTGATAGCTTATTATCGATTATTTTTACATGCTTTCCATAATCAGCAGATTTAAAAACTTTGAACCACCCTAATATAGTAAAACCAAAATATATGAAAAGTCCTATAGCAGAAATAGATTTAGGGAACTAAAATCATCATAACCTATGGATTTTAGCAATTTCGGTAAATATTTGAGGTTTTGTCCGACTTTTGTATGGAGGCCCGCCACTGTGCAACGGGGCTCAGTAAGAGGGAGATTGGTTAAAGGCTGGGCTTTCGTACTGCAGTGGCATTGAAAGTGGAAAGTGGAATCTATTTTTAGATTCGAAATTCATCAGACTCTTAGTTTATGGAAAACTTTGAAAGGCTGTTCGGGCTCGTTCGGAAGTTAGCCATCAATGTTAACTTCTTTTCCCGATCAGCCTAGATAGCTGTGTAGTGTCGGTAGCGGTTGTCTCAATTGGCTAAGAATAACACTACGGACCGCCTCACAGTGGGACCATTCTGAAAAAAGACGATCAAAACCTCCAAGAGCCATTAGATGACATTTTAGCATGTAGGCATCTTTGGAAGATATGTTCAGAAAAATCTTCTCTATTTTTGTGCATATTCACTGTATGGTAAAACTGTAAGGTGAACCCGAGGAAAAAAATATTTTTTCAAAATATTTTTTTAGAGGGTAGATGTCTTCAGCAAAGTTGTAGAACATGTAATTTCAAGTAACTTTGCTGAAGACACCATATAGCTTGGACTTCATTTTTGGGGAGAAAATATGAAAGTTTGAAAACACAACCTCAAAATCAGTTTTTTGAATTTTTCCATGATTATATCGTAAAATTTTAACGTGATACGCTCTACAAGTTTGTAGGTACTACTAAAATACACTGTCTTGCCGAAGACACCAACCCTGTAAAATTGATATTTGCTCCAGTAAACCAACTTTTTTGAAATTTTTCACTATTTTCACTATTGAATATTTTTTGAATAGGCACTTTTTGGTAGCCATGCTGTCAAAATTTCAATGCTTCATTTTGTCCAGAATAGACCAAAATTGACTTAACAATCGGGTCTGATAAGGCACTTTGATATCTGATGGTATTTTAATAATCATTTTCAAAGAAAATATTCCCAAATCTCATACAACTTTTCGATACTATTTTTAGTTCATCCGAGTAGTAATTCTGAATAAGAAAAACAAGTTAAATAAATGCAGGCTATTTCAATTGTTAGTGTTTTTAATTTTTAACTAAAAAATTTTAAAGGGGGGAAAGCCCCTTTGAGTGATTCCCTCAACTACGAAATTATTCTCAAAAAGGCACAAAACCTCTTTATCTTTTCAAAAAATCGTTATAATATAAACTTAAAACTAGTGGCTCCTCTGGAAAAGTATCCATAATCGAACCGTGATCTTGATGCGGATTTGTCAAGGGATGAACCAAGGTAACATGTCTACGATGAAGGAATTTTGAACATCAAGGACAAGAATCGAACTAACGGACGCAGTTCTTGAAAACTGGAAAAAATAAATTTTAAAGAGTCAGCATAACCAATTTCAATAGAATATAAAGAATTTTCATCAAGACGAAAGATTTACAACCTAGAATATCTCTAACAGATACAGGTTATTTCAATCTGATTTAACAATAGTCCTGTTCAACGACGCAGGTTGAACTTGCTCGAAGTTGCTGCATCTTGCTCTTACCCATTTGTCATCAAACAGGTAAGAGCGGGATGCAGCAACTTCGAGCAAGTTCAACCTACGTCGTTGAACAGGACTAATGTTTCACTCGTTTTATTTTATTTTTAACTAGCTGTCCCGGCAAACGTCGTTCTGCCTGCCTACTGTGTTTTTTGACATACAGCTTCATAGGAACGTCCCCGGCGAAGTAATCTGTATGGGAGGCCCCCCATTCCAGAGACCGGGGAGGTCCCGCACCAAGCTAAGAACCTTCCCCGGCCCCAAAAATACCCACATACAAAATTTCACACCGATCGGTCCAGTAGTTTTTGAATCCATAGCGGTCAGACAGACAGATAGACAGACAGACAGACAGACATAAATTCATTTTTATATATATAGATAGATAGATATATAGATTTTCAACACACAACTTTTAGAGGCGTTCATTATATTTTCACCTTTTTTATTTTTTTACCCGAAATTGTAAAGTTAACATAGCAAAGGAAAAAAATTGTTATCATTATTTTAGTTGATTGATTAATGCATGTATTTTAACATAAACAAAGAGAATTGCAATAAAAAAAATAGATGAAAAACACGGTTTTTAATGGGTGTTAAAAATTCATCTTAAAATGTAATAAGCGATATTTCTTGTCGGGTATTAAATGTAAAGTCAACCACAGTGTAAGAAATGTAGACTATTTCAACCAGAATACTATTTGGATTAACTAGTAATAATGTCGAAAAGTTTTCGTGAGTTTTCAGTTTGTATTGAATGATTTATATGAAATTTACGAATATTTTCTTTGAAAAATGACTATTAAAATAGCATCAGAAATCAAAGTGCCTTATCAGACCCGATTGTTAAGTCACTTTTGGTCTATTCTGGACATAATAAAGCATTGAAATTTTAAAAGCACGGCTGCCAAAAAGTGCCTATGCAAAAAATATTCAATAGTGAAAATAGTGAAAAATTTTCAAAAAAATTGGTTTACTGGAGCAATTGTCAATTTTACAGGGTTGGTGTCTTCGGCAAGATAGTGTATTTTAGTAGTACCTACAAACTTGTAGAACATATCACGTTAAAATTTTTTTACGATATAATCATGGAAAAATTCAAAAAACTGATTTTGAGGTTGTGTTTTCAAACTCTCATATTTTCTCCCCAAAAATGAAGTCCAAACTATATGGTGTCTTCAGCAAAGTTACTTGAAATTACATGTTCTACAACTTTGCTGAAGACATCTACCCTCTAAAACAATATTTTGAAAAAATATTTTTTTGCTCGGGTTCACCTTACAGTTTTACCATACAGTGAATATGCACAAAAATAGAGAAGATTTTTCTGAACATATCTTCCAAAGACACCTACATGCTAAAATGTCATCTAATGGCTCTTAGAGGTTTTGATCGTCTTTTTTCAGAATGGTCCCATGGCGCGCCTGATCCAGTGGTAAGAGTCCACTAAACAGGTGACCCCTAATTCATGGTGTTATGCGGCTTTATGCTTACCGTGCCAAGGAATGAATGGTTAGGGGGGTCTAATAAAAACCTAACCACAAACGGAGCCTGTGGAGAATTAGGGCGTCCTCCACAGTATTACGCCCTTACTGTGCTACCCGGAGCAATAGTGCAGTGGACCTTGCGTTTCTCCGAGATAATCAGTTGTCCTTCTTAAGTCTCAAATTTGAGGCTAAATAAGGGCGGGATTATTCAAATGTTGTAAATTAGCTTACATCACTACCTATACGGTTTCGCTTAATGCGTTTTCGCCAATGGCGAACAGTCTTGTTTGGGTAGTGGCTACGGCTTGGAAACTTCAGATCAATTTTCAGCGTAAAAAGCGTGCGTGGCCCATGTGGCTCTACTTCAAAAAGTTCATTTTCGTAGGGTAACTTCTGTATAGGTTACCTTGTGAACCCAGTTTTGCTTCTTTCATTATAAATGAAGTGTCGTGCCTCGCGCATGCTACATCTTAAAATAACGTTAACAGTATGTTTCAACCTTTCGGATGCCTTCAAGCAAGCTCTTGTATTCAGCAATTTTTCGTTGATATTTGGCAGTATTGCTACGATGATTACATCATCTGAAGTAGCTCAAACATTAATTTGAGATGCTTCAGTTTGATGGATTACTTAGGTAGTACAGTTCATGGATAACTTAACATAGAATTGCACCTAACCAATCTCTGCATGAGCAGAATTTGTCATGAGTTGACTGATTGGAATGTGTCAGATGAGAAGTCTCCGTTTGACCTTCTTTGCACTTTTAAGTGTTGCGTATTCAGGCGTCCCTGCTCAACGAACTAGGAAACCTGTACTAATTGGTTGCGACCACATTTTGTGGATAACTCGCTCCATTGCTACTCCAAGAGAGTTTCATTGTGGTTTTATACCTACAACGCCCTCCATTGTGGTATAACATAACTATTGCTTTGAAAGAAGCTTGTCCTCTGCGGTCTGTGCGGACTGCAAGAGGTATTTCTGAATGGATCTCTGATCTGTTCAAGTTCAAAATATCTTCGGATAAACCATTCTTTTGTATAGTTACGAATCTCAAGCTTCCGCTTGAGAATTATAGCTGTATAATCGACTTAGTGGGCCCTAAAAAGCTCTGCTTAATTCAAATTTTCAGGAGGAAATGGGGGTTTGTCCTATTTTTCTGCAGAGGGATTTGAGTATTTCAAACATGTTTTGAACTCTTGTAGTTTTCTAAAGGGTATTTTCATGGCGTGAATTTACTTTGTAGTTTTACCCCGAAAGGGCGCGTGCGTTCTATAAAGATGGAATGAGTTTCAGATTTATCTGGTTATCTCGTTCTTTCTGAAATGCTTGAAACGCATTGTCGATTATCACGTCTGTGATGTTCGTCTGGCTGACATGCCTACTCATGTGAACTCACATGCCTCCCAATTTGGGATGTCCACAGTGACTCTTTTACACAAAGTTGTATATGTTTTCAAGAAAGTACTCGCTCAAACGTAGGTTTGGCGGTAATATCTTGAATATTGAGGATGCTTTCGATGACATGCCTTTCAATGTCATATTGAAAGCCGCATGATGTCACAAGCTACCTCCAATGAGCTATAGGCTCTCTTTACGCTTATGCGTTTTACAATGTCCTTTTCAGGGCACTTAATAAACCCATTGTGGCATGGGCTATGAGCTCTCATTGCGCTTATGCGTTCATTCCCTCTTCTAGGGTACCCCTTCCTATTTCATCACCTTTCCCTTTCCTAATCCCATTCCATCCCTTGTCCCCTTCTCCCTCAGGTAAATGATGAAATAGGCTTATATGTATGGCGATGGCACAAATGTCCCAAATGGAGGATAACGTGCCTCTGGAGCCGGCCTTCTGATACCTGATACCTGATTCGTACTGCAGTGGCATTGAAAGTGGAAAGTGGAATCTATTTTTAGATTCGAAATTCATCAGACTCTTAGTTTATGGAAAACTTTGAAATGTGCGCTTGGAAACGGATAACATATTATGTAATCATTTAGTATTCTTATATTATCACGATAGTCTTAAACAACACAGCGTAACGAAATTAACTTTTGGTCTGTCTCAAGAACAAACTTATGTGTCTCTGACAGATTTTGGGTCGCTGAATCCGAATCCGTGCTCAGATTTCCTCCAGCACGTCACAATTAAAAAAAAAAAAAGAGACACGGACAACGTCTTCAGCTTTTGGCTGTACAGACTGTTTTAAACTTAACACTAGACAACGGACAAACGGAGCATGCACCAGTGGAAACGGGGAAGAAACTATTCTCACGAAAAGTTTCAACACCCGAAGCGGGAATCGAACCCTCATCCCATAGCATGGTGCGATTATAAGCTTGGTGACCCTAACCGCACGGCTACGAGCCTCCACTATTTTGATCCACAATTTTGATATCCACAATTTTGAGCTTTACCTCAATTTATAGGGCGAAATACGCGATTTTGGTTTTTTTTTTACTGTAAGCCATTAAGCATGGATATATTTATTTTAGGTTCCGGGTCATTTGGCCGAACGCCATTTGGCCGAATGCCGTTTGGCCGAACGCCATTTGGCCGAAAGGATCATTTGGCCGAATGCCATTTGGCCGAATGCCGTTTGGCCGAAAAATGAATGATGAAATCAAGTGACCATACCACTGTTCCCCGTCCCAGTATACCTCGAAAGAACAGCCTATGATTCAAAGAAGGAAAAATCTTCGATGATATATTGACAGTTTCAACGCCAACTAATCCTTGAATATTAAAACTAGAAAGAATAGCCTATGATAAAAAGAAGGAAATACTTCTGATAATCATATTGGCAGTTAGAATGTCAAAAACTTCCTCTGAATTCTTTTGATCATGATTCGGCCAAACGGCATTCGGCCAAACGACCCTTTCGGCCAAATGGCGTTCGGCCAAACGGCATTCGGCCAAACGGCATTCGGCCAAATGGCCGGACACCTTTATTTTAGGCAACCAAAAGGTAAATTGGTCAATTAACATCTAATTTAACGACTCATGCAAAATATTTCGTTTTACCAAATCGAACTTGATAGGTTTAAGCGATTTATGTTAGGCACGAAATTTCCTATACAAGTCACAAAGGTGCATGTAAGTTTACATAGGGTAAGAAATCAAACTTTGAACTAGTCAAATTGTAATCTTAATTTGAACCATTTCGAAATTCATTAAAATGACGTATTTTTTAGGCAAATATTGTCCCGAAAAAGATAATAAACAGCTTTCCGTAATATAACCTGATAACATGGACTTTAAAAGCATTGAAAAAAGCGTTTTTGTCATGGAAAACAGGCAATTGAAAAATCACTGTGATTTCACCCATTTCCCCCCAGAGAAAGCACATTTTCGGTGCACTCGTACAGCTCATACATTGTATCACACGCAATATGTGAACACGTCAAATGAAAGCTTATTTATCGTAGAATCGACCAACCGAATAATATTTCGCATTATTTGTCATAAAATTATCGAATTTAAATAATTCTTACTTGGAGAATGTTATCTTAAATTGAACCATTTGTAATCTAAATTTGAACTAGTAAATGGGGGGTGAGCTTCCAGTGTTGGCCTGTAGATTGCGCTAGTCGTTGCTTTGTTTACTCTTGGGGGATGAAAAATTCCAAATTTAATTTCCGAATTCCTAAAGAATTTCGAACATTCTGAGTTGAAATTCCACTGCCTAATGATAAATAGGTATGAGAATTAGCTGATTCATGTGATTTTCAATTGTTTAGCATGGAATTGGCTGTTTTGTGAGTTGCTCGAGCTGCTGCCGCCAGTAGTTCAAATTAAGATTAGAATTGGTTCAAATTATGATTACGATGGTTCAAATTAAGATTAAAATCATTGTTGATGAAATATCGAATATTTCAATGAAATTCGGTGCAAATACAAACTTTTTACCATTTAACAGAAAGCTTATACCCGTGGCTTTCATGTACATACGATTTTGCCGTAGTAAATTATTTCCATGTGGGAGAAAAAATCACTTAAAATTTGCACTGCTTCAGAAAGCCGCGATTTGGTTCAAATTTTGATTACCTACCCTACTAACATAAAATGCTTAAATCTATCAAATTTGATTTGGTAAAACGAAATATTTAGCATGAATGGTTAATTTAGATGTAAATTGACCTTTTGATTGCTTGAAAAAATATTTCCATGCGTAATGGCTTGCAGTAAAAAAAGCCCGAAACCGCACATTTTGCCCTATAAAAAGACGTATAGCTCAAAATTGTGACGCTCTGGAGTAAATCTGAGCCCGGATTCGGATTCAGCGACCCAAAATCTGTCAGAGACACATAAGTTTGCTCTTGAGACAAAAAAAAATTGCGCTGTGTAATCGATAACTGAATTTATCATCATCTGGTTATCATCAATTAGAAAGATGATAACAGGAATAACAAAATGATAACACCGATAACACATTTTATAATCAAAATGATATCACTTTGTTATCCGCCTTTGCTCAGGTATTCAATCTTGTTTGTTTTTCCAAGTTCCACTTCTTAAAAAAAATCATTCACCGTCCTTCCAAGATTAATTAGGGATTTGTTTTGCAATATTTGTTCTGAATTGCAATGAAAACGAGCTATGCTGGAATTCTTAAGCAAAAATATTCAATATTGGAACGGTGCCAAAATGTGTTGAAGCTTAAATATAGAACTTGACATATTTGCAAAATTATTTTCATGTAGAAGTAAAAATCAATAAAATTCAGCTTCACTTCATAAATTGAGGCGTGTTAATTTAAATCAATTTAGTTCAGTAAGAAGTTATAATGAAATGCCGGGAAAAACATACAAAAGACAATAATGACTGATTTAAACTCAAGTACAAAAAAAAAAAACACATTCAATACCTGTTATAAAATAAAAAAAAAATAAGATGAATTATTTTTCATGCAACAAAATTGATTATATTTTAGCTCTTCAATATCTTGACCTTGCTATTAGAAGGAATCGTACGGCATCGCAAGTTCTGCACTCATTTGAACTCTTTTTGTTTATTCTCGGTAGATCAATCATAAGGAATCTAGTCGGTAACACCTCCCCCTCTCCCATTACCGACGCTTCATACACTAGGCGCCCCTCTGCCTTTTGCCAAAATTGAGAAAAGCTAAAGACACTGTATGCTAAAGACACGAAATCTGATGATTGTTGCTGTTGATGATGATTGTTGCGTCATGACGATAATGCTCACACTAAGATCAGCTCGGTATTTTCGCGATCTTTTTACTGAGTTCTCAACAGCAGATTTAACTCGGTACGCTCGGTTGTATATTTTGCGGATATTATGTAAATGAGTTACCAAGGATGGGATCATTCATTTACAATCATTTACATTCACTTGCTGTTATCTCGCTTCAGAAACATCGCAGCAAAAATCAATGTATGGAACACTTTTTCATTTTTGTTTTACCTGAAACTTTGTAGAAGAATATATTTGCGTAGAATCAATAGTTAAGTCAACAGAAGGCAGCAAACGCAACTCTACACGGCGTGAATGTAATTTACATTCACCGCGTGGAGAGCTGCCTTCACAGCTCGCTCACGACTTTGGTATGCGTGTGCGACCCCAATGTTATTCGGCAAACTTTCAGATAAAACTACAAGTTTAAATTCATCCATACATTGTTTTTCGATTGCATGCTTCTGAACTGAGATAATAGCTAGTGAATGTAATTCTCTGCAAATGAATGGTCCCATTCCTGTGAGTTACCGAGCTCAGCTAATAAACTGTCAAAAGTTACTGATGCACGGTAAATATCGTCACTGGTGAATGGTGAATAAGATTACCGAGTGTACCGAGATAAATCTGCTGTTGAAAACTCTGTAAAAAGATGGAAAAAATACTGGACTCAGTGAAAAAATTACTGAGCTGGCGCATCTGAATCTTAGTGTGCTGTCAAGTAACGCTTTTAAAGGGTCCCCCAAACCAAGGCGATTATCGCCCGCGACAGCGATTTTTCAGGCGACGGTTTATTTAAGCCGAACCTTACACTTTCAACAGCACAACTGGAAAAGGTTAAACATCGAATCGCGCTGAAAATTTTATGATTGATTATCACCAGTGAGCAATCAATCGTTAAAAAAATCATCGCAATACGTTGGTCTGTTTTTCCGGTTTTTCCAAACGATCACGTTTGGAATATTAGCTAATAAGCTATTTGTTGTGGTGATTTCCAGTGAAACTGGCAACACTGAAGAAATCTAAAGGTAGATGTAGAGAGTGAATCGGATAGATGAGTAGAGGTGAAAGTGTTGTCGGGAATGGTAGCAGAATACTAGAGTGTAAGTTAACTTTAAGATTGATATAAGATGAATTTGAAATAAATATAATTAATTTACAGCATTGAAGCTGACCAACTAAAGGCTGCTTTCAGTAACAGTATTAAACCATTCCGGAGATGACCCGCCACAACATTCTTCAATGACTCTAACATCGCCCGCCGAGGAGTTACGATGGAGTCTGCAGCACATAAACTGCAATTGCTGGACGCGGAAGATGCAGTATGGCGCAAAAAGTACGAAGACGAAGAGCGTCGCATCGAGGATGAATACCAGCGAGGAATAGCAGACATCAAGAAGAGGATGGAGAGGATTAGATGTGAGTATGCTGCGAAAATAATCGAGGTTAAAAAACAGTTTGGTGTTGAAAATGCTGCAAAAGGTTCAACAAATGAACAAAATTCAATAATTGATGCTAGCATGACACCAACCGTTTGCATTACCTCCGCAGTTAACTCAATCAATCAGCATCAAACCAATATACGGTCATCAAACAGTGCTCTTTCCCGACGTTGTAGCTGCTTATCACATAGTGAAATAGAGCAAAACAATGGGGGAAAGCAAAACTGTTTCAGCTTGTGGCATCAGTTCTGTAGTGGTGTGAGTCGAACAGTACCAAAAAACGTTGAGTTTAATGTTGAACGCAATGTTGGGTGCAACGTTGGACACAAGAAAAGCTTTAAAAAAGTAAAAGTTCGATGGAAAGCTCTTGTTGTGAATTGGTGTGAATGCGGTCGAATAATAATGTTGATATTGTGTGTGCTTGTAATTTATGATCCTGGGGGAATGATAATTCCGATCGATTTTTGATATGTAAAAAATATGTTAAATTGTATATAACCAAGTTTGAGTATGTTACCAGTTTCACGGGGGGGAGATTGTTGTGGTGATTTCCAGTGAAACTGGCAACACTGAAGAAATCTAAAGGTAGATGTAGAGAGTGAATCGGATAGATGAGTAGAGGTGAAAGTGTTGTCGGGAATGGTAGCAGAATACTAGAGTGTAAGTTAACTTTGAGATTGATATAAGATGAATTTGAAATAAATATAATTAATTTACAGCATTGAAGCTGACCAACTAAAGGCTGCTTTCAGTAACAGTATTAAACCATTCCGGAGATGACCCGCCACAACACTATTAATTGTGTTAAATGAAGTTTATGGCGGTTTATACTCGGTAGATCAATCATAGTAGAATCTAATTTTGACTTTGAATCTCTTAACGAAACGTGTTTTTATAAATTTAAATCTATTTTGTAAATTGGAAGCCATCATACTCTGATAAACGCCTAACAGTATGCAATGCTCTGGTAATTTTACGAAGGTCAAACAGTTCTAACAACAAAAAATATAATATGTGAAATGAATTTTTAAACAATAAAAATCAATACGATATGCTTTACACGGCATCCACAATCATCATTGTACTCCATAGATTTCAATTTGTGAATAATGAGTGGGTTTTAAATTGTTTTACCTGAATCTCGTTGTGCATAGGACGGAACAGTTTAAAACAACTGGGAAACTCAAAATAAAAAGCGAAAACTTAGTAACTTAATGTTAACCCTCCATCAGTCGCATCAAAAAAAGTTACACGAGCGGTCGCGTCGTGTACTCAGTACACGGCATACGCTTTCAATTATGGTTTATATGCTTTACTAGATACAATTTTGGTGTCTTCAGCAAAAATGTCCAACTGGATAATGCGCGTCTGATAGTGGACATGTGGAACCGGTCAACACGATCTGGTCCTGTCCCGGGTGTCGGAATGGCCCTCGCGGGAACCTGTTTCTTGGACATTTCAGTTATGGCACCAAAACTAGGCATGCGACGGCTCTATCTTCATGATTTTCCATATCCATTATTTTGGTAACCTTGAAAATGACCAGTGACCTCCCTGGCCAACCCGTGGCCACCGGAATGTGCCCTGAAGGAACCTGTTTCGAGGACATTTTGACACCAAAACTAGGCATGCGACGGCTCTATCTTGATGATTTTTCATAACCATTATCTTAGTAACCATTCAAATGACCAGTGACCTCCCTGGCTAACCTGTGGCCACCGGAATGTGCCCTGGAGGAACCTGTTTCGAGGACATTTTGACCATGACACCAAAACTAGGCATGCGACGGCTCTATCGTCATGATTTTTCATAACCATAATCTTAGTAACCTTGAACATGACCAGTGACCTCCCTGGCTAACCCGTGGCCACCGGAATGTGCCCTGGAGGAACCTGTGTCGAGGACATTTTGACCATGACACCAAAACTAGACTTGTGACGGCTCTATCTTCATGATTTTCCATATCTATTATTTTAGTAACCATGAAAATGACCAGTGACCTCCCTGGCCAACCCGTGGCCACCGGAATGTGCCCTAAAGGAACCTGTTTCGAGGACATTTTGACCATGACACTAAAACTAGGCATGCGATGGCTCTATCTTCATGATTTTTCATATCCATCATCTTAGTAACCATGAAAATGACCAGTGACCTCCCTGGCTAACCCGTGACCACCGGAATGTGCCCTGGAGGAACCTGTTTCATGGACATTTTGGCTTTGTCGCCAAAACTAGGCATGCGACAACTCTAGCTTCATGATTTTCCATATCCATCATCTAGGGTAAATCGCCAATTGTTACACACCTTTAAAACTCGCCAATTGTTCGCTCGCCAACCTTATAAGAAAAGCATGGAGTGTGCAACAATTAAAATCGCTCAAGAAATTCTCTGATAAATCCCTAGAGAAATTTATTGATAAGTTTCTGGCGAAATTTTGTGATATATCCCACGGAAAATTGCAAAAATATTCTATTCTTCCTGTAGTGTCTACCTAAAGGTTTTGTGCATTGGATATTAGCGTGGGACACAAAAATGCATTTTACTCCTGTACACTTTTTGAGTTCCATTTTGGCCCCATATAAACTGTGCAAAATTTCAGCTCGATCGGAGATACTATATTTTAGCGCCAGCCGTTTTAAGTTTTCATACGATTTACTATGGGGAAAATCACTTTTTAAAAGAAAAATCGCCCCTTAACCCCTAAAAATATATCGATGGATGATTTCTGTTGGAAATTTTACGAGGAACAAACCATCTGAAGGCCGTAAAGCGATCTAAGGCTTGTGAAAAAAGTTATTGGCTGAAAACCGAATGGCACGCCAACGCAGTTTAACACGTAAGGAATAACAATAAATAATAAAATCTTGTCATTTTATAGATCGGGTAAGGCTTAATAACTTTTTCCACGAATGTCGCATCGCTTTGCGGTCTTCGGAGGTCTGATTCCTCGTGAAGTAATCTACAGAAATCATTCAACGTCTTATTTTTAGGGATCAATGTGTGACCCCAAGCGATTTTTCTTTGGAGAAGTAAATTTGCCCCATAGTAAATCGTATGAAAAACTAAGAATGGCGAGCGCTAAAATATAGTTTCTTTGATCGATCTGAAATTTTGCACAGTTGATATGGGACCAAAATGGAACTCAAAAAGTATACAGGAGTTGCAGTTTTTTTCATTTTTTATATTTTCCCATACGAACCGTGTACCAGGCTATTGGATATCTGCCTACATGAAATACTATTCATGACAGTACCTAAATGACTAGGTATGATTCATTATGTCTACCTAAGGTAGTATAAATAAGGGTGGTCATTGGACTACACAGCAGATACGGCACAAGCCTTGGACTTGTCAACATATTTATTATTCTTCTTTTGAAGGATATAAAACTTCCTAAAGGAATTCATGGAATAATCACATGAAGTATTCATATAGAAATGCCACGTGAAGTACCAGAGGGCATTTCTGGAGGGATTCAAAGCCAACTTCTAGAGGAATCACAGCGAAAATCTATTAAAAAGGGGAAATTCCATAAGGAATCATTAAAAGAAATGCTTTGAAAGAAAATGAGGCATCCCTCTACCAATGGCTGAAAGTCTCTTTAATAAAGACAAATCAATCAATGAGGCATCCCTGGAGTAATTCAACAGGGTTTCTTGGAACCAGCAATCTTTGAATGGTCTCTGAAGAAATTCCTGGTGGTTTTTGCCGATATCCTGAGTTTTCGGAAGAATTACCGGTGAAATCAGTGAAAAAAAAATTAGAAAAGAGTTCAAAATGTGCAGAATAAGTACCAGCAGGGATAACTAGGTTAATCTCAGCAAATACTTATTGAGCAGGAAGGTATTAGAGCAGTGCAGGTATGACTGGGAGAATCCCAGTAGAAATTTTAAAGGGAATGGCAGGATGAATTTTTGCAAAAATCTCTGGAATCCCACAGGGGAAATTCCTGGAGGAATCATATCGAGAGCTTTTGGAGTAATAGGACAGATCGGTGAAGTACTAGATTTGTAGTAATGAGCTGAATTTTTGTATGGTGAGAAGTTCAATTCTCCGTTTCTGCAATGAAATGGTGCAAAAAGCGAGGGTACTATTATTCCTTGCCTAATTTGATGCTGTTTGAGCAAAAATTTGAGCAACAGTGTTGTTGTTTTCTCCATTTCTTGCAACATAAATAACATAGTTATCCATAGTTTTGCTCAAACAGCATCAAATTAGGCAAGGATTAATTATACTGCACGCTTTTTGCACCATTCCATTGCAGAAATGAAGAATTGACCTTCTCACCATACACAAATTCAGCTCATTACTACAATTCTAGTACTTTACCAATTGTGTCCTATTTCAAAGCCCTTTTTAGAAGAATCCTAGCAGACTAAAGCCAGTAATAATAAATGGAGGAGTTTGAATCCTTGAAAAAAAAACTCTAGAGGAACTCCTTCGAGAATTTCAGGATAAATCACAGAAGGTATTTCATTAAGAGATTCCTGGGTGAATCCCCGAGTGAATTTTGAAGGAATCTCAAGTGGAATTCTAGGAGGCATTATCGTATAGGAAACTTTGAATTTTCCACTGCTGAAAATGAAATGATGTAGACTCTAACGCTACCTGCTAGGGAATTCGTTACTTATAATCACATGAACAGGTAACGTTTGACGCTTGAGCAGTTCGGAATGTAAAAATGAAAAATAATCTTGTTTTATGCGATATTGGTTCAAATATTAGATATAAAAAGGTATACTATAAAGTTGACTTTTGAAGATAGGTATATAAAATACAACAATGAAAAAAAAACATTTAAACAAGGCTAAAAAGCATTGTTGAGTGAATAACATAATTTGGGGGGGGGGGGGTGTATCTTTTTTGGCTTCGATATAACGTAACTTTAATTCGTTACGATATGAACATAAAAATGTTGCTACGTTATATCGAGTTATGAATGTATTCTAATATTAGTTTGGACGATCCACGGTACTCACAGCTGCTTAAGAATAGTGAAATGTAATGTATAAAAATTACTACTGAATTCGTCAGTAAATCATTGTTTAATATTATAGGGAAGATTTATAAAAAAAACGTCCGAAGAGATCGTAAGGGGAAACATTTTTTGAAAAATTATAAACCAGTCACACTTACTCAAATAATACTCAAATAATAAAAGTAGCACCTAAATTTTACATTTACATCGTTTTCAATCATATAAGAATTGAACACAATCAACTAAATACATGTTGGATGGTAGAGTGATGAATGCAAACGACTGAAATTAAAAAAAAATCAATGAACTTTATGTTACCACATTGATATCACAGTTGATTGTGGTCAAAGGTTTAGACCTATGGTGGAACCACTGTGCAGCGTCCTTGCATTATAAGAAGTACGCAGTTCGTAAGATTTTTTGGCCTATCTCGATGCGTGGAAAATTCAGGTAAGGAATCGCTCGAGAAATGAGGAAGCTTTTGATTCTTCTTGACTCCAGTACGGAACTGAGAAGATACGTCAAATCAAATGAAGCTCTCTGTGTTGAAGTTCTTGACCATTCCGGTAAAGAAAAAATAATGAACTGAACGGAAATTACTTGAGCGATACCTAGCATAAACCCGTGGCCACAGGAACATGTTAGAGGACGGCTCTATCTTCATAATTTTTATATTCATTGTCTTGGTAACCGTTACCCCCAGTGGCCACGAGTGTGACAGATAGGTCACTGGTCCTATTTTGGTAACGAAAGTGAAAAAACATGAGGAGCCATGGGCAAAATGTATTCGGAACAGTTTTTTTCAGGGCAAATTCCAGTGGCCAGAGGTTAACCAGAAGATGACTGGCACTGTTCACAGTTACAAAGATGATGTACATGAAACATCATCACAGTTGTGAAGGCGTGATTATTCAGTATATGCATGCTGATGGTGACAGGCTCGATTCGCGTTCGCTACTGGAACTTTTTGTAATGGATTTTTTCTTAGCTTTCTTCGTTATAGAGTACCTTTGTGCCTGCCACAAGCTATACACATGCAAAATGACAATATGCAGAGGAAGCTCTCAGTTAATAACTGTGGAAGTGCTCATGGAACATTAAGCTGAGTATCAGGCTTTGCCTCAGTATGGACGTCACACAAAAAAGAAGAAGATGAAGATCATGGAGATAGAGCCCTTGCATGGCTGGTAGCCAAGGGTTAACCAGAGAGGTCACTCGCAGTTTTTTTTCGGTTACTAAGATGATGGATTTGTAAAATCATGAAAATAGAACCGTCGCATGCCTAGTTTTGGTGTCATGTCAAAATGCAGAACTGTTTCTTCCTATCTGGTCAGATAGATTTGTAGACATCTTGTGCAACCAACTCGAGTTTACATGATGTATGTAAAATTGAGTCAAATTTGCCATTCAGTCATGAAATGTTTACGCTCGTTAATGGTTTACGTCTCGTGTAAATTCCTAATTTTTTAAGAGTGTGGTCATTTTCATGGTTACTAAGATGATGGATATGAAAAATCATGAGGATAGAGCCGTCGCATGCCTAGTTTTAGTGTCATGGTCAAAATGTCCTCGGAACAGATTTCTCCAGGGCACATTCCGGTGGCCACGGGTTGGCCAGGGAGGTCACTGGTCATTTTCATGGTTACTAAAATAATAGATATGGAAAATCATGAAGATAGAGCCGTCACAAGTCTAGTTTTGGTGTCATGGTCAAAATGTCCTCGACACAGGTTCCTCCAGGGCACATTCCGGTGGCCACGGCTTAGCCAGGGAGGTCACTGGTCATTTTCATGGTTACTAAGATAATGGTTATGAAAAATCATGACGATAGAGCCGTCGCATGCCTAGTTTTGGTTTCATGATCAAAATGTCCTCGAAACAGGTTCCTTCAGGGCACATTCCGGTGGCCACGAGTTGGCCAGGGAGGTCACTGGTCATTTTCAAGGTTACCAAAATAATGGATATGGAAAATCATGAAGATAGAGCCGTCGCATGCCTAGTTTTGGTGCCATAACTGAAATATCCACGAAACAGGTTCCCGCGAGGGCCATTCCGACACCCGGGACAGGACCAGATCGTGTTGACCGGTTCCACATGTCCACTATCAGACGCGCATTATTCAGTTGGACATTTTTGCTGAAGACACCAAAATTGTATCTAGTAAAGCATATAAACCATAATTGAAAGCGTATGCCGTGTACTGAGTACACGACGCGACCGCTCGTGTAACGGTCTGGTTCACAAAAAAGTTACACCAGCGGTCGCGCCGGTGTACTGAGTACACATTCAAAATGTGAGGTTAGAATTACGTATTTTTCGAGTACTTTCCGTGCATTTTTTCATTTTTTTTCTGCCTTACTAACAAGAAGAAGAGTGGATCTTGGAATAGGACCAACACCCGGTTCAATTTGGTGCGAATTTCGATTATTTTTTTGCATTTTTCTGAGATGCGTGTACTCAGTACACGCAAGCGACTGATGGTGGGTTAAAAAATCTTGTTTATTGCTGGCCCAAAATTAGATCCCATCACAAAAGCGTGTAGCCAGATAAATGATTGTTTATTTTTTGGACTTATGACATGCATTCTGTCATGGAGTGGTTTGATAATCATCAACTCATAAGATGATAGAGTTAATCGCAATAGAAAGCAAAATTTCAGCTATTAAGCGGCAGAACCTAGGGGCAGAACTAGTCACCTTACTAGTCTATCTTACCCGCACCCCCCTACTGATTTTCGATGCGCCGGGAAGAAATTCAGCACGATCGAAATTAAATCAATCTTAAGAGCGGTGCTGCTATGACATCACCAGTAGTCAAACCATCATAGCTTAGCAAGACAAAGTTTGCCGGGACAGCTATTCATAAATAAATTTATTGAGTTTTACAACAAAAACTTCACAAACTCACTTTTCTGCGTAGAGTTTTGTGAAAAAAAAAATCCATGTCTAATATAAAATGTCAACACTGATGTACTCTAATCATGTTTACTATCACTGATGTATGAACTACTGATTTTGCGTTTGTTCACAGCTGATCAACAATCGATTTTATTCTGTAGGCTAAAATAATTTATTCTAAAATTTATCGAAAATGAAAACCTATATGCTATATCTATACAGCTATTCCGTAAAATAGGAGGTAATGCAAAACCGATTGCCATGAAGCTTGGTGGGTTTGTAGCTCATCGAAAATAATAAGACCCGATTTTTTTATTTCGTTATTATGGTGACCAGATAGGGTGGTCCAAAATATATTTTTTTAAACTAAAAATATTCAAAAAAATATAACTTTTGAACCAGGCGAGCGATTTTAAACTTATTTTTTAAATCTATTGAGTTCTAGTTTTCAGGAAAAATACGTTAAAGGAGCCAAATTGTGTTGCGTGTCATCATTGTGCATAACCAAAACCATTTTTTGTTTAATTATGAGTTGCACATCGAGCAAATTGTCCTTGTGCGCCAAGAAACATTCCTGCATTCCCATATTATAGGAATCTGATATAACATGGGACAATTATGCATATAACGGCAGTACATGTTTTAAGAAAAGTTGAAATGTTTGTTTTCCCATAATAAAATCCATGCAAATTTTAATCGTGATGGAAAGCATGGGGTACCAAACGTATACACATTTTGCACAGTTTTTTTTACGCTCAAAGGGACCGAAAAAGCTAGATTCAAACAACTCGACCGTGTTGACTTTCTGAAATGGGGTTTTGGATGGTTCCTATTGAAGGGCAGTTTGTTTGACAATATATATTTACACGACCAGGAAATTCTGCATTGACAGATAATATATATAGTAATAATTCTCATACCTATCTATTACACATCAACACGTTTGCATATGGTACGTATGAACGCAAAACCTCATAAGAAGATATCCCTTTAAAATATCCAATGGAACCTCTTAGATGAATGTTTTGCTTCCCAGACGACCGACAAATTTACCGCGGTGAGGCATAATTTTATAATTTTGTCAGAAGACGCCGTATATCACAATGGATAACCCTGAACATATTTTTAAGCACTAAGCGCCCGACGATACATAAAACTCGAAAAGAAACTCCAGTTTTATCTCTGTATATTTTCCCACATACAAAACCGAATAAAAGAAACCCAACGTTGGTATCACAATATTGAAGAAAGAAGTCGTACAGGTATGAGACGCGTGGGCGCTAAGTTATTTATGTGGGTATTAAAGAATCACGTTGAAAACGGTTTTGATTTTGTTCTCCTTATTCCTCTACTGTTAGGGCTTACCGCGGCGCGAATGCAGCCGTTTGAACATCTGAAACTTTTTCCATGTTATACTCACTGGATCTATCCTATATTGATTTGGAAACTTTAGTTTGATAAAAAGACACCATTTAATAATCCAATGACTACTTTTTACGTACCAAAAACACCATAGATTAGAAATAATAGTACTGTTGTCATATAGCACCAACTGATGCTACTCCAGTTTTTTTCCGTTTCTGTCACTGCCATATAAACCGCTTACCAACGTGATAGCGCATGTCGCTCAACACAAGACTGCACGCAAATTTCGATAGAAACCATCAGTAAATAATTTCAATTTTATTCATTATATCGCATTAAAAAACATATTTTTTCACAAAACTATCAAACAATAAAACTTTTTAATTTGATGATCCATTTTAACTGATTATTTTAGCTGTTTCAAAAATGCATCCCATCACTTACTTCCGACACCTGACAATCGACTTGTTCACTTAATTATCCACTAGCCACGTTAATAGGTATCAAATATTAGGTTTCACAACTTTTAAATTCGTTCGAGCTTCCGTTCGAGCAGCATGAATCAATTAGATCTGACTTGACGCTTTGAAACACAACGACGCACTGAATTCTCGTTCATTTTTCTCATCTCTTTTCATCTCGACTTCATCTGTGGAGCTCCGTGGGTTGAGTCGTGCGGTCGGAAATGTGTGGTTGTGCTTTAGTTTGAATTTTTACGGTAGTTTCAGACAACATCGTATCAATATTGCACAGCGATATATATATTTTTGCCAATATTGATAATAGTAGACATTGATTAAATAACTATACACATATTTCAATATTGTGCAAAGGAGGTATTACAAGAAGACATCAAGCGCGTGCACAAGGGGGGCGGGGGTTTTGGGTGTTAACCCCCCCCCCCTTACCGATGCTTTCTATACTAGGCGCTCCTCCGCCTTTTGCCGAAATCGGCAAAAACCCCTCCCTTGGCGCCACTTCTGTGCACGGGTCTGGAAGACATCATTCGTAAATTATTTTAAACTCCAGCGTTAGTCATAAAATTTGACTTTCGCTAGGTTTAACCTGACATTGCAGGAAACTTGAATTCAAAAGATCAACAAATTTTGTATATTCCAATGTTAAAACTTTCGAGTTAATTAAATTGAAATTAATAGCCAAAGCGGTAAACGCGCGGGCATTCAGCATGACCATGCGGCTGATGACTGGTTTGATTCCCCTGTGAAGGCGTGAGTATCCAGCATAACCATGCTGATCTTTTTCCTCTGTTTCCCACGTTGATCAGTCGATTTTTGACAAACCTCAGCTGTTTAAATTCATTTCAATAATATCCATTAGCTAGTAACATTTCATACAATTTACCGATATAACTGCAAATTGTACTATATACACTCCCATTGGTCACCCTCTCAAAAACATGTCATTTTTTTAGGCCCATATCTCTGAAAATTTGCGTCCAATTTCAAAACCCTAGATCTCATTCAAAAGATAATAACGTGTTCTAAACATCCAACCAGGTCCGCTCCACTCAAAAGATAATAAGCCGAAGAAACTTTGAATATGATTTAAATAAAACTTTTACAAAAATGATTGTATTTGAACTTAAACTAAGGTTGCCAAATTTTCAAAAAAATGAATATAAGTTTACGGCAGTGTCGCTGAAAATTGGGTCGACCAAATTTTAGGAAGATTTACCTATTTTCTATTAGCTTCCAACTGCTTTTAACCGAACTTAGCTAAAAAATCTAGGAAAAAAGTTATTAACTAAATTAATTCTTGATGCCATCGACCAAAAGCTTGGGGTCACCCCTCAAAATGATGTATCAGCCAAAAGTTTGGGATCACCCTCGTAAAACATGGAAAAGTGATTTGTTGATATCTTTGTCATCTTTCATTTAATTCTAATTTGTATTGACTTATTTGAAACATAATGAATTGTACTTACTGCATAGACATCCAGCCAGACATATTTGTTAAAACTTAACATAAAATTGTCTCATTTTTATATAGGGTGAAATATGTTAACTTTACATAACATTTCTATACATAAAAATCGTTGAATACGTTAAATTAAAGACTTCAAACGTTAATTTAGTTAATTATCTTTGAAATGAGTCAAAAATAATTAAAATTTAAATAGAGATATCGAAGACACCACCAAATTATTTTTCCAGGTTTTACGATAGTAACCCCAAGCTTTTGACTGATATATCATATTGAAGGGTGATCCCAAACTTTTGGTCAATGATATCAATAGTTTATTATATTTTCCTAGATGTTTTATCCAAGTTCGGCAAACAGCAGTTGAAAGATAATAGAAAATATGTTATATTACCGCTCTTATCTCGAAATTTGGTCGAATCAATTTTCAGCGACACTGCCGTAAGTTTATATTCATTTTTTAGAAAATTTGGCAACTTTGGGTTAAGTTTATATGCAACCATTTTTGTAAAAGTTCAACCTAAATCAAGTTCAAAGTTACTTTGGCTTATTATCTTTTGAATGAGACCTAAGGTTTTGAAATCGGGCGCAAATTGGTGGAGATATGGGCCTAAAAAATGACATGTTTTTGAGAGGGTGATACCAAAATTTTGATCGGGAGTGTAATTGGAAAACATTTACTTACTCCACTTCAGTTGTAGAACTTCTACTTATGATCGTTTTTTGCGGCTAATCTTTGAAATGTCAATGAAATTTCAAATTCTCATACTTATATTTATCAAAGAGTAAAACGATAAATAAATAGTAGTGCAAGAATAATTTGGATCGTTGGAGAAAAGTTTGACTCGTTTATCCTTGGATCGTTTCGGTGATGAGTTTCTGGCTCTGGTATATAGACTTGTTGCGTTTGGTTTGTCAAAAAACATAGTAGTCAACCAAGGACTTTGGAATACCGTTTGTCCCTAGAAAAATGATCTTTAGGGCAGACTCGTTAGAATCCCAAGATGTCCGCCACAATGGCCGACTTTTGCACCTACTCGCGATTTTGAGCGCACAAATCTCGTTGAATAACAAACAAGCGCACGGCATCTTCTTATTGTAAGCTTATTACAAGTGAACAAAAACAAAATTAAATTACACATTAGAAGTTCTCTTTTTCATATTTGTACATTTGAAGTTCTGGTGCAATACTGGCTGGGATTTCAAGACGTTTGTCCATAAATGCCTGGTCTACAACGTCATCGAACCCGTCAGTTTGCCTTCCATTCACGCTATCCGTCATTTCAGGGCAACCCTAGCTCGCCAACAAGTCAGCATCACCCTGTGACTATCATCATCAGTCAGGATTACAGTGAGGTACCCAAGTAACCACGGTGTCGAGGCCTTATTGCATGCTGATATAGGGTGTTTTTAGAGCAATCATTATTTTATATACAAACTAAAGGTTGATTTAAAGTGGAAATGGGCAATTATAGAATTAAATTACGATTATACTGGTATAATCTTAAACCAGTCGCATAATTGACATTAAATGTTCATGCAAAGTAATGATTGCTTTAAATACACCGCATGCTGATGCAATAAGGCTTTAGCGCCGTGGTTACTTGGGTATTTTCTCAACTAGGGGCTGTCCATAAACCACGTGGTCATTTTTTTGGAACTTCTCAAAGCCCAGGCATGGTATAGTTTATCTTATAATTATGATTCCTTCAACCAGTTAAGAAAAAGGCAAACGTAGATCAATTGTATACATATGAAAGTTCATCTTAGATGTATTTTCATTAAAACCTAGTTTATAAACAACTTTTTGGACAAAAAATAGAAATTGTTGATATTTTTCTCATTTGTCAACCCCTTCAAACAATCTGCTATACGACTTTGTTTCAACTATTTTTTGAATGAATGGACTCTTATTTTCAATAGATTCATCATAGTAGATTCCAAATCTGGCCTTGAATCTCTTAGCGAAGTGTGTTTTTACGAAATGGAAGCAATTTTGTAAATTGAGACATAAATCTCCATACAGCGATAAACGCCTAAAAGTATGCAATGCCCTTGGAATTCCATGTCGATAAATCTGTGTTGTTCAAAATTTGTTAATAAAACATTCAAAAACAACAGAAAAAAAAACTCACCATGAATAGCATGTAATTATATGGCGATGTACCATTAAACATATATTTTTACAAAGATTACGATTTTTGATAGCTAAATTCACTGTTTTTCACTCAGTACTCCACAAACCTAGCCACAAACTCATTTTTATATGTAGAAATCAGTAAAAAATCCATGTTTTGACATAAAAATCTATTGAATATATTCCACAAGGCTGCTCATATGATGTTCATACTCCTAAGAATTCAATCTATGATTATTTTTAAGTTGATGTGTTTTACAGGGAACTATCAAAGTTACCCCAAAATGAAAAACTTATTCTCGCTCATATGGAAAACTAAAAATTACCCAAAATATTTAAGATTATCAAATCTCTCAATTGCAATTGATAACTGATAACCCAGTACTTGTTTTAAAAATATAAAACTAGGGTAAACACAGTCACATGGAAAAATATTAAGAAAATTAGCTGAAAAACTATCAAAGTTACCCCGTTTTACGGTACTTAGAGAGTTGGTGTCTTCGGCAATATTATTTGGCTGGTCAAGAACTAACAAATGATGGGCCGTTTAATTCAAAATTCCACCACTAGGTGGCGCTAGTGAGCAAACAAATTTTATATTCCATATATCTCAGGACTCTGATCACGTAGAAAGTTGATGTCTTCGGTGATGTTGTTAGGTTGTTTGATTAGCTGATTGGTTCAAGGTCCTGCCAGTAGACGGAGCTAGTTGCAAATTAATTGAAGCATGCAACTTTTATTTATTTATAACCTTTGACTTGATCAATACACGTTCAAAGAAAACATATTTACAGCTTGTTGATTACTTCACGAAAAAAATCAATCATTTGAATGATTTTCCAAATGTGTAACTAGCGCCGCTTAGTGACGAAATTTCGAAACAAGTGGACCATTAACTGTATGCCTTTGACTTACTGAATAACATTGCCGAAGATACCAACTTTCTAAGTAGTGAGAGTCCTGAGATATATGAAATTTGAAATTCACAAAAAGTCAAAACATAATGAAAAGTATTAAGTTTTACGACTACAAACTAGATGGAATTTCCAAACGATCCATCACCATTCATCATGAAATCGTAAATAAAATTATTAGAAAGCACAGTTTTTAACCAAATAAACCACCTTAACATAACAATAATGGGGAATAGGGTCAAGAATTAAAAAGAAACTTTCTAAAACACAATGTGTCTAAAAACATAAAGTTTAAGCTTAAACAGTTTTGTCTTCGTAAATACATCTCTGGACCCATTGTGCAGTGTGGCGGCTGTATCACTTCCATCACCAAGCCACGTTTGTGTTGTTAATGATGGCTTTCAGCCTCTCGTCTATCCAAGTGCAGTTGTAGCCGTGCTGGTTAGAGCGCAGGGTACTATGTATCACCATGATAATGTGTCGGTTCTATTCCCGCAGCCGCCCGTATTTCTTTTTAAACATGTTTTGGTAATTGATGCCGAAGCTGCTGCCATGACCAGTCTAAAAATAGAACAAATAATCAGAAACCAATGCGACAGAGAGCACACGCACACATGCGAAATTTTCCTTTTCCAGATTCTAGGAAGCCAATACAGTTTTTGGTATACTTCCACCTACCAATTTTTGTATTTGCAAAGCCTTATTACAATATTTGTATATGTTTCACACCGCATTGTATTAGAATCTGCCATTCTCTGGTTGCGTGAAGATGATGCTGCTGCTGCTGAAATGTTTGCCAATTTTTTCAAATCTGTATACAGCACCTCCTGTTTCGCCGGAGGTCGTGAACTCCCTGCCATCGTACAATATCAATTTTCCACGCCCTACTTTTTCAATAGAAGAACTTTCCGGTGCTCTCAGCTCACTCGATCCATCAAAGGGTCCAGGACCTGATAAGTTGCCTCCTGCATTCATTAGAAAATGTGCCAGTGCGTTAGGGCCACCCGTATGCCTACTTTTCAATATGTCGCTTGGGCAAGGCGTATTTCCAGACGTATGGAAACTATCAGCAGTCACTCCCGTACATAAGACTGGTAGCATTCACAATGTGGAAAATTAGCGCCCCATATCAATATTGTGCTGTCTCGCAAAAGTACTGGGGCTTTTGATTCATGATAGGATGTATTCTGCTGCTAAGCCTATAATATCGGAGTACCAGCATGGGTTTGTTAAAAACAGATCCACCGTAACAAATCTGATGTGCTACACTAGCACACTTCATGCCTGCCTGGAAAAGCGATACCAAGTGGACAGTATCTATTTTGACTTCTCGAAAGCCTTCGATAAAGTCCCGCACGGCCTTACCCTGAACAAGTTGGAGCGCTTAGGATTTCCGGATTGGATCATCAGCTGGTTACGTTCCTATTTGCTTGGTAGATCTGCCTTTGTAAAGTTGAAAAACGTAAAATCTGACATCTACACAACGCCAACCGGCGTGCCGCAGGGTAGTCACCTTGGTCCGTTAATTTTTATCCTTTTTGCTAACGACCTATGCCACCGAATCCGTTCTCACTGCCTTATGTATGCCGACGACCTTAAAATATACAGAATAATCTCATCCTTAATCGACTGTGCTGCGCTACAACAGGATCTCGACGCCGTAGCAGATTGGTGTTCCTCAAATGGCATGGAGTTGAATATCAAAAAGTGCAAAACGATCAGTTTTTATAGAACGACGCCACTTACGAGTTTCGACTACAGCATAAATGGCAACAGTGTAGATCGTGTGTCCTCTATCAAAGACCTGGGTGTTACGATAGACTAGAGTGTCCATTTCCCGGCCAATTTTCGTGTCCCGGGATTCGGGACAAAATACTTAGCTAATCCCGAGAAATCCCGGGATCCCGGGATTTTTTAAAATTTCAATAAAACCCAGAAAATTGATTTGTTTAGCTTTTGTGCAGTTGAAATATTCAGTTTTTAAGTTATGGTTATTTCTGTATCCATCACAAGAAGTATTATAAAATGTCTATACAATGTACTGCACTACTACTTTATGTACAAATGTCAATAACGAAATACATATAAAAGTACCAACGTTATGTTCGCCAAGAACAGTCTGTTTTCAACTATTTAGTAGTTAATTTATTGCAAGTAATTTTCTACCGACATCTAATAGTTTAAGAGAAATAATTATCATAATCTGTATTATATCGCTACGGAAGATGTTTGTATTGTTGATATGTATCGTAAAAATCGCACTTCAATATAACTTTAGAGTACCTTTTGAACTCTTAGTTTCCGAATATTTCAATACAAAAGGTTGGACTCTTTTTGCAATTGCGGTTTTCCATAATTTTAAAACTTTTGTACTTGTTATTGAGATTCATTAATTTTCTTCTGAAAAATTCAAATTATTTACATAATATAGTAAAAGTTTGGTCTCAGATTTCCAAAATTACAATGTAATATGGTATGTCCAGTTTGTTCTTGCTGCTACTGAATAAACCAATAAATAGAAAAAGATGAATGAAAAGCATAACATGATACCAAGTTTATCATGAATGATTGATTTTTTTTTCAAGTATGACCTAGTGTCCAAAGCCCGATGGTGGTGTGTGAGAAAACCGCTCATATTTCGAAAGTGAAAATGGCCAGATAAAGTTTTTGCCTTGATATTTGGCAGTTTTATCTACATATTGTCTTCATCCCGGGATTCCCGGGATTGTCGGGATTTCTGAAATGATATCCCGGGATTCGGGAAATCCCGAAATCACTCAAATCCCGGGAATTCTTGTCCCGGGATGTCCCGGGAAGGACACTCTACGATAGACTGTAAACTGAACTTCAGTGAGCATATCTCGATGACAACTGCTAAAGCCTTTGCGGTTCTAGGATTCATTCGCCGGAATGCTGCGGACTTTGACGACGTCTACGTCTTGAAAACGCTATACAGTAGTCTTGTGTGAAGCATATTAGAATACGCCGTTCCAGTCTGGATTCCGTACCAAGAACTTCATATGGCGCGGATCGAAAGAGTTCAGCGTAGTTTTGTTCGATTTGCGTTGAGAAGACTGCCATGGAATGATCCGCACAGATTACCACCATACGACCACCGCCGCCAGCTAATAAGATTAGAATCTCTATGCCAGCGTCGTGAGTACCATCAAAGAATGTTTGCTTTCGACATAGTGAGTGGACATCTAGACTGTGCACCGCTCCTGCAATGCGTCAATTTTTATGTTCCTGCTCGCCGTCTCCGCCAGCGTCAACTGTTCCACGCTACTAGGCACACGACGGTATTTGGCCATAATCATCCCCTGGAAAGATGCTTAGCCCTCGTCAACGATTTGCCTTGGTTTGATTTTAATATTAGTAGAACACAATTCAAAACGTGTATTAGAAATATAAGTTAATTTTGTTTTTCTGTTTG
Source organism: Aedes albopictus (assembly GCF_035046485.1). Classification (NCBI taxonomy): domain Eukaryota; kingdom Metazoa; phylum Arthropoda; class Insecta; order Diptera; family Culicidae; genus Aedes; species Aedes albopictus. The sequence continues at coordinate 264,354,642 of NC_085137.1, read as the reverse complement.
ATCAGTCTGTACGGCAGTTTTGCCGAAGACATAGAAATAAAATAAAAATAAAACATTGAACTTCGGAAGTCGCATGGAATATGTCTGCAAAAGGGCAAGCATAGTGATAATAGCATTATCAAAGATAATGTCAAATAGCTCGGCAAATGTCTCAAGTAAGCGTAAGCTGCTTGCGACAGTAGCACGGTATGGTGTCGCTGCATGGAACAATGCGCTAGTGGTGAACCGAAACGTGAAGTGATTCGAGGTATCCACAGGCTAATGTGCCTTACGGTATGGCCAGAGTGGATGCGTCACGCGACGCGACGTGGATTTTCCATACGATTTCACAGCTCCTTATTATTGATGCGTGCAAACTTCCACGTCGCGCCGCATGACGTGTCCACTCTGGTCGGCACCTTAGGGTAGGCAGCGCATACCGCACGGTCTCAAATGACGCAAAATGCGTGCTAGCAGGCATGAAACCCATAGCACTAGCGGTGACAGAGAACGAAGAGTGCTTCGAACAATGCGGCATAAGGGCATAAAAGGCGCGAGACGAATCACCAGAACATCGTCTATGTTGAAGTGGCAGAGGGAATGGGATTCCTCCAGCAAGAGTAGATGGACACACAGAATGCGTAGACTGCGAGGACACCGCAGAGCATGTACCGCACATATATATATATTCGGATCACTACTTAGTCGCTGTATGCATGCGCTCAAAACTGTCGACGGTTATTACCACGCGTCGAAGTCGAACGCCGCGGCTCAACATCGAGCAGCTGCGTAACGTAGAAGTGGCTCAAGACTACGCGCAGCAGCTAGCAGTGGAAGAGCAACTTGGCACAGCTACCCTTGAAGATGGCTGGAGGGACATCCGATTCGCCATAGGTAACACCTCGGCTGCAGCTCTAGCCTTCGTGACTCCAAATCACAGAAACGACTGGTACGACGGCGAATGTGAACAGTTGAAAAACGGGAAAAATGCAGCATGGCACAATGGTTTATTTTCCCATTTTCACGCTCTTAATTAATAGCTCGTAGGGTTGAGGAAATAGAGCAATGTTGTCTTCGGCAAAGTTGACGGGAATGACCAGCGCCGTCTTTTGACAGTTGGAGTTTTCGGATCAATCCCCCTAAAAGTGAGATACAAAATTATTTTTTTTAAATTGTTGAGATAGAGGGTTGACGTCCTCGGCAAAGTTGTAGCATTTTTGATTTCAAACAACTTTCCTGAAGACGTCAATGGTGTAACTTTCACACTTATGGAGATAGAGGCCTGTGTTTGAAAGTTAACCCCAAAAACACGTTTTTTAAGTAAAACACACATTTGTTGAATTTTTAGACCCATACAATGTTCTGCAAAGTTGTATGTATCAATAAAATACGCAACTTTGCCGAAGACATCAAAGCTGTAAGAATTAAATGAGACGAGTTATAGATAAATTTATGATTTTTTTCATCCACTTTTAGGGATACATATCTTTCTTAGGGGCAAAAAGGTGCAGCTGAGGTTACCGTTATCAGAAAGTACATCTAAAGAGCTTTCAAATACGGGTTAGTTTGTCCGTCCACGATCGTCTGCTGAGGAGATATGACCATAATAAAAAATGTCATTACTGCGATTTAATTGCAATCAAATCTACTTTGACAGAAAAAATCATGGCTACTATGATCAAATAATATAAATTCTTCTCTAAACTTATTTGCGCAACAGTCCTGATTGTTTTAAATACCAAATTTGTTCTAAAAAACTGCCTTTTTATAGGATTTTCACTATTTAGTACAAATCCCATTCATTGAGTAAAATATTAAGATATATCGGAGTTTCATACGCTCTCACAGAGCCAAACAACTCACGAGTTCTTATGGAAAACAATTTCAAATTTTATATGAAGAAAGTCAACATAATGAACATTTACTAAGATTAGACGAAAGTTGGTTTAATTTATATTTCATCATAGTAGCCATGATTTTTTCTGTCAAAATAAATTTGATTGCAATTAAATCGCAGTAATTACATTTTTATTATGGTCATATCTCCTCAGTAGACGATCGTGGACGGACAAATTAACTCTTATTTGAAAGCTCTTTAGATGTACTTTCTGATAACGGTAACCTCAGCTGCACCTTTTTGCCCCTAAAAAAGATATTTATCCCTTAAAGTGGATGAAAAAAATCATAAATTTATCTATAACTCGTCTCATTTAATTCTTACAGCTTTGATGTCTTCTGCAAAGTTGCGTATTTTATTGATACATACAACTTTGCAGAACATTGTATGGGTCTAAAAACTCAACAAATGTGTGTTTTACTTGAAAAACGTGTTTTTGGGGTTAACTTTCAAACACAGGCCTCTATCTCCATAAGTGTGAAAGTTACACCATTGACGTCTTCAGGAAAGTTGTTTGGAATCAAAAATGCTACAACTTTGCCGAAGACGTCAACCCTCTATATCAACAATTTAAAAAAAATAATTTTGTATCTCACTTTTAGGGGGATTGATCCGAAAACGCTAACTGTCAAAAGATGGCGCTGGTCATTCCCGTCAACTTTGCCGAAGACACCATTGCTCTATTTCCTCAACACTACGAGCTATTAATTAAGAGCGTGAAAATGGGAAAATAAACCATTGTGCATGGGCGAGAATGCTGTAACACCGTACGAGAGTGAATTAGGCATGTTATAGGCAGGCGCGAAACAGACAGAACTCAGTCTTAAAAAGAAAAATACACGGGCATCGTCTTCAGCCAGTAGCTGTACAGACTGAACGAAACTTATATAGAGCTGTCATCAGGATGTCGGATAGCAACCCGACTAAAATGGCTCCGACAAAAAAGACGTGGTGCGCAGCAAGCTAGGTGGGCCGATCAAGTGGAGGACGATCTGCGGACCGTTCGCAGAGTGCGGAACTGGACACACACAGTCATGGACCGAGTAGAATAGAGATGGCTTCTATGTATAGCAGAGGATACTCAGGCCTTAGTCCGACCGGACGGACGGATGAAAGGTACTTGCATGAGATACATGAGATTTATTACCTTATATAAAGGTGGGAAATAATTTTCTTATACCAAGCTTTTATTCATTTCGAGTCCCGAACAAATGTTCAATCAGTTATGTCATCGCTTTGCGTGTTGCATTTGTAACATAGTTAATTTGGATTTTTTTTCCGTGAGGGGCTCAAATTTTGCTATAACTATGTATAAAACATAGGTACAATTATTTACTCAATATCACATTTAAGGCAGCACCCATTTATAACGTAACGCTAAAATCGACATTTTTAGACCCCCCTCCCCCTCCGTAACGCATTTATGTATGAAAATCGGAAAAATTATGTACGGATCATAACGCTCAGCCCCCAGCGTTACGTAATTTGTGGACGGCTCCCAAGATGAAACATAATAAACAGTAGGGCAAGGAAGGTATATTGGACCCCTTCAGGAAGTTGGTGAACAATTTAGCAAAACAATAATGATTTTGCTTCAAAACACGGATAATTTTTTAGCAACATGTGTTCCGTCGAATATGTAATATCAAACAGAACGCAAAACTTTGGTAGTAAATACAAGAAATTACAAAACTAGTGACGGACCTCTGGCGTCTATTTTGGACTACCTGGACACCAAGGGCACATATTTTGGCCCACTTCACAAAATTTATTTATTTGACAAAATGTAGGTGTTTTCGCACTTCATGCATACGCAGTTCAAACTACGTGAGCATTACAATTTTTTTTTGCTTTTCGAGGTCAGGGATGTTCAAAAATTACGTAACGCTCCAAAGAGGAAGAAGATTTGTTAAATGCGCCAGTTTTTATACATTCAAATTCGTGTTGATGTGAACCATAGAACGAAACAGTTACAAGTGTAAAATGTTTCATGAAAAATGTTACGCCGCGTAACTTACGCGTATCGTGAACTCATTTTTTTTAGCATGGCGTAAGGTAACATGTATAAATTACGTAATAATTTAAGGGAAGTGTAGGAATTAAGCGTGATTTTGCTAACTATAAGGACATTGCATACAAATATTCTAACGAATTTTCACTTTAAAAAAATGTTAGCTGTATCTTTTAAAAAAGTGTATCGAATATTCTCAAATTGTCACTGTAAATTTATCAACTAGTTGTGTAACAGTGGTCCAAATTTAGAAAAGAGTGTGCTTTTCTGCATGAAGTTATCAAGATTCTTGAAAAAAGGTATAATTATCCGATAATCAACTTTGAGCTGTTATATCGGATTCATTGAACTGATTGCAATGAAATTTTGACAATTAATGACTTATATACAAGCTTGCGACCATTCATTTGCAAAGATTTACATTCATTTGCTATTATCTCAGTTCAGAAGCATGCTATCGAAAAACAATGTATGGATGAATTTAACCTTGTAGTTTTATCTGAAAGTTTGCCGAATGACATTGGGGTCGCACACGCATACCAAAGTCGTGAGCGAGCTGTGAAGGCAACTTTCCACAGCGTGAATATAATTTACATTCACCGCGTGGAGAGTTGTCTTCACAACTCGCCCACGACTTTGGTATACGTTTGCGACCCCAATGTCATTCGGCTAACTTTCAGATAAAACTACAAGGTTAAATTCATCCATACATTGTTTTTCGATAGCATGCTTCTGAACTGAGATAATAGCAAATGAATGTAAATCTTTGCAAATGAATGGTCGCAACCTTGCTTATAACACTAAAAAACGTTTGACTTAACTTAAAATTTTAACAAGAGAAAAATTTTAAGCGTTTTCATTTATTTCACGATTTTGTAGTAAATTGGTCTATTTTTAATATGCATCCCATTATTTTTTAAACTTATTGGCGTCTATCTTGTGACTTTCATTCAAAACACATTTTTTAGAGGAAAATAAAATGAATTATAATTTACATCATGAATTTTGAAATGATGTTGAAGTTTTGGATAATATGGTGTTTTATTTGGAAAATAATCTAAACGTTATAATTTTCTTTCGTGTTAAGAATTTTAAGTTATGTCAAAGGTTAATACCTTCACGTACCCGACCCCCGATAACTAATTTTCAAAATTTTGGCATTTCGTCAATTTTTATCCGATTTTTTTAAGTCACCCTCAATCGATCATAAATTGGTAGGTACTACATAAGTGACACGATTTTGTCAGCCCCTTTTCGGAACACATTTTTTGCTCTCCTTGAAAACCTCAACAATTTTTAAAACTTTTTATCTCTCTATGTTCTGCTATTTAGCTGTAGTTTGATGATAAACATCAATGAATTGGTTAAAATTTGACCGTATGATAACGAGAGCAAAAAGTTTGTCGCAAAATGGGGCTGACAAAATAGGGTCCTTACTGTAGTTTATTACACTTAAGTGGACATGTAATATCCGTGACCATTCCGGAGATATTCCGGATTGTACTGGGGTCAGAAGATGAGGGTGATATCTGTTTTGTCAAATAGCTCAAAGTGATTATTTCGTGTGTTATTGTGTTTGAGAGGCCTCTGCGGGTTTTCCGGAGCGTCCATATCAATTGATAAATACCGTCAAGGCGCCATTCACCGTGGGGGCTCCATTCACCGTGTGCCTTCGAATATTTTTTCATTATTTCCATATTATGATTGAATGATATGACAATTTCCCTTCAATTTCACCAATACAACACTAATGTATTGTTACCATGTCAAAACGCTCATTAAAAACATTTAAAAGTATCATTTTGATACTAAAGTGTGTTTACATGAAGCGGGTTTTTGCTCGTTCACTGCATTCATAGTGAAAAAACAAAAACTGCACTAAGGTGATTTAAGCGATAAACTAAATGTAGTAACGTTTTTATTCCACCAAGAAGCAATTAAATTCACATATCAGGTATGTATTTTGCATTACCGAAGTAAGTTCAACAAGAAAGTACGATTACTCGTACTTTTTAATTGAAATAAAAAGGCACGGTAAATGGGTACCCTAAAAATCAATGGTCTCCATTCACCGTGCCCCATATTGTCCCATATATCTAGAAAAAATCGAAAATTTGAACATTCGTTTTTCTAATAAAATCTTGCAATTTATTACTTGAAATGAATTTAAACGATGAAAATTCCCTTGGCTGGGTTGTTTTGATCATTTTTAAACAAAGTAGAATAAAATTTCTCATACACGGTGAATGGGTCCCTACTACCACGGTGAATGGTGACCTACCACGGAATTAGGCGACCCTACTACCCTTTACTAATTGTACTATATCACCAAATTTTGTGAAAAAAAATCTTTTCTGTGGATATTGCTTTAATTTTAACCTATAATGAAGGCAATTAAAAGCGGCACCAACAATGTTTATAAGACTGGTGTCAAATGACAGCCCTTATTTGCCCCGAATCCTCTTAGATCCACGGTGAATGGTGCCTTGACGGTACTTCAGTCTATTTTTTCTGCCCATTCTCTCGGAATCATGAAGATTGGTACGTCGCACGTCATGTTTTGGTTGCAAACCAGAAATGTCCCCGATGACACTCCTGTGGAATCTGTGCTACATGCTCCGGGGTGGCCATATTAGTTGATACAGACTTCAGCTTATCGTTTCTGACTCAGCCATTCGAAATCATGAAGATTGATATGATGCACGGCATGTTATGTTGAAAACCAGAAGTGTCCCCAATGAGGTCTCGCGGAACCTGTCACGGTGATCCGGATGGGTCAACTTATTCAAATATGCTTATTGCAGTTGTGTTTCACTGTTTTCGACAAAAATTTTGCTGAAAATCAATGATTCAAACACAATAACATGTGAAATAATCACTTTTAGTCATTTTGGCAACTCCCTGACCCCAGTACAATCCGGAATATCCCCGTATTGGTTCCGGATATTGCACGGCCACATGAATATAATAAACTAGCACCAATTAATGATCGATTGAGGGTGACTTAAAAAAATCGGATGAAAAATGATGAAATGCCAGCATTTTGAAATTGAGATGTCGGGGGTCGGGTACGTGAAGGCTAAGCTCATTATATAAGTCATTACAATCTTTAAAACTTCGTGGAGAATAGCCTGATCATTTCCAAATTTGGACCACTGATACGCAACTAATTGATGAACTTACAGTGAAAATATGAGAATATTCGTTGCACTTTTCAAAAAGTTTCAGCTAGTTGAACAATTTTTCTAAGTGAAAAATTTGCCTGTTCTGATCATTTTGTCTATCCCCTGTATAACAACCCAGGTCGCAGGAGGCCCCAACTCTATTTATCTGTTTTTAGAATACATTAGGTTGGCATGATTTTTTTTACCCTGTAGAGATGAATCTGACATGTGATCCAAAATATATTCTAATCTAATAATGTTGCATATATTATTAATCTGAGTTTTAACAAGACTCCAACTCCATTTACATGGTCTAAATGTTCATTTATAAAATACAATACTTCTTTTAAACTAACTGCAAATTTGTCACCTCCCTTGATTGTGGTGCTTCATATTGGGAGAGAAAACATTTTCTCTATTTATGAACAAAACAGCATCTGAAAACCAAAATGAAGTTTACTACGTAGTTGAATAATTTTCGTGTTATAATAAAAAAAAAATACCGAGTTGAGAAGCGCGCGACTATTTCGTGGGTTGATCTGTTTTCTCGATATGGAGATGGTACGTGGTTGTGGAATGCGGAATCGGTGGCGCGCGAATATTATCGTGGGTTGGTCGGTTTTCTCGGTAGGACGATGGAGACGCCAGTGTGTAATGCGGAATCAGAAGCCAGCGACTATTTAGTGGGTCGGTCGGTTTTATCGGTAGGGCAATGGGGAATCAGACTGGGACCATTTGGGCAGGAGCACCTATTTTGGGCACTTGCTGCTATAACTTAGTCAATTTCAAACCAATTGAAATGAAATTTTGTTCATGACTAGACACTGTGTGTATCTTATCGTATTCCAAAACTCAAGTCATTTGGCTGAAAACTGACTGAGCTACAGCAGCAAGTGCTCAAAATGGAAACTCCTGCCCAAATGGTCCCAGACCCTACAGTAATTAGAAGCTATATATTTAATGATGACGGTAATCAATGGTATGTGTTAATATCACCAGATAAGTTTTATTTCTCAAGTAAATAAATAAAAATCGATTTTAATCGTAATTTCAGATGCTGTTATTAGAAACTTGTAAAAATCAACATTTCTGCAAAGTGTACATGAACACGACAAAATTTATGAGCATTTGCACGAGAATTTAACAATATGTTTTATTTTGTGGAAGAGACTTACCGTACTAGTTTGAGAATCACTGTTTATCTGAAAAAAAAACTTAAATTTTATGGAAAAGCCATCTGATGCAGTTCCAAGCGATTTAGTGGAAACATTTTTGCGTGTTCATGTGGAAAAGTCAAGTAAGAAAAGCACTGAGTACAATGTTTGATAGGGAATCGCGCCACTTGGGCGGTGGCTTCTATATTCGTCTGTTTTCCACTACAACTCAGTCAAATTTAAACCAACTGACACAACTTTTGGAATGTGGTGAGATAGATATAGTATCTATCCATGTACAACATTTCAAGTCAATTGGTTCAAAATTAACTGAGTTATAGTGGAAAACAGACGAATATAGAAGCCACCGCCCAAGTGGCGCGATACCCTATGTTGATTATTTTATAATGAACTTTGCCGAAGACATCGAAGATCAAATATCATGTTTTCATGGTCAAAATAATTTCGTTCACGTTTTTATGATGAGTGTGTGGCGCTGCGAAGTCGTGTGCGAAACTCGACTGTGATAATAATGAATTTGGGCCGAGTTTAAATGGGTGCAAATGTCGCAATATTAAAAATGCCTCATTTTGGTATTGCGCAGGTATAAAGTTACTGACAAAACATACCTTATCTTTTAAGGCGAAACTGGATCCATTTCGTCACTTTTTGGTTTTTGATTTTTTATAAAATAACTAAGCAATATTTTCAAAATCGGTTTTCGTGCACATGTAGAGTATGGATCAAGGTATCTCCTGATTTTTTTTTTTCGTGGTGGAAAATGTTTTTCGTTTTTGAAAAAATATTCACAAAAAATGGTTTCTGCAAAAATGGAAAACTTTTTCCACCACAAAAAAAAATTCAGAAGATACCTTCCATGCTCTACATGTGCACGAAAACCGATTTTGAAAATATTGCTTCGTTATTTAATAAAAGATCAGAAACCAAAAAATGAGGAAATGCTTCCAGTTTCGCCTTAAGGACAAACGTCTTGACATCCCGCTTTAACAGTGCATCAAAACTTCAAACGCACAAATCTCAAGAAGCGAGCTTCACACAACAAAGCATGGTATTATTCTGTCCTTGATCACTTGTAATAATCTTAAAATCAAAAGATCAGGTGCGCTGGTTTTGTTTACGAAGAGATTTGTGCCCTCGAAATCGTGAGTAGGTGCCAAAGCCGCCCATGGTGGCGGCCATTTTGGGATTCAAACAAGTCTGTCCTTAAGGACACGCGCCATCACACAGACGAAACTGCACCGCGCTCGTGCTGTATACGACGAGCGAGGTTTTCGGTAGTCTTCCCAAGTAACACTGAAAACATAATCCGAAATAGCAAAATATTTACTTTGTCCTACAGCAGTTGTTATTAGGTTTCTCAAAACATATTTTGTCATGGATATGTCGTTTTCATGATACCAAAAACAAATGCGACTTCTATTAAGAAGTCGTATAAAAGATATGTTTTGTTTTGTCAAGCAAGCCTGGCATGTTGTTTTCGACTATGTTGGGTATGTTCTATTTATGTACATTTTGATTGTTAGCATACATTCTCAGTATGTTCTATATGCCACATTAGAGTAGCATTTGCAGGTTCTTGTTTGAGACTTGTTTTCAATCATGTTTAGATAAAACAAAGTATGTTTCGTATGTTTATAGTTAGTCGAATTTAGGTTTTCTGCAATATGATAGACACCATGTGAAACATATACCTACTTCACTTTATTGAACAAAACCATGCTACACTACCGATCATAGAAATGAACAATCGATTTTTATTACCTACGTAAAATATATACGCCTTACAGGATCTTAGTAATGAATAACTACTATATTTAAAAATACGCTATTACAAAATATATGATAATATAAAATCCGATTTAACCGAGCATAATGTTCTTTGAGCCGTTTCAATGTATAAACTGTGATAATTATTTGTTACGTGATATTTGTTGTATTTCCATATAGTGACAGATATCACAACCAGCGATGAAGACACATAAATGGGTGAGCTCGTTTCATGCTATTATTTTATTGTGAATATTCGTTGTAAAATAACATAACTAACATAGTCGTAGACTTTTTTGTATTTTCTGAAGCACACATTGTATCGCTCCAAGTAAAGGCACTGACTCTTTTTTTTTTTTGTGGACTAGATTACGTTCTGAGAAGAAACATTGACCGATCATCTGACATAGATGATCCATTGTTTGCTTTCTGCGAGAAGCGAACAAAAGTGCAAAAGTCCTCACAGTATGATTCAAAATCAAAAAGTTATATAATGAGCTATATAATAAGTGAATTATGATCCTATGATTCCTAATCTAAGCGTCGCGTTCAGTTCATTCCTGTGTGGATTGAACTAAAGACTTCTATTTCATATTGGGGTGGAGACATGCGATAAGATTTTCTTTCTAGATTTTTTAAGTGAGGAAAAATGGTCGTGAGTAGCGTGTTTTGCTTTGCTGTGCACCAGTAAGGGGTGAGTATCTCAACATAATCGATCGCGTTCGCTATGGTCTCGCGTGCAAACAAAAACAATAGATGCGCGGGTGTTCAGTATTGACAATAGATGCGTGGGTGTTTAGTGTTTAGTATTGTGTTGTTCCTTGCTGTGCATGCATCGCTCCTGTATGGGGTGAGTATCGCAGCATAATCGTTCGCGTTCACAATTGTCTCGCGCGAAACCGAAAACATTAGATGCGTGGGTGTTTAGTGTTTACAATGTACCATGTTGTGAATGCATACGCTTTGGTTTACTGATGTGTCCTTCGTTGCGTTCAGTTCATCCCTGCGTGGAATGGACTAAAAGTTTCTGCTCCCTAATGGGGTGAAGACGCGCGACAGGATTTGTTTTATTAGATATGTTTCGTATAGAAAAGTGGTCGATTGTGCGCGAAAGTTAGAGTTTATTGATCCATTGTCAAATCATATCACCAACCATAGGTGACTCCCAGACTGACAATGTACTCTACCCTACTAACAAAAAAAATCCTTCCTGAGACAAACATGGAGATGCAGCGATTCGCGGTCTTTTTAACAACGTTTGTCTTACTAACATTCCCTCCCTTCCTCGATGACCGTAAGTACGTGGCCGGCGCTGTTATTGACCTTAATAAAGTTGAGAGCTCTCGAACTGTGTACATTGAGAATAGTAAGCTAGTCCCAACCCCTATTCATTGATTCCTTGTACAATTTCGATTGCTCTGGTCAATCACGGAGTAGCAACTACGAATTAAGCGGACATCTATGCTCATGCTCTTTCTATATCGTGACAGATATCAATCCGTTCAAATTTCAAACCAAACATGAATAGGTACCAACAACAACCGCAAATAAAATTATCCACAAAAGTAATATTATAATGAAAATCAAGCAAATTTTGAATCATATCCCAAAACATGTATCATGCCATGTCGCAGAGTGTCATTTAATGTTATTTCTAAATTATTGAATATTTGTCAAATATACTATTATGTTTCAAAAATTTGTGATATGTATGTATAAACTTGAAAAATTCTTGAGAAACTTGACGCATGTTGGAGTTTTTATGTAAAAATAAGATGAGCACTATTTATTTATTTTGACGCAAAATTCTTCAGCAATACGGATTTATAAGGCGCATTAGTTTTTTCAGGGTACAATAGTCAATTTCATCTTAAAAAATTATTGGCATTAATATTTATGATCACAGAATTAAAACTAGGAGTTAAAATAGCTTGGTAGAATTATTGATGCATGTCGTTTTTCGCAGTTGTCGATTTTCATTATTAGCATTTTGAGACATCTTGATGGCCAAGGCACTTTTTCTAAAATTTGTTCAAAAAAATATCGCAAAACATACTAAGATGCATAATTAAGTATGTTCTGATTCATATAGAGCATGAATATGACATCACAAAGATGTTGCGCAGGCTCCACTTTTTGCGCTTTTTCAGTCGTATAGCAGTCTGAAAATCGGTTTCATTGTTTCAAACCAAAACTTTGTAACTGGTCATATTGGAGTCGAAATAATTTGTATGAGACATTTTTTATTTATTTATTTTCACCGTCTTCAGCTGGGCTGCACAGACTGATTTAATGCTAAACTACATACTATTTCTAATAATATTCTTAAAACGAGTTCTACTTATATTAAAGTCAAAACATTCAACATCGTTAAGTGCATTAAAACATCGCTCTAGCAGATTGTTTTGGCCGTAAACTGTATGATGTCGAGCAGTAATGAATGAAGTTCGCTGGCGTGTTCGGCGTGCAGGTACAAAGAACCGCGCTTGCTAAAGAAGTTCCGGGCAGTCAATCCTGTTGCAAAGTACATCGTATGCAAACATTCTTTGTAAATACAAGCGGCGCTTGCGTAATGGCTCCAATCTTATAAGTTGACATCGGTCGTTGTACAGTGGCAGCTGCAGCGGGTCAGACCACGGAAGTCTCCGTAAAGCATAGCGAACGAAGCACCGTTGGACCCTTTCTATACGTTCGATTTGGGTTTCCCTATACGGAGCCCAGATTTGAACCGCATACTCCAGAATACTTCGGACAAGCGAACAGTAAACACTTTTTAAAGCGCACGCATCACGGAACTCAGAGGCATTTCGTCGGAAGAATCCAAGAACAGCAAAAGCCTTAGCGGTTGTCGAGGTCACATGGTCGTTAAAACTTAGCTTGCAACTTAGCTCCTAGATCCTTGCTGGAGTTAACTCGTTCCAGCACTATCCCATTTGCTCTGTAACCAAAAGTCAACAGCGTTTGCGACTTGCTGAAACTTATTAGCTTACACTTGATCGCGTTCAGCTCCATTCCGTTTGAGGCACACCAAGCAGCCACAGCGTCGATATCTTGTTGCAAGGCTGCACAATCCACCAGCGAGCTAATGATCCGGTATATCTTAAGAGCGTCGGCGTGCATAAAATGATGTGAGTTTATTCGGTAGGTCAGATCATTAACGAATAACACAAATATCAGTGGTCCAAGATGGCTTCCTTGGGGGACGCCTGAAGGTGTCGGAAAACGAGATGACGCTACGGATTTCAGTTAAACATATGCGGATCTATTACGTTGGTATGAACTTAGCCAGGTTACAAGCCAATCAGGGAAACCTAATCGATCGAGTTTCCTTAGAGTAAGGTCATGCGGGACTTTATCAAACGCTTTGGAAAAGTCCACATACACACTGTCTACTTGCAAGCGCTTTTCCAAGCTTGAGTTAATTAAGCTAGTGTACGCCATCAGGTTGGTTGTAGTAGAGCGATTTTTCACAAAACCATGCTGGTATTGCGAAATTATGGGCTTGGCGGCGATGTACAGTTTTTCGTGAACCAACAGTTCTAGCGTCTTAGCAAGGCAGCAAAGAATCGAAATGGGCCGGTAGTTCTCAACATTGTGAATATTGCCAGCTTTGTGAATTGGCGTAACCGCGGACTCCTTCCACATATCTGGGAAAACGGCTTCCGACAGCGGCAGATTAAATTACCGGCAAACGTCTGCACAGCGGTTAATGAAAACGGGGGGAAGCTTATCCGATCCAGGACCTTTGGAAGGATCTACATCTTTAAGTGCCATGGTAACATCTGATACGGTAAATGTAGGGCGCGGGAAAATAATGTTGTACGACGGCAGAGAATTCAAAACTTCGGTAAAATCTGCGGGAGAGCCCGGACTGTACACTGGCTTGAAGAAATCAGCAAAAAGCTCAGCGCAGTCCTCGACACTGTGACACCAAATGACATTTCGGACGGTATAGCCTTTACATCTTTTCTAGTTTTGAAAAAACGCCAAAACGAAGAGGGATCCGCCTTAACATCATCTTCGATTCGGAGAATGTACTCACGGAATGATGAGGAAACACAATCGTCGTACTTTGCCTCAAGTCTGCGAAGAAGGATTCTATTGTCGGGGGTTCGGTGACACAGGTAGCGACGGCATGCTTTACGAAGTACTTTTCGTCGGCGTCGGACCTCAGCATTCCACCATGGTTGATTATTTGAGCGATGGTGTCGGCGTCTCCGAAGCGGTGTGTGTCTATTTATGGTGCGGAATATCACTTCGTAGAAGGTTGCAACTGCTTCATTAACACCGGCATCACAAAATAATTCCTCCCAGTCTACCAAACGTAACTAACTCATCGGCAACGGTGGTGAAGTCGCATCGATTGAAGTCAAAGTCGTAATCTTCCGAAACAGCACTAGGATTCCCAAATTCGCAGGAATTGGATAGACGAAGAACGAGCGCTTTATGGTGTTGGTCAAGAGGTAAAATCGAAAATGGCGCTTCAAGCAATTCGGCATGTCTGCTGTCGCTAACGAAGACCAAGTCTAGCAGCCTACCATTTGAATTACTTACATCGCATATCTGCAGTAAACCACTGGCGATCATACTTTCCGTAAATTCAAGTTCCTGCTTCGAGGAGGCATTTGTTGGAATGAGTGAATCAACATCGTCATCATATGTCCAACGTAAACGAGGCAAATTATAGTCACCAACAATCACTACAGAGTCCCCGCTGGCAGCCTTTCGCATTATTTGTTGAACACTGTCGGAGTGGGCGGCAAATTTGGCAGGATCACTGTTGGGCCTCTGGTAAATTGCACAGACATAAACAGACTTGGACGGGAAGCATAGCTTTACAACAACTTGCTCGAGTGAGTCACTTCTCTCAAGGCGAACAGAATTACTTGAGATGGATCTCTTAACAGCGATCAATACTCCACCTCCTCTGTGAAACTGACTAGTAGCGGTGCTGCGATCACAACGGTAGATGTTGTAATTGGAGGAGAGCTCGGAATTACTTACATCGATCTGAAGCCACGTTTCGGACAAGACGATCACATCGTAATCGCTAGAGGCAGTAGCCAGGAAAAATCTATTCGTTTTGGTACGCATGTCGCAGGCGTTCTGATAGTACACAGTTAGCGGCGGGGTTGTTCTTTGAGGCTGTTGCGATACGTGTGTCGACGACGGCGCCGTAGGAGGAAAGACGTTATTATTCGATGAAGAAGGCGAGTTGACGTGGGGCGAAGACAATCCAATCACAAAAGGGCGGGAACTATCGAAGTTAACAGGTTGCTCAAGAATAGCTAACTCTACCGAAACTAACGATGGAGGACAGATGGTCCTTTCGGTGTCTCGGACAAAACCGCAAGGTTGGGTGTCGCGGTTGCAGGTCTCCAAAAAAACTGCCTCTGGTTATTGTTGTTCCTATTATCTTCGAATTCTTGAAAACGAATCCCACGTGGCCAGGTCTCCGATGCTAGCGCAATATACTTGAGATCGAGTGGCACACCAACTTTGTACGACACGAATGTTAACGTTCTAATGTCGTTACCACGAGGGATTAGTTTCGTTACCTGCAGATTGTTTGTTTTTAACTGGGATTCTACAAGCTCGACAACTTTGCTCTCCGGCACCTCAGGCAAAATACCTGAAAGGTACAACCAGAATTTGGCGGAATCTTGTTCAGCAGCTTCCGGAATAACCAGATCGGCAACAGCAGCACTAGTTCCTACGCCGCACATAGCTTTTGCCAGACGCCGTGAAGCTAAATCATCATCACCATCAATCTCACGTAAGCGCTTGCTTCTACTTGATGGTACATGCGGTGTATGATAGAGTGAAGCTGGAGTACGGGGCACAGAATTAATAAGGATTTTAAAATTGGAGCGAATTTCGTTTTTTGAGGTCTGCCAGAATGCTATCTCGAATTTCGTTTTTCATTGACTCGATCACAGATTCGTTTGCTTTGTTAACTGACACCAACGAGTTAGCAAAACGTGCTTAGGCAATCAAGTTTTCACAAGCCGTGCACACCCAAACTAGGTGCATGCAGGATCGAACTGATGCAACTGCATCTTCGGGTATACCGGAACATCGCATGCAAACCACCGATGAGCAGAAACCGCCGCATTTAACGGTCTCACCGCTGATGTGATTTGCACATTTTTCACAAATTTCCGACATTTCGAATGAATTGGCAACACTGCCCAAATGCCAGTAGCGACAGATAGATGGCCAACTCCGAAGAAAAACAATCGGCGATGATCCAGTAACAGTGGCAAGTGTGTGCGAGTGTGTGAGCGAAAAGAAACAACTTAACTCACGTGTTGGACTCAGCTGGTAGTGGTTGAAGCGATGACGTCAGCGATGATTGGCTTGTTAATGTTGGAGAACGTAACAGAGGCGCACACAAACGGAGTAGATTGACGGTTTGATGAATGTGATGAATGGCGCAGTATCATAACGTCCGAGGCCTTAATGTCCCAGGACTTTATGGCACATTTTTTCGGGGCATAACGCCCAAACATGCAACTATGTCACGAGGTCCTAGGAAAGAAGGCACATAGGATTTTATGACGCATCCAAGCTTTTGGACGTTATTTCGCAAAAAACGCGCCATAAGGACCAGGACATTATGGCCCCGGACGTTATGATCCGGCCCCGTGATGAATGGCGAGATGCGATGATGTCGATCGACCGACGTGTTCGGGTTGTTCGGATATATCGTAGTGATAAAATTGGGCGGGAAACGGACGTGGATTCGGCAGGTGCTATCTTACAATATTTGTTTGACCACACGAATTTATGGGGCAACGGCGTGATGCAGCGGGCGATGGTGAGATTCTTATTGGAAATTTTCGATGTGACGGCAGCGCTTGAGTGTAGTGGTCAGTGGGTACTGTACAGCACTGATACCAACTATTGCGGGTGGATGTTTGATTATGTCGGAGCGGTTTTTTCGGTGATCAGTGATTTGATGACGTTTGTGCAGAGAATAGATCGGGAAATTTATCGAGCGATACGAAAACAACACAAGAGCTAAACAGCAGTGATGCCAAAAACTCAAACATGTTGTGTTACTTGGGTTTTACTTTTTACAACGGCGCACGTCCTGTAAGGTTAACAAGTTATTAGTATTGAAGACTGCTTTTGTACAGAAAAATCGTCGATTATTATCAGGATAATAGAAACTCATAAATTATAATTTTGGCTATTTTACCTCTTATGCAGAGCTTCTTTTCACCTTTTTCAGTAGGCCTGTCCTAATTTTAAAAATGTTCTCTGATTCTTAAGTCCACCCCTATATATACTGTACGTGCTGTAAAAATCATGATTTTGCTACTCGTTACATAAATAACTATTTAAATATATCATTATTGCATTATTTTCAAAGCGCGTTACAATTTTGGGAAGTATCTTGCAACATATATAAGATGAATTTAGCTTGGCAGTTGACAACCTTGTACATTAGGCCGTCCCTTATTTTGCAAAAATTGGAAATGTTATAAGTTCGTTAGTGGAAAATGCTCGTTTTAGCTAAGAAATGATCGTGTCAAAATTTGAAGTCCGTATCTCAAGGATAAGTGGTCCCTCAAGAGGCCTAAAGTTGTCAAAAATTGTATGGGACCAAAAAAACATGGATTTTTTTTCGACAAAAAAATACGCTATTCTACTAAAACCTAAAGGGCTAAAAATGTGATTAGATTTGCGATATCTCTACTCGTTTTTGAGTTATTGAACAAAATAGGGTAAGTTTCCTTCGGAATCTAAAAAATAGGTCAAAAATGCTGATTTTTCAGTTGTTTTTTGTCAATATCTTGGAAACGAGTAAAGATATCGCAAATCTATGCACATTTTTGGCCCTTTAGGGTCCTAAAATCATCGGTTTTAGTGGAATAGCGTATTTGTTTCGTCGAAAAAAATTTCATGTTTTTTTGGTCCCATACAATTTTTGACAACTTTAGGCCTCTTGAGGGACCACTTAGCCTTGAGATACGGACTTCAAATTTTGACACGATCATTTTTTAGCTAAAGCGACCATTTTCCACTAACGAACTTATAACATTTCTAAATTTTGCAAAATAAGGGACGGCCTATTGTACATACATACATACATTTATTTGTTCAACATCACATTTAAGACAAGACATAATCAACAATAGTACGCCACAATACTCGGTCGCGCCCAATGCTCGTCAAGTCACGCTCCACCTGGTCCGCCCATCGTGCTCTCTGCGCTCCACGCCTTCTTGTGCCAACCGGATCAGTTGCAAACACCAGCTTTGCAGGGTTGTTGTCCGGCATTCTTGCAAGATGCCCTGCCCACCGTATCCTTCCGACTTTGGCTACCTTCTGGATGCTGGGTTCGCCGTAAAGTGCAGCGAGCTCGTGGTTCATCCTTCTCCGCCACACACCGTTCTCCTGCACACCAGCGAAGATCGTCCTTAGCACGCGTCTCTCGAAAACTCTGAGTGCTTGCAGGTCCTCCTCGAGCATGGTCCATGTGTCGTGCCCGTAAAGGACCACCGGTCTTATTAGCGTTTTGTACATGGTGCATTTGGTGCATGGGTGAATCTTTTTCGACCGCAGTTTCTCTGGAGCCCGTAGTAGGTCCGACTTCCACTGATGATGCGCCTCCGAATTTCACGGCTCACGTTGTTGTGAGCCGTCAGTAAGGATCCAAGGTAGGCGAATTCCTCCACCACCTCAAAAGTATCCCCGTCTATCGTAACATTACTACCCAGACGGCTCCGGTCGTGTTCGGTTCCGCCTACCAGCATGTACTTTGTTTTTGAGGCATTCACCACCAGTCCGACCTCTGCTGCTTCGCGTTTCAGGCGGGTGTACAGCTCTGCCACCGTTCCAAATGTTCTGGCAATAATGTCCATGTCGTCCGCAAAGCACACAAATTGTTCGGATTTTGTGAAAATCGTTCCCCGGCTGTTGAGCCCGGCTCGTCGCATTACACCTTCCAGAGTGATGTTGAAGAGTAGGTATGAGAGTCCATCACCTTGTCGCAGTCTCCGGTGAGATTCGAATGAACTGGATAGTTCACCCGAAACCCTTACGCAGTTTTGCACACCGTCCATCGTTGCTTTAATGTTTAATCAGTCTAGTCAGCTTCCCAGGAAAGCCGTTTTCATCCATGATTCTCCATAGCTCTGCGCGGTCGATACTATCGTATGCCGCTATCAAGTCGATGAACAGGTGATGCGTTGGGACCTGGTGTTCTCGGCATTTCCGGAGGATTTGCCGTACGGTAAAGATCTGATCCGGTGTCGACCGGCCGTCGATGAAGCCAGCTCTTGATAACTTCCAGAGCTTATTTGTTTTAGGTGACAGACGACGGAAGATGATCTGGGATAGCACTTTGTAGACAGCATTCAAAATAGTGATCCCCCTGAAGTTCTCACATTCCAAATGGTCGCCTTTCTTGTGAATGGGGCAGATTACCCCTTCATTCCACTCCTCCGGTAGCTGTTCGGTTTCCCAGATCCTGACTATCAGCCGATGCAGACAGGTGGCCAACTTTTCTGGGCCCATCTTGATGAGTTCAACTGCGATACCATCCTTGCCAGCTGCTTTATTGGTTTTGAGCTGGTGAATGGCATCCTTAACTTCCCTCGGCGTGGGAGTTGGTTCATTTCCGTCCTCCGCTGCACTGGCGTCGTCGTTTCCTCCGCTGCCGTGGGCTCCCGTGCCTACGTTCTCCACGCCGTTCAGGTGCTGATCAAAGTGCTTCTTCCACCTTTCGATCATCTCACGTCCGTCCGTCAAGAGGCGTTTATCCCTGCACATTTAGGCTCGCGGCACGAAGCCGTTGCGGGATGCGTTGAGCTTCTGATAGAACTTTTGTGTTTCTTGGGAACGGCACAGCAGTTCCATTTCTTCACACTCCGCTTCTTCCAGGCGGCGCTTTTTCTCCCGAAAGAGGCGGGTCTGCTGTTTTCGCTTCTGTTTGTATCGTTCCACGTTCTGTCGAGTCCCTTGCTGCAGCATTACCGCCCTCGCTGCGCTCTTCTCCTGCAAAACCGTTCTACACTCTTCGTCGAACCATTCGTTCCGTCGATTCCGTTCCACGTACCCGATGGTGCTCTCGGCTGCCTCGTTGATGGCTGCTTTCACTGTACTCCAGCAGTACTCTAGAGGGGCCTCATCGAGCTCGCCCTCGTCTGGCAACGCGGCCTCGAGATTCTGCGCGTATGCTGAGGCAACATCTGGTTGTTTCAGTCGCTCTAGGTTGTACCGTGGCGGTCGCCGGTACCGTACATTGTTGATGACGGAGAGTTTTGGGCGCAGTTTGACCATCACCAGATAGTGGTCGGAGTCGATGTTGGCGCCACGATAGGTCCTGACGTCGATAATGTCGGAGAAGTGCCGTCCATCAATCAGTGGGCTGTGCACGTTTATTATGCTGAAGTTGAAGAATCGGCTCTTGATCCTCAACTTGCACATTCTTTCGTCGATCGGCCACCAATCGATCACGCACCTCTGTATATCACCCATCACGATGAAAACTGTTCCCGGCTCGCGTGTGTGGCCGCAGCTCTGGTAGATGGCATGGTTACCTCTAAATGTTCGCACCATGGATCCTGTCCAACACACCTCCTGCAGCGCCACGATGCCGAACCCGTTGTCCTTCAGTAGATCGGCGAGTATGCGGGTGCTCCCAATGAAGTTGAGAGAACGGCAGTTACACGTACCGAGTTTCCAATCGCAAGTCCTTTTTGTTCGCTGTGGTCGTTGCCGTTGGTCTCGGTTCGTATTATTCTGAGAATTTTCTTGAAAAAAAAAAACCGAAAGTTTTCCTTGGAAAATTCCCGGATATATTCTTGGAAAAATTCCTAGAGAAATTCTAGGAGAAATTCTTAAATATCATCCTGGAGGAATTCCTGAAAAAATTCCCGGAGGAGTTCGTGGAGGAATTCCCGGAGGCACTCATGGACGAATTCTTGGGGAAATTCTCAGTGGAATTTCCGGAGAAAATCTTGGAAAAAAATCTGGAGGAATTCCTGGAAAAATTCTCCGGAGAATTCCTGCAGAAATTGCCGAGTCCTGATGGGAGTCCTAGGGGAAATCCTGAGGAAATTTCCGGAGGAATCCCCGGAGGAATTCCTGGAGGATTTCCTAGAGGATTTCCCGGAGGAACTTCTGGAGGATGTCCTAGAGGAATTCCCGAAAGATTTCCAGAAGAAATTGCTGGAGGAAGTTCTTGGGAAATTCCCAGTGGAATTCTTGGATAAATTCCTGGAGGAATTCCCGGAGAAATTCCTGGAAAAATTCCCGGATGAGTTCCTGTAGAAATTTCCGGAGACATTCCCAGAAGAAAAAACGGAGCAAAAGAAGCAATATTGTAGGGTGACGAAACTTGTCTGCAGGGGATCAAGAGTATTGCCTCTTGTACCCCAGACGCCAGTTACGTCTTACTTCCTCTTAACTTTCGGAACAATTTGCTGGACGTTTTCCGATTTTTGAGATAAAATTGTTTGAATGTTTTTATTGCTAGTGTCCCCTAGCGTCACCATTCTCCAATAGTGCCGAACAATTTTACAGAATACGCCATGTCTTTAGCATATAACAGTAACGAGACACACGTGTTTAAATATTTGCTGCCACCTAACGAATAAATCACAAATCAAAGATTCAACTATCAGACAGTTTTTAGCTTGCTGAAGAACTTTGTTGAAGACGGCATCATTCTATCTTATCAGGATTCTGAGATATAGAAGTTTGAACATTTTTTACCCTGGCGCCACCTAGCGGACGATTCTCGAACCAAAGACGCCATTGCCAGATAGTTCTTAGCCTGCTGATCAACTTTGCTGAAAACAGCATGCTTGTACCTCATTAGGGTATCGAGATATACGTGTTTGAATTTTTCAGACACAAGGCGAAACCTAGCGGATAAATCCCAAACAAAAGACTTTACTATCAGATAGTTCTGAGCTTGCTGAAGAATTTTGCCGAAGACAGCATCATTCTATCTTATTGGGTTTCTGAGATATGAGGGTTTTAACATTATTGACACTGGCGCCGCCTAGCGGCCGAATCACGAACCAAAGTCGCCGTTGCCAGTTAGTTCTTAACCTGCAGAATAAATTCGTCGAAGACACTATATTTCTACAGGGGATACTCAAAATAACTGGGACAGGTAAAATTTTCACTTTTCAAAAAATGTTCAACTCGCTGTAACTTTTAGAAAAGGGCATCAAATATTCTCAAATTTTTACTGTAAGTTCATCAACTAGTTATGTATCAGTGGTCAAAATTTGGAAAAGATCGAGCTATTCAACATTAATGTATAAAGGTACTAGAAAAAGGTATACTTATCCGATAGCCAACTTTGAGCTGTTATATCTCCGGATTCAATGAACCGAATGCAATGAAATTTCGATCAACATGACTTACATAATCATCTATTAAAAACTTTTGACTAAACTTAAAATTTTTTACACTAAAGAAAATTATTACGATTGGATTATTTTTCCAATATAACACCAATTTATCCAAAACTTCATTATCGTTTCATAATTCGAGATAGTAATTATAGATCATTTAAATTCCCTCTAATTGACTTGAATATATTTATGTTTCAAAGGAAAGCAACCAAATAGCCGGCATTAATTTGAAAAAGTAATGGAATACTCAGAAGAAATGAAATGAAAAAGTTATGGCTTTTTTTCTTAATAATAATTTCAAATTTAATAAAATGTTTTTCAAAGTTTATTATATTATTTAGTCATAAATGATCAAAATTTTATTGCATTCGGTTCATTGAATCCGGAGATATAACAGCTCAAAGTTGGCTATCAAATAATTATACCTTTTTCTTGAATCTTTATAACTTCGTGTAGAATGGCCCGATCTTTTCCAAATTTGAACCACTGATACACAACTAGTTGATGAACGTACAGTATAAATGTGATGCCCTTTTCGAGAAGTTACAGCGAGTTGAACATTTTTTGAAAAGTGAAAATTTTGCCTGTCCCAGTTATTTTTAGTATCCCCTGTATCTCATCGGGATCTTGAGATATACTTTGCGCAAAGTATGTGGCCAATGTTGGTACCCCAAGACAATCTGGAATAACTCCGGAACCATGTGGACCAGGCACCCATGTCCCCGGCATCAAAAACTAGAAGAGTTTTTCGGGAAGTTGTGAAAATTTCATCGAAATCCATCGAAAAACAAAAAAGTTATGACCATTTTTGTGCTTTTGGCTGGATGAAGGTTAATAGTGCATCGATTTTTTTTTGAAATTTCGCTCATGCAAAAAAATTAGATTGAGAGGTTTGTGTTAAAAATTTCAGCCATTTCCTTAGCCAAATTCAAAAGTTACAGCGCTGACAAGCAAAACTAGGGGCTGTACAAATTACAATGGGGCACATTCTACTCTTTCATTGCTACAACAAAAAGTACTGCACCGATTCACATGAAATTTTGTAAGTGAAATGAACACATCTTAAGATGTTATTAGGCCGAATTTGAGCAATTTTAATGTATCTATTGCAGAGTTACAGCTGTATTTCTGTGTCCCGATATTTGCGGATACAGGCTTTAAATGTATGCAAATTTCATGCATGCGCTCAAATCATCATAAGCGATTTGAAGTCAACTAAAAAATCTGTTGAAACGATTTAGCAAAACAGATGTACGTGGGAGCGAATGAAACTGTTCACTAGATTGGGGTGAAGTAAATGCTGCAGATTTAATTATATGCCAAAAAAGCGGGTATGGTTCACACCATGAATCATATACAAGGTTGAAAACGCATTGCAAATGGTAGCAGTCAATTGATCCAGCCGAATATACGCTGGTCTAATATTTAAAAACAAAAAATAGATGCCGTCATGATTTCATTTGAACAGTGTAAAGAATGGAAAATAATTCTTTCGCAGTAATAAGTATAAATCAACTAGGGTATTGGTTCCCTTATTAAGCATGTGGCTCACATTTTCATCCTACTGAAAACGGAAGATTGAAGCGCTGTTTGTTTTGTTTTTTATTTTTGTATTTTTTTGCTAGGAGTGAGCCCACATGAAACCAACCAATCATTACGGAACCAATCGGTACCGTAATCGCTTGTTTTCGAATAAGATAAACATGGGAATGTGAGATTATTGATGGCACTCGTACCCTACATACCAACCATTTATGCTTTTACACTCGTTATTTTTTAGACAAGGATTGCTGTAGGATTGCTCGGCTTGATAAACGGAGAAGTTTGCAGGGCCACGAAAAGAAATGGCGCAGTTTTATTTTTTACCAGCTTCAATTTGTTGTTCAGTACACCAATTTTTAAGATTATAAACATCATTAAATTGAATAAAAATAGTAGAACTTATGAGAAATGTGGCAAAGCGTTAGGAGATTAAGACTTGAAATTAATATTAGTGTTAAACATGGTATCGTCGATAGGGGTGACAATGGGTCTAGGGGGTGAGATTGGGTCAAAACGGAAAAACATAAAATTTAAAATATCTCATCAACTATCATTAATTTATATTGAAAACTTTATATTAAAAGATTTTTAGCAATAACAATTTTTTTGTTAAATTTGAGGCTAAACTTATAAGATAAAATTAATAGTACCGTGATTTCGGGTGAAATTGATCACTTTTCACAGTTTTAGGCTTCTAATTTTTGAATAGTTATCGATATGGTCAAACTCAATGCTTTGAAACAAGTACGACCACGGGTTTCATCAGTCAACGAGGTTAAAACTTTTACTGCAAATCATTTTATTGCAATAAATATCATTAAAATTAATAATCAGTCAATGAAATGCCTTAGTAAGTGCTAAAAAAAATTCTCCATCTGAATTAATCACCCCAAAATGCGAAAAGCTTTATAAAACTTATTCAAGTTTAGTAAATTTTTAATTGTTTAAATTTAAATTTCAATAAATCCTAAGGAAACGCCTAAAAGTATGCAATATTCATACTAAACAAGTCATTACTTCAGAAAAAGTACAATTTCATGCATAAATATCAATATTTATAGAATTTTTGATGACGAAATCGGGTTTAGCGAACACTTGGCAGCTATAAACATTCATTCGAATATTTATTCAATGTGTGATACAGCTACGGTAACAAAAGTTTGAAAGTGTCTTTGAAATTCGCCAAACACGCAATTTTGGAAAATATTAAATTTAATACAGAAATATGTGACTAATTAATTGAAAAACATTCATCATTCAATAACCCTTGAGCCAGATGATGATAATTATCTACAAATTGTTTTACCTTCAAAGCTTAATTTTTTGACAAATAAAAATTGCCCTCACGTCGATCAATTTCACCCCACTGATCCATTTCACCCGAAATCACGGTAAATCACTCTGAAAAATTCTCCTTCGTAATATTTCACACAAGTACCCTACCATACATTTTCTTGTAAGTGGTTAGCTATAGGTATTACCTGTTCGATGCAGCGAAAGAAGCTGAAAGCCAATTCAATTTTCATTTAAAAATTCAATATTTCGACCCTTTGTCTAATTATCAAAAATGGGGGTGAGATTGGGTCAAGCAAAAAATCGAATGCACATAATCATATCTTAAAATTCCGCTTGTTATCCAGTCTCCATTTGACGTTAGAGTGGTTCCATGTTTAATGTATCTTCATAAAAGCGAGGTTTTTTTTTGAAAATATATCAAAGAAGAGTCAAGTGAGTGTTTTCATTCGTTTAGTACCTAAAATCATTTCCTAAGTAACAAAATTAATTTTGTAATGCTTTTGAAGTATTCTTCAACACCTGTTATTTAAAACCAAACATAAACGCAATTGCTCTACAAAACTACATCAGCTCAACCATAAACCCGCCATAAGCCTAAAGAGGTCCATCCTATGATAGTCTTGGAGAGTTGAGTTCTCCTTAAACCTGTTATACTTCACAAGATGTCTTCTAGGCGAATTGGTCTCTCTTTACAGAGCTCTTCAAGTACACAATAGAACAATAATAAAATTGTTTGTTTCTGTTGCTGCTGCAGCTTTTATGTTGGAGGATAAGTTGTATTGAGTCGGAAAAAAAACACAATGAAAATGGTACAATATTTCAATCGGGATTAGTTTCAAACACAAATTGGGTATATTTCCATAGTGTTACAAGGTTGTCACTCCTATCTCTACCTCCTCGCGGTACCGGCCGGAAACTATGAGCAACCAGGGAAGACCGGGTAACCAACCCCGGTGGGAACTTTGGTCGTAGGCTGACAGGGGAGGGGGAGGGTTGCTTCGGCAAACCTGAGCATCTGTTCTCCAGGAGGAGCGGCTCACAACAGCGTCTGATTCCCATGTTAGGGGCGGCTGATCTACGTCCGAGTACCAGGGAAGGACTCTAAGCTCAACTGTGCACTATGATCCTCCGGAAAGTATGGCTTTGGTGTCAGGCCCTACGAGCCAGCCGTATAAAACCATTGTAACGGAAATTCAGCAACAGAATAATATGGACCGAGATCAACGGCAACGACCCCAGCGAACAAAAAGGACTTGCGATTGGAAACTCGGTACGTGGAACTGCCGTTCTCTCAACTTCATTGGGAGCACCCGCATACTCGCCGAACTCTTTGGTTAATGTTTATAATTTGTGCCGAATTTCATAAAAATCGATGCATTACTATCAACTGTGGATGAAAAACAAACAGACGAGGTTTTAAGCATTTTTTACAATCATGACCAATTTTCATTCACATAATAGATGGGTCTTTTACGCTATGGTTCAAAGTTCTGTGATGATAATTATAAAATTTCGTTAGCAGTCATGATACTCATAGAGAAACTTTCTTGCAAAATTTCATCAACTATGATTCATTTGTTTGTAAGCTACTAATGTTGATAGAAGTGAGTGTTAGTGAAAATTTTTCGTGTTTTTCATTTGCGATGTTTGCCTACTCATAACTTTTTAATTTCTCAGTCAATTTTCATGAAATTTTCACAGAAGGTAGTTGATTATGTGTATATTATGCCTACAAAATAAGATTATTATTGGTTTAGTACTTTCAATAGTATTGAAACAACAAAGGGTGCTGACTAATTGCTGTTTGAGTGGCTAAAATCACGTTCAGTCTCAATACATGTTTCGACTATAACATTGTTAACCTTCATCCAGCCAACGTACATTTTCCACCTTCGGAAAAGTCCAAATAATGGTCATAACTTTTTTGTTTTTCGATGGATTTTGATGAAATTTTCACAATTTCCCGAAAACTCTTCTAGTTTTTGATGCCGGGGACATGGGTGCCTGGTCCACATGGTTCCGGAGTTATTCCGGATTGTCCTGGGGTACCAAAACTGTCCACATACTTTGCGCAAAGTATATCTGAAGATCCCGATGAGAAGTATAGTGTCTTCGGCGAATTTGTTCTGCAGGTTAAGAACTAACTGGCAACGGCGACTTTGGTTCGTGATTCGGCCGCTAGGTGGCGCCTGTGTCAAAAATGTTCAAACCCTCATATGTCAGAAACCTGATAAGATAGAATGATGCTGTCTTCGGCAAAATTCTTCAGCAAGCTCAGAACTATCTGATAGTAAAGTCTTTTGATGATGATTAACCTGGGCTTGTTAGGGGTTACAGTTGAGGTCGAAATACGTATCTGTCAAAGGATGCAAATTCTTAGTGGAATTCAAAGGAACCGTACTTAACCCGATTTTCTTTTATTTAAAGTCTTTTGTTTGGGATTTATCCGCTAGGTTTCGCCTTGTGTCTGAAAAATTCAAACACGTATATCTCGATACCCTAATGAGGTACAAGCATGCCGTTTTAAGCAAAGTTGATCAGCAGGCTAAGAAATATCTGGCAATGGCGTCTTTGGTTCGAGAATCGTCCGCTAGGTGGCGCCAGGGTAAATAATGTTCAAACTTCTATATCCCAGAATCCTGATAAGATAGAATGATGCCGTCTTCAACAAAGTTTTTCAGCAAGCTAAAAACTGTCTGATAGTTGAGTCTTTGATTTGTGATTTATTCGTTAGGTTATTCGCTACACACTATTTGACCCCCTGTTGACGAATTTTGTCACCCCACAATATTGCTCCGTTTAGTTCCGGGAATGTCTCCGGGAATTTCTACAGTAACTCTTCCGGATTTTTTTCCAAGAATTTCTCCGGCAATTTCTCTAGGAATTCCTCTGGAAATTTCTCCGGGAATTTTTCTGGAAAATTTTCCAGGATGTCCTCTAGGACCCACATCAGGAACTCCTTCTGGGAATTCCTCCAGGAGTTTTCCAGGAATTCCTCCGGCTTTCCTCCGAGAATTTCCACAGGAATACCTCGATGTGTTCCTCCGGAAATTACTCCATGAATTCGGGATTTTCCTCAGAAATTCCTTAAAGAATTTCTTCAGACTGGATTTCTCCGAGAATTTTTCTAGGAGTTCCTCTAGGAATATCTCCGAGAATGTTTCCGGGAATTACTTCGGAAATCCTCTTAAAATTCTTCCAGGAATTCCTGCGGGAAATCCCCCAGAAATTACTTCGGGAATTTCTTCAGGATCCGTTTTTTTTTTCAAAAAAAATCCACTGAAAATTTCTCCAGGAAGTCTTTCTTCAGGAAGTCTTCCGTAACTTTTTTCAGAAAACGCTCTGAGAACTTCTTGGTGCTCCAATTAAAAACAGTGAACCGGAGAAGAGGGGTGTGATGACTAAGAATGATTAAACCTTTATTTACTAATTTACTAAGACACTACTCAAGTAGCAATTTTTTTATTTATCGAAGTTTTTAGCGATTCAAAAACCCTTAACATAAAACCATTGATGCCGACTTGAAAGTGCTCTCGAGTTCTTATATGCCTCCATAAGCCCAAGTTCTGGCAAGTTGGCCCAGTCTTATTACGATCTACATTACTTCGTATGCAAACCGGCTTACGATTTCGGGTTGTTTTTCACTATGTTCGATCGTCAGAATAAATTATGCTTGGTTTTTTTTTATACACCCATCAATTGGAAAAATGCCGATCTGGAATTCAGATTTGTTTTCATATTTAATACGTGTTAGGAGACATGCCACGGGAAATTTGTGGAGAATGTGACTGTGATAATGACAAAAAATAAGTGCGCCACACAAACTGTGCATTATAATTGGAAGTTAAATGCATTTAATTTATTCGGTCGAATTGTGTGCATAAAAGGGTTTTTCAACATTGCGGAGTTTCAAAGACATTATGTAATTTTTCTGAAAATAAGCATGACGGAAACGTATTGAATCGTTAAGTTTGATCTCAAGCTGTACGTGAAATCATAATATTGAGCAATATCCCGGCTAGGCAACATATTTTTTTTTATAAAACTCGGTGTTCCTGATGATTTCTCCAATAGGGCTAACCCTCCTGAGGTGGTCATAACTGAGCTCATGAAAGAACTAGCGGTTGTATCACAGCATTTTTTGGTCTATGATACGGCCACTAAACCTTTTGTTGATTTTATGCATTGCCTCACAGTTTTGTGTATATGTTTACAAATAAAAAATCTCTCCGCAAATGCAAGTTTTATTGAAATGGTATATAATAAGTGATAAAACCAATTCATGATAGGCCGAGAAATTCCTTCTGATCTGCATACAGCCCTTAATCGTCGCGATCGCCAAGGCAATCTTTGATTATTTTAACCCGAGAGCAGTCGCGTCGTTTACTGAGCACACGCACCATAAAAAATGCACGCATGTGGTACACAGCGTGTTTGCGGCGTAGCTGCAGGTAGTCAAAGACGCGACTACTCGAGGGTTAATCGCAACTTATGAAACGAACATTTTATGCTCTTTAGTGGAAAACCTTATATTTTTTTTTTCAAAAACTTGAAATTATATTTTATATTATTCATGCGGTCTCGTTGAACACAATACTACTAAATGACACACATAGATAGAGATTTTGAAAATATTTGCTGGAGCTCTACTGTTCATCAATACTTTCAATGATTACCGATCTCAGCTGATCTTTTATCAATAACTTCCTTCAATATTACGAATATGTATTGCCAATGCTTTATAGATAGGGTTATTTTGGTAGCTTCGATAAGTGATAACAGTGAGATCAATGTACATGACAACCTAAACTCGGACGAGCATATTTTGAGTCGTTAAGACGAGATTGATAAAAAGTAGTTCAAATTTTACCAGTTCACTATATGAGTCCATCTGACCCCATTTATAATCTTTTACTCACCTCCGTGTACCCACCGTAAAACATCACGTGGTATATGGACGGTCCATGAGAATAGACCACTTCTTGTTAGCCAACATTGGTGTGTATTTATCTGAATTGGTCCTTTGAAAGCAAACGTGGGTAATCGAATTTTTCTGATGATTTATGTAGTTTTAAACATTTAGGATCACCCTAACAGCAGAAAATACACAATTATAGTAAACCTGTGAATGCCGGGCAACCCAATGGAACAATCCGTTCCCAGCCATCTTAGCAAACTGCAGTAGAATCACTTGGCATAATACGGAACCTCCCGGTGATGGCGACTTGCTCCGCCAACAGTCCACTCGTCAATGAGGCAGCATCACACTGACGACGACCCCGTCATGGTGCTGGCTGTCACTGATGCTTGCTAGGGGAAATACACGCATGGGGAATGCTACTCAGCTTTGTTCATACCCCACATTCTCCCTCTTCTCCGAAAAAAAAAGTTTTCTTACTAGCAGGCTTGTTATTTTTACGCTCAAACCCTCAATTTCATTCATACACTTCATACACTTCAAGATACAAGAATTAAGACGAATGGCCACATTTACTTTTTTGTTTAGTAAACGCACTTTTGTTAATATCGAACCTATATCATTTGATTGATAACTTGCAATGCTAACCGATCATCTATGGGGTTCTGCCGAGCTCCAATAAAAATAACTACAACACACGCAGTTGGGTGATGCGTCTTCTCTCCTTCAAGCGCACGTCTCGTTATGTAGCCGGCCCTGTTTTTCTCTCACTCAAATCAATCGTTATTCACGATTGCGAAAATTCGACGCATTCAACGAAAACGAACATATTTTGTAAGAATTATTTGTCAGAAGAAAAAAAAACAAGAGATTAACGAATTTGAGATTTATCAGACTAAAGATTCCGTATATCATACAACTCCATTTT
Source organism: Aedes albopictus (assembly GCF_035046485.1). Lineage (NCBI taxonomy): Eukaryota > Metazoa > Arthropoda > Insecta > Diptera > Culicidae > Aedes > Aedes albopictus. The sequence continues at coordinate 264,323,582 of NC_085137.1, read as the reverse complement.
CAATGTTTCAATGTGATGGTACAGATGGACCATATATAACACACAAATGCCCTTCATTATACGAAAATAGATTCTACAAAACGAATTCGAAAGAGGTTCTACAACATATTTTCAGTAGATACGTTTTCATTGCGTACTTCGAATTTTAAACTGTTTTACGATATGCAATTTTTATGGGCGGTTTTCATTACACGTCCCTGCATTTTCCTCACGCACAGCCTTCGGCAGTTATCATGCAACGCCATTTCCTTAGACGGGTTTCTTTACACATCGCTGCATTTTCCTGATGCAAACAATTTTCGGCAGTTTTTCAATAACGCCATTTCCTTGGACGGATTTCATTTCACGTCCCTGTATTTTCCTTATGCAGAATAATTTTCGGCGGTTATCCAACAACGCCTTTATCTTGGACGGTTTTCACTACACGTCCCTGCATTTTCTTTATGCAGAATAATTTTCGGCGGTTATCCAAAAATGCCGTTTCCTTGGACGGTTTTCGTTACACGTCCCTGAATTTTCCTTATGCAGAAAAATTTTCGGCGATTATCCAACAACGCCTTTATCTTGGACGGTTTTCACTACACGTCCCTGCATTTTCTTTATGCAGAATAATTTTCGGCGGTTATTTAAAAATGCCGTTTCCTTGGACGGTTTTCATTACACGTCCCTGCATTTTCCTTATGCAGAAAAATTTTCGGCGGTTCGACACGCCATTAATTTACCCAACCAAAAAACCCGAGCAAACACCAACCCAACCAACCGACGCCGCGAGTATTTTACGGCAACATTCACAATAGTCAAACACCTCTACCATCATGCACATCAACCTGTTTGCCTTTACTGTTCAACCAAGCGACAACACGAGCATGTACGATCCGAGGAATCAACGAAAGCGCGACCATCCATGCCGAGCAAGAACATGAAGAAACATGCATGCAATCATCGACCGACCACCTATCCACAGCGTGCTACCAGTCGACAACAAAAATCAACCACGTCACCGCGCCTTTGTTTACGTGTTTGTGCTAGAACCAAGGCTAAAACAGAACGTGGTTGGAAAAACAAAAACTTTTAGCGCTCTAGCTTTCGTCAGGAACCGCAGAATTGCAACCTCCACTTCACTGTGTTTGCAGCACCACCACACACTTCACACACCAAAACGATTTGTTTTCTCTCACTGTTTTTATGCCAAGTGATTCTACCTATTTTATGATTAACTTGTTATTGATTATGGTGCACTCCTGGCAGGATCGCCAATGTGAATGCCGGGCAACCCACTGGAACAATCCGTTCCCAGCCATCTTAGCAAACTGCAGTAGAATCACTTGGCATAATACGGAACCTCCCGGTGATGGCGACTTGCTCCGCCAACAGTCCACTCGTCAATGAGGCAGCATCACACTGACGACGACCCCGTCATGGTGCTGGCTGTCACTGATGCTTGCTAGGGGAAATACACGCATGGGAAATGCTACTCAGCTTTGTTCATACCCCACATTCTCCCTCTTCTCCGAAAAAAAAAAGTTTTCTTACTAGCAGGCTTGTTATTTTTACGCTCAAACCCTCAATTTCATTCATACACTTCATAAACTTCAAGATACAAGAATTAAGACGAATGGCCACATTTACTTTTTTGTTTAGTAAACGCACTTTTGTTAATATCGAACCTATATCATTTGATTGATAACTTGCAATGCTAACCGATCATCTGTGGGGTTCTGCCGAGCTCCAATAAAAATAACTACAACACACGCAGTTGGGTGATGCGTCTTCTCTCCTTCAAGCGCACGTCTCGTTATGTAGCCGGCCCTGTTTTTCTCTCACTCAAATCAATCGGTATTCACGATTGCGAAAATTCGACGCATTCGACGAAAACGAACATATTTTGTAAGAATTATTTGTCAGAAGAAAAAAAAACAAGAGAATAACGAATTTGAGATTTATCAGACTAAAGATTCCGTATATCATACAACTCCATTTTCAATGTTTCAATGTGATGGTACAGATGGACCATATATAACACACAAATGCCCTTCATTATACGAAAATAGATTCTACAAAACGAATTCGAAAGAGGTTCTACAGCATATTTTCAGTAGATATGTTTTCATTGTGTACTTCGAATTTTAAACTGTTTTACGATATGCAATTTTTATGGGCGGTTTTCATTACACGTCCCTGCATTTTCCTCACGCACAGCCTTCGGCAGTTATCATGCAACGCCATTTCCTTAGACGGGTTTCTTTACACATCGCTGCATTTTCCTGATGCAAACAATTTTCGGCAGTTTTTCAATAACGCCATTTCCTTGGACGGATTTCATTTCACGTCCCTGTATTTTCCTTATGCAGAATAATTTTCGGCGGTTATCCAACAACACCTTTATCTTGGACGGTTTTCACTACACGTCCCTGCATTTTCTTTATGCAGAATAATTTTCGGCGGTTATCCAAAAATGCCGTTTCCTTGGACGGTTTTCATTACACGTCCCTGCATTTTCCTTATGCAGAAAAATTTTCGGCGGTTATCCAACAACGCCTTTATCTTGGACGGTTTTCACTACACGTCCCTGCATTTTCTCTATGCAGAATAATTTTCGGCGGTTATTTAAAAATGCCGTTTCCTTGGACGGTTTTCATTACACGTCCCTGCATTTTCCTTATGCAGAAAAATTTTCGGCGGTTCGACACGCCATTAATTTACCCAACCAAAAAACCCGAGCAAATACCAACCCAACCAACCGACGCCGCGAGTATTTTACGGCAACATTCACAATAGTCAAACACCTCTACCATCATGCACATCAACCTGTTTGCATTTACCGTTCAACCGAGCGACAACACGAGCATGTACGATCCGAGGAATCAACGAAAGCGCGACCATCCATGCCGAGCAAGAACATGAAGAAACATGCATGCAATCATCGACCGACCACCTATCCACAGCGTGCTACCAGTCGACAACAAAAATCAACCACGTCACCGCGCCTTTGTTTATGTGTTTGTGCTAGAACCAAGGCTAAAACAGAACGCGGTTGGAAAAACAAAAACTTTCCGCGCTCTAGCTTTCGTCAGGAACCGCAGAATTGCAACCTCCACTTCACTGTGTTTGCAGCACCACCACACACTTCACACACCAAAACGATTTGTTTTCTCTCACTGTTTTTATGCCAAGTGATTCTACCTATTTCATGATTAACTTGTTATTGATTATGGTGCACTTCTGGCAGGATCGCCAATGTGAATGCCGGGCAACTCACTGGAACAATCCGTTCCCAGCCATCTTAGCAAACTGCAGTAGAATCACTTGGCATAATACGGAACCTCCCGGTGATGGCGACTTGCTCCACCAACAGTCCACTCGTCAATGAGGCAGCATCACACTGACGACGACCCCGTCATGGTGCTGGCTGTCACTGATGCTTGCTAGGGGAAATACACGCATGGGGAATGCTACCCAGCTTTGTTCATACCCCACAAAACCCACCATCAGTCGCTTGCGTGTACTGAGTACACGCGTTTAAAAAAAATGCAAAAAAAATCATCGAAATTACCACTGAATTGTACCGGGTGTTGATCCTATTCTAAGATCCACTCTTCTTCTTATTAGCGAAGCAAAAATAAACAACAAAAATGCACGGAAAGTACTCGAAAATTACGTATTTCTAACCTCGAATTTTAAATGTGTACTCAGTACACCGGCGCGACCGCTGGTGTAACTTTTTTTTGAACCAGACCGTTACATGAGCGGTCGCGTCGTGTACTCAGTACACGGCATATGCATTCAAGTATGGTTTCAATGCTTTACTAGATAGAATGTTGGTATCTTCGGCAAATATGTCCAGCTGAATGACGCACGTCTGGTAGTGGACATGTGGAGCTGGCCCACTCGATCTGGTCCAGACGCGGGCGTCGGAATGGCCGCCGCGGGAACCTGTTCCGTGGAAATTTTGATCATGGCGCCTAAACTAGGCATGTGACGAGTCATCTTCAGGATTTTTCATATACACTACCCGTCATAAGTACGGACTCACAAAAAGTATTTCAACAATATTGCATCACCCTGACTCACCTCGATATCTCCAAAAACCGAGGACTTACAAAGATGCTGTCTTCAGGTAAGTTATTCAGAAGACCAAAAGCAACAACTTTTCTGAAGGCGGCATTTTGTAGTTGTTCTGGTTTTAGAGTTATCGAGGTGAGTCAGGGCGATGCAATACTTTTTGTGAGTCCGTACTTTTGACGGGTAGTGTACATCATTTTAGGAACTGTTAAAAAGACCAGTGACCTCCTTTGCCTACCCGTGGTCACCGGAATGTACCCTGAAGGAACCTGCTTCATGGACATTATGGCCGCCATGGCACCAAAACCAGGCATGCGACAGGTTTATTTTCATGATTTCAAATATGCATAGTCTTAGTAACAGTAGCTCCCTGGTCATCCCGTAATACACATAGCCAAATAAGCCTAAGATTTTCAAAAGTTCTAGCTTAACCCTTAAAAGCCCTAGACGAACTACTTTTTTTTCGAACGGATTCTACTCTAAAACCATACAACCAAAAAAAAAATGAAACCAATTTTAAACTAAATGCGATTAGTTGGTCTTCCAATATCCGGGTGTGGCATCCCCCCTGACCCCTCCCCCTTTCTGGTACTGAGAAATGCAATGGCGTAAATTATTCAGCAATTCCTGGAAGATTCTTAAGAGCAATTACTGCAACAATACCATCTGGAAATGCTTATGAAATCCTAACAAAAATGCTTGGAGAAATTGTGGTAGGAGTTCCTGAAGGAATCCCAGCAAGAATTCATTGCCATATTTCGAGAGGATTTGAATAAACTTGTAACGGTTTTCGTTGGCGATTGATACCAGCGCACAGCTTTAGCGCCACTTCCGGTAAGGAAGGCTGTGGCTGTAAGATTAGAGTGCCGGCTAGAGACTCTGTTCCGGGCGGGTTAGATTTCTTTGCTCAAACGTCTCCGCTCACTTAACGAATCCACAACGTGAAAGACTGGAAAATCCCAGGCTCACTTTGAAATACCAAACCAAAAATCCCAATTTACTAAAACCAATTTCCAATTAATCTATTCGAATTCAAATCAATATAGAACGCCATCGCATTAAATACTGCAAGTTGATCATCTTACGACAGTCTATTTTTCCATTAATCCTGTCCTAAGTCCCGGGACGTTCTATTTGGCCTTAATACAAATTTAACTTATTCTAGGGTTAGCTAAATAATGGGTGGATCTGACCTTATTTCCCATTCGAGCACATGGGTATCGAGGACGACGGTGACGACGAGATAACCGGTGACTCGCTGACGGTATAGTTGATGCCTTTCGTCGCGACGCGTATTACCACTGGGGTGACGAGAGCCCTGTGACGTATCTCCCCGCTCGTGACGTCACTTGGGTGAGTAATGACGATCACACTATGTAACGATCGTAACGGCTACACGGATACGGGTGGTTTGGACGGGTTTATTCCAATACGGCTTCTCTTCCTGCGACCAGCGAATATTCTGGAGTCATGAAGCTGCTTCCCAGCCTTCCGGGGTAGATTCGTCCCCGATGGTGGAGATCTTCGGTTTATTTCGTCGGTAGTGGCGACTCCAAGAAACCGATAGTGTTGTTGTGATTTGTCGTTTGCTGGTTGGCGTCCGCGATAATCCCCTTTGGGTGGTAACGCGGGCGGTAGGGTTTTCCTCTGCCTTAGGGTAGGCGGGTGTATATCGACACAGCCCCCAGCCAAAACCCACGTCGACGTGGGATAACCTGTCGACATTCTAATTAATATTTGCTCGAGTTTTGGAATTAAATGCATTTACCTGACTCCGCTAGTTCACCGTTAATTCTAGCGGGTGGTTTCGATGCACAAATCCGGTGGTCCTAACCGTGCTATAACAAAAACGTTCTTAGAGCACATGGCACATGTCAACTAAATTTGGGAAATTACCTCTTCATATGATAATCTCGCTCTTGCCGGTTAACTATTCACCCTCTTACAATGGTATACTGTCTTGTGCACCATAAATATCGAATTTCTCACTATTTTACAAATTGAGTAGCTTTACAAGATTTTGGCTTTAAACGTGGCTTTAACTACCTGCACTACCTCATGCGACAACGATCTCCACTGAAGAGAATATCAGCTCTTTTGTCGCTGATCACGCGTTTTCTTTAAACAATAGGATTGTTAGTTTTTTATTTGTTGGTTTCACCCATACCAGGCCCCCCATAAGTGTGGGAGGTGTGGGATGAATTTTCCTATCTTTCATCTTATCAATTCATCGCATGAGCAGGCCACGGAGCGATATTAGTATCGTCACGCGAGCGTCACAACCTCCTTTTACATATAGATGGCACTTTCAGCTTTTTGGCTGGTATCGTTTAAATCTGGTCAGTAAATATTTGATGTTGCAAACTGTAGAATGCTTCTTTAAAAGACATTTATTTCCGAGGGAAGAATCCCGGCAGAAATTTATAGCAGAGGAGTTCTAAGAGGATTTCTAAAAAGATTTGTCCAGAAATTTTTATAGGGATGACTGCTGGGGTTTCTCTGAAGATCCCTCTGAAAATCCCTCCAGGATTTCTTCTCCAAGGATTCCTCTAGGAATTCCTCTTGCAATACATCCAGTAAACAGCAGGGACCTTCTGGAATTTCTTCGGTCATTCTGGCTGAGATTCCCATGGAATATCTCCAATAAATGTTAATTTGAATTTGCAAGTTCTGCAGAAATTCCTGGATGATTCTCTGCAGATTATTATTATTAGCTTTATTAAGGAGATTTTCAGCCAGCGGCTGGTTCATCTCCAAAACAGAAAGGAAAAGATCTGAAGATGCCTTAAGGGTATCAGCAGATTAAAGAGTTTTAGCAGAGTAGTTGCCATAAATTTACTTATTTTTAAATAAACCTATCTTCTTATATTGGCCAGAAGGGCTACAAAAGTATACTGTCAATGTGTAACTGACCGATCTAAAAACTTGCTTGATTTTTGTGTGAGGCGGATTAGTTATTAAAAAAAATTCAAAGGGTTTCGCGAGGGGAAGAGTGCTTGAAAGTGGTATTGCCTGACCACCTCTACACGCAGAAAAATATATATTAAAGTCTAAAAAAATGACTTTGAAACAAAAATAAAACACCATTGATCCACGGCCTAAGTGCGATTTTTTTTTCAATCAATGACGGCGAGTATTAGCTTCAAAGCATTTATTTTGTTGTTTCTAAGTCTAGCTCTGAGCAGCCTGAATGTAAATTCAAAGTGGAAAATATTTGATTCTAATATTCAATTTCATTGAAACAAATATATTACTGCTTTATTTCAAAAATATTTATTTTTGGATCAAAACACACAAATTTTTGAATCAAATACAAAATTTATCTATTTTTAAAATAATATTTATTTGATAGTAATATATTTCAAAAAGGCCATAACAATATGTTTTGAATGGATTATCTTCTTTAATTGAGTGCGATCTAATAAATACTGAGAGCATAAGTTCGGAATGCTCTCATTAGTTATGAGATCGTATTCAATCAAAGCAGATAATCCAATGGAAATGAATAAGACTTTTAGGAAACAATATTTGCTATAGGCAATCTCAACAATAGTTTTTTAGAATTTTTCATTTTTATATTTTTCGATGATGGACTTTATTCTTTGCTTATGTTTGCAGCACGTAAGCTCTTGTGCAGTTGCCCAACAGTTGCCTCTTGTTACATTAGCAACAGCCGGCAGATGTGGAGGCAGCGTAGTTACAGTTACAGATGCAGATTCAACGGAACATTCAAACAAAAAGGGTTTCCTTAGCAAATATAATTTTATGAACAGCAGTTGATGCTTACCAGGCCTTTTCTTTAAGACGACATGATGCACCTCGTCATATCCGCTAGAAACGGCTGCGGAATGAGTACCTGGACTTCCTTGCACTCGATTATCCTGTGTTGCTGTTATTTAGAAGGAATGATATGAATTTTATAAATAAATAATAACTTTCACTTTATTGTACTTACCAATGAAGGCACACTCTCTGTGTCATCATCCGAGAAGCCACACGTTTTCAATAAAATAAATGTGTCTTATGTTTTAACTACGATCTCTTGTTCGGAAATTTCGTCGTGCAAGTTATTGTTTTCGCTTTATAACAATAAAAACAAAATGACAGCGGATAAACTTGTGCAAAATGTTATATTTATTTCAAAGTAGTCACTTTTTCAAATGAAAGACACATCGACTTTGTTTCTAATATATTTATTTTAGAATCAAAGTCGTTTAGTTTAAGACTCAAATATCAATACGCTTTGATTTAAAAAACAGTATTGAATTTGAATCAAAGTGGTTTTGCATTTGATTCAAATATGCGACATTTTTCTGCGTGTAGGTGGCAACCCGCCACGCTCTGTAGGCCAGGATGCCCCGACGTGAAAGAGAATAAAAGAGGGTGTTATCTGCGAAGTTACAAGCGGGACTTACGACACCGGGATAGGATTCTCTGCAGATATTGCATGGGAAACCAAGAAAAAAAAATTTGGAGGAAACCTTCCTGAAATTTAAAAAAAAAACCTCCGTAGCAGTTTTTGAGCAATTCCAGCAGTAGTTCTTAATATATTTTAAGAGGATTCCCAGTAAGAATCACTTATTTCTGGAGAAATCCATGAATATTTTACAGCTAGAATTACTGAAGGAGTCCCAGCAAAAAATATTTTTACGTTTTACTAAACACCGCTGGAATCAACGTCCAAGTTATTTACATACTTTGAAAAACCTGGATCAGAATGCGTATCTCGAAGAGTTTTCGAAAACCTAGCAATGGCATGTCCATGTACGAGCCAGAATCCCGACGCTTCCACATGATACCAAGCAGTTGATGCGTCGCATGCTGCCAGTTGAAGAAGAAGAACCAACACTACAGGGAAAAACAAAAGGACGGTGTAAGACTTACATTGTAACTTTAAATGGAATATATCAAGAAAATTGAGAACTTTGTTTTATTTTATATTGTCTTCGAAACAGGTTCCTCTAGGGTACATTACGGTGGCCACGGGTTGGCCAGGGAGGTCGCTGGTCCGTTAAACAGTTACTAAGATGATGTATATGAAAAATCCTGAAGATAGAGCCGTCGCATACCTAGTTTTAGTGCCATCGCCAAAATGTCCATGAAGCAGGTTCTTCCGGGGTACATTCCAGTGGTCACGGATTGGCCAGGAAGGTTACTGGTCCGTTAAACAGTTACTAAGATGATGAATATGAAAAATCCTGAAGAAAGAGCCGTCACATGCCTAGATTTGGCGCCATGGCCAAATTGTCTTCGAAACAGGTTCCTCTAGGGTACATTCCGGTGGCCATGGGTTGGCGAGGGAGGTCATTGGTCCTTTTAACAGTTACTAAGATGACGTGTGAGAAAAATCCTGAAAATAGAGGCGTCACATGTCTACATTTGGCGCCATGGCCAAATTGTCTTCGAAACAGGTTCCTCCAGGGTACATTCCGGTGACCACGGGTTGGCCAGGGAGGTCATTGGTCCGATAAACAGTTACTAAGATGATGCATATGAAAAATCCTGAAGAAAGAGCCGTCGCATGCCTAGATTTGGAGCGAAGGCCAAATTGTCTTCGAAACAGGTTCATCCAGGGTACATTCCGGTGGCCACGGGTTGGCGAGGGAGGTCATTGGTCCTATTAACAGTTACTAAGATGACGTGTGCGAAAAACCCTGAAGAAAGAGCCGTCGCATGCCTACATTTAACGCCATGGCCAAATCTATCTCCATGATCTTGAATTTCTTCTTTTATGTGCAACGTCCGTACTGGGGCGAAGCCTGATACTCAGCTTAGCACTTCCACAGTTATTAACTGGAGAGCTTCCTCTGCATATGATTATTTTGCATGTGTATATCATGTGGCAGGCACAAAGATACTCTATAACGAAGGAAGTCAAGAAAAAATCCTTTACGAAAAGTTCCTGTTCCGACCGTGAATCGAACCTGTCACCATCAGCATGCTTATACTGAATAATCACGCTTTCACAACTGTGGCTATAGTGGTTTTTTATCTTCATGATTTTTCATGTACATCATCTTTGTAACCGTTAACAGTGCCAGTCACCTCTCTGGTTAACCTATGGCCACCGAAATTCGCCCTGAAGAAACCTGTTCCGAACACATTTCGCCCATGTTGTCAAAACAAGGCATGCTATGCTATGCTGGCCACGGGTTTGTGCTAGGTATCGCTCAAGTATTTCCCGTTCAGTGCATTATTTTTTCTTTACTGGAATGGTCAAGAAATTCAACACAGAGAGCTCCATTTGATTTGACGTTTCTTCTCAGTTCCGTACTGGAGTCAATAAAAATCAAAAGCTTCCTCATTTCTTGAGCGATTCCTTACCTGAACTTTCCACGCATCGAGATAGGCCAAAAAAATCTTGCGAACTGCGTACTTCTCATAATGCAAGGAAGCTGCACCACAATCAACTGTGATATCATTGTGGTCACATAAAGTTTATTGACTTTTTTTCGAATTTCAGTCATTTGCATTCATCACTCTACCATACAGCATGTATTAAGCTGATTGTGTTCGATTCTTATATGGTTGAAAATAATGTAAATGTGAAATTTAGATGCTATATTTTATCATCTTATTTGAATAAGTGTGACTGGCTTATGATTTTTAAACTAAGTGTAAAAAAACTGAAAATTTTAGACAAACCAGAAAAATGTTTCCCCTTACGATATTTCCGGATGTTCTTTTGTAAAACTTCCCTATAATATTAAACAATGATTTACTGACGAGTTCAGCTGCAACCGTTTGCGACTAGATTAGTCACTTAAGAGTCGTACCTTTAATGCACTGAAAACTGACAGCTTTTACCCTCTCTATATATTACATTTCACTATTCTGAAGCAGCTGTGAGTACCGTGAATCGCCCAAACTTATATTAGTATACCACAGACAAACAGACGTAACACTCTGATATTTTGCATCGTACACCGATTTAACGGTCTATTTGAAAATTCGATAGTTGGCCAACTGACCACCCGTGGCGCTCGCATCGTTTTTGCTCGAGTTTGACGTTTGCCCACTACCGCCATCTAGTTGATGGTCGGCCAAACTCAGTCCTTTTAGCATTGGGCGAACATGTTTCCGTGACTATGATTTGATTCGAAAAATGTTCGAAGTGTTACGTCTGTTTGTCTGTGGTTCTACATTTTTCAAATTTATTTTTTTGTAACAAATCAAATAAAGAGTGCTCACTATGTGTAGCATAACCAAACGTTAAAATACTGTAGAAGTCAGATTTTACACAGATAATGATTTCTAATAAAGTAATTGAGTTTTTCCTTTAGTACCCCACAAACTCTCTTTACGTACTCACCATACATAAACTTTAAGGAAATGTAGCATGTTTTAAAACGAAAATGGTGTTAAATACTGTTCCTTTTAATTTGTACTTTAATTTGATACTTATTTCGACCTCAAATAAAAGGTCGTCTTCAGTGTCTCGTACTTACATGTATTTCACTAACACGCCCAGGTTCATCATCATTCCATGTTATGATATAAAATTTCAACCAGATATACTCCAGACTGCCTCTCCACTTATGTTTGTACTACTCCATGATTTTTTATTCGTGAACAATATGTAGGTTTTATGGTGCTAGTCTGGGCACTATCAATGTTACATCGAAAAGATGTCTTTCGGCTACATGAAAAATGATAAACCACCCAAAAATTCAGTTTTATTCGGTCTACCAACTGCAATTTAGAATTACGTACAAAAGTCTGAAAAACATAACGCTGGGGGAAGAACATTCCCGGTAGAAATCCCTGAAGGAATCTCGAGAGGATTTACTGAAGGAATTCTGAGAGGCTCCTCCTCCTCTTCTTGGCGTAATGTCTTCATTGGGACAAAGCCTGCTTCTCAGCTCAGTGTTCTATGAGCACTTCCACAGTTATTAACTGAGAGCTTTCTCTGCCAATAACCATTTTGCATGCGTATATCGTGTGGCAGGCACGTAGATACTCTATGCTCAAGTAAGTCAAGGAAATTTTCTTTACGAAAAGATCCTGGACCGACTGGGAATCGAACCCGTCACCCTCAGCATGGTTATGCTGAATACCCGTGCGTTTACCGCCTCGGCTATATGGGCCCCCATATTGCATGGTATCATTGCTCAAACTCTCATTCCGTGGTCGCCATCTTGGATATTGTCCGCCATCTTGGATTTAAAATGATGTTAAATACCGATTTTTGAGTTCTACTAATGAAGCCCGATCGATAGATACCCATATTGCATGGTATCATAGCTCAAACTACCATTCCATGGCCGCCATCTTGGATTTAAAAATAGGGTCAAATATCGATTTTTGACTTCTACCCATGAAGCCCGACCGATAGATACCCATATTGCATGGTATCATAACTCAATCTACTCTTCCGTGGCCAACATCTTGGATATGGTCCACCATCTTGTGTTTCAAAATGGCGTCGGATATTCATTTTTGAGTTCTACTAATGAAGCCCGATCGATAGATACCCATATTGCATGGTATCATAGCTCAAACTACCATTCCATGGCCGCCATCTTGGATTTAAAAATAGGGTCAAATATCGATTTTTGACTTCTACCCATGAAGCCCGACCGATAGATACCCATATTGCATGGTATCATAACTCAATCTACTCTTCCGTGGCCAACATCTTGGATATGGTCCACCATCTTGTGTTTCAAAATGGCGTCGGATATTCATTTTTGAGTTCTACTAATGAAGCCCGATCGATAGATACCCATATTGCATGGTATCATAGCTCAAACTCTCAGTCCGTGGCCGCCATCTTTGATTGAAAAAATGGCGTAAAATATCGATTTTTGACTTCTACTCATCAAGCCCGATCGATAGATACTCATATTGCATGGTTTTATAGATCAAACTACCATTCCATGGTCGCCATCGTGGATATGGTCCGCCATATTGGATTTTAAAATGGCGTCGGATATTCATTTTTAAGTTCTACTTATGAAGCCCGATCGATAGATACCCATATTGCATAGTATCCGAAGCAGCATTGCCGTTAAAAAGCATATATTCTGGAGTTTTGACCGCCATCTTGGAACCTAAGCCGCCATCTTGAATTCCAATTACTCTACTACCACATTCACATCCTAAGGAATGTGTATGCAAAATTTGATTGAAATTTCTTGACGCATTCCAGAGTTATGCCGGTACATTGATACATAATATACATACGTACATACATATCAACATACAAATAGACAAACATATAAACATACAAGCATATAAACATACAATCATACATACATTAACTTTTGTATGTATTGATAAACAACTCTGCCGAAGAAATGAACTATAAATCATTAATTATTGTCAAGATTCCAGGGAAATAAATTATTTTCGCATTGGAAATGAATCTCATAGATCGTGACAATATGTAATCTTTGCAGCATCGTTTACGCCACCTAGGGGCGATTTCTTCACCCTGGCTTAAGCGTTAAGCCTGGTTTAACTGTATGGGTAAGCCTGGCTTACCAGTTAAGCCGAGGTGAAGAAATCGGCCCCTAGTGGACTAGTCACAAATTATATTGTCCACTATGAGCAAGGTATGGGTGTGGAGACCATCTTCTCCGAAGAAAGTATTCTAAAATTTTGCATAATTCTGGAGATATTCACATCAAATGGACTGTCCTATTTATAGGACGCTGGGCGTTCGGGCCATCTGTCCTATAAATAGGACGCTGGGCGGATATGGGTTAAGGATGGTTTTCCAGGTGAGGGGGCAAATTTCGGAGTGTGCCGTCGCAGTGATAAAGATTGCACCAATGCTCGGATGGTGCAATGTGACGACTGTGACTTGTGGTACCATTGCGATTGCGTGAACGTTAACGACAGTATCCAGGATTGCGATTGGAGCTGCAATGTATGGGTGAGAACATTGCTAGAGAAGCAAAAGCGTGCTTTAAGGGAGCAGATGCAACATTTTGAACGGCAGCAGAAGCAGTGGCAACAAGAGAAACAGAAGCACCAAGAGCAGACTGAGAAACAGCAGGAAAAGCTTGAGCAGTGGCGAAATCAACAGAAGTTGGAGCAGCGAGAGCAGGAGCAGTTCAGTCAGTTGCAGATAGGACAGTTGCAGTTGCAGCAGCAGAGTTCGCCGTTGGAAGCAACAGCACCGCAACTCAAAGCTGCAGTGAAAGTGGTAATCGGTGTGTCGAAGCAACAACACCAAGTGAAAATCGTGATTCCGGTGGTTTTTGAAGGTCCAACAGCAGGTGATAATTGTCATACGGATCCATTGGCAAGTTCCACCGCCAACAATGTGGGATCGTCGAGTAGAAGCAACAGGGCGTCTTCAAAATCATCAAAGCGTTCGGTGAAGCTTCGAGAGCTGCAAGCGAAGGTCCTAGAAGCGAGACAGGCGCTGGAGAAGAAGCAACTGGAAGAGCGACTGGCATAGGATCAAGAGATGCTAGAGGCCAGTGATTCCGAGGCGGAGTCGACTTCAAGTCTCGCCAAAATCAACGAGTGGTTGGAGAAAACGGATAATGCAGGGAACGAAGCAGAAATCTCGATGAATGGAACGCCACTTCCGGTATACAACGGACTTTTGCAAAAATCGGTTGTCGGTTATCAACCGCGTCTCCCTAGTGTTCCGGCCCCGGTAGTGTCAACGACTGTGCAACAACCTAGCGGACATTCGGCTCCGCATCATCCGCGTGTCTCGCAACCACCTGGTGGAAATCTAGCTCCCGGTGTCAGATACACTGAACATGTGGGACCCAGCAGGAACTTCCCAGGATTTCTTCCGAACTATCAACCACCTCTGTGTGGATATCCTGAAATTACTTCTGAATTTCCATCGATACCGGCGCACAACGCACCACCACAGCAGCCAATTAGGACGACAGGGTATCCAGCAACGAGCTATAAGCAGCAATACACACAAAATCTCCCGTATTACGGTCCCATTCCTCGAAATGACGGCAGACCGATGATGGCCTCATCTACACTTCGACAGGACTTGGCTGCATCGCAGCCGTCATATCAGCCACAAATTCATTATGATTCAGTACCACTGAACAGCGGCCACCTAGTGGCACGGCAGATGGTAAAGGAGCTCCCGAGATTCGGCGGGGATCCTGAAGATTGGCCGCTGTTCATTGCTGCGCACGAGCGGACGAGTAGGATGTGTGCCTTCAGGAACGACGAGCTACTCGATCGTTTGGAGAGGAGCCGGCAAGATAAGGCGCTCAACGCCGTCAAAAGTTTGCTGTTACATCCTGACAATGTTCCGGTGATCATGAACCGACTGAAAACCCTCTTCGGAAATCCGGAATGTATCGTAGAGACCATATTGCGGAGAATTCGTATGATGCCACCTCCGATGGCTGAGAAGATGGAGACAATCGTCGACTTCAGCGTTGCAGTGCAGAACCTGTGTGCCACCATACAAGTGTGTCAGATGGACGAACGGTTGTACAACGTTGCACTGCTGAAAGAGCTCGTGGACAGTCTTCCGTCAACATTGAAAATGAAGTGGGCGTTTCATCGGAAGGAGATTGGAGCTGCTACGCTGTTGGAGTTCAACAATTGGCTGGGCGATATGGTTGAGGCGTTCAGTCAAGTAATCAGACCGGCGGCTTGGACCAAACCACAGAGGACGGAGATCAGGGTGGGCAGGAAAGTCCGAAAGGACGAAGCCTACGTACACGCGCACTCCGTTCATCCGCAGAAGCAGAACGATCGCAATGCATGTCTTGCATGCGGCAATGCGTGTATTAGTCTCGAGAAGTGCAGCAGTTTCCTGAAGATGTCGACGAACGCAAGATGGGATTTGGTGAACGACCTGAAAATCTGCCGGAAGTGTTTGACGAAGCACTTCAAAACTTGTGAGAGGAAAATTCTGTGCAACCAGGACGGTTGCAGTTTCCTGCATCATCAGTTGCTGCACGGCGATAGCAAACACAAGAAGCCGTCATCAAGCGCTCCAGTTCAGAACGCGTCGGTGAAAACGCATCATAACTCGTTTCCAAATGTGCTGCTGAAGTACGTGCGAGTCACACTGCACGGAAACGGGAAATCGATTACTACATACGCCTTCTTGGATGCTGGATCAACATCGACACTAGTGGAGCACAGTCTGTGGAAAGAGCTGAATCTCAACGGCGAGAAGTCTCCACTTTGCATTGCATGGACGGGGAGACAAGGCCGATACGAACAAGATTAAGTAGTTTTCGCGGCCGAAATAGCCAGTGCTGCGAACCCAAAACAACGTTTCCATCTTTCGGAGATACACACGGTACGCAGCCTAGACCTTCCCGAGCAGTCAATGTCGGCGAGCAAGCTAGCAAGGCATTTCAGCGCCGATCGAATCTTACGCTGCAGCAAAACCCCGGATCCTGCTGGATGTTGACAGTTCTAGACTCGAGTATCCGCTCGACTGCAGAGAGGGAAGAGAGAATCAGCCAACAGCTGTACTAACCCGACTTGGTTGGATAGTCTACGGCCCGTGCTCGACGTCGGGACAAACGGTTTCGAAAAGCGATATGTCGTACAGTTACCACATCTGCCAGAGGGAAGGACTACATGCAGCCGTTAAACAATACTACTCTCTCGACAATCTCGGCATACAATTCAATGGAAAGCCACTGTTGTCTAGGGATGACGAACGGGCGATGAAGCTGTTGGAAGAAAACACGGTTCTGCAGAATAAGCGGTTCGAGACCTGCCTGCTATGGTGCTACGAGGATGTTCGGCTACCGTCGAGCAAAGCTATGGCTCTAGAGCGGCATGACTGCTTGACTAATCGCATGGTTCGGGAGCCGCTGCTGGCTCCCGGTACGCTACGGATCGTCTGGGATGCTGCCGCTAAAGTGGGAAAACTCTCACTAAACTCGTTTCTGCTCAAAGGGCCAGATACGGTTTCGCGAATACCGCACGGCAGTCTCAGGAGATATCCGTGAAATGGTTCTCCAAGTCCGGGTTAAGCCTATCGATCAGCATTATCAGCGGTTCCCGGGAAGGCTCCTTCGACGTACGTGATGGAGGTGATGACGTTCGGTGCAAGCTGCTCGCCAAGTAGTGCACAAAACGTCAAGAATCTGAATGCAGCTCGATTCCAGAATCAGTACCCGAAAGCTGTGGAGGCGATATGCAAGAGGACGTATGTTGATGATATGCTCGACAGTGTTGAAACCGAAGCAGAAGCAGTGAAGCTCGTGCAGGACGTACGCCAGATACACGCCGAAGGAGGATTCGAGATCCGGGGATGGCTGTCGAACTCCAAAGAAGTACTAGACTGTATGGGTGAGCAGAGGATTCTCCAGAAGGATTTTAACAAATCTGCAGAGCTGGCGACCGAGAAAGTTCTCGGAATGTGGTGGGATACGATCAGCGATACCTTCACGTTTAAGATTCCTATGCAGTGTTGCCAGGAGTTTCTTTCCGGAGAACAAGTTCCCACCAAGCGGGAAGTACTACGCATTCTTATGTCGGTTCATGACCCTCTTGGACTCCTCGCGAATGTGCTGATGTACCTTAAAGTCCTACTACAAGAGATCTGGATTTCCAATATTGGATGGGACGAGCCGATTCACGAACAACACCAAAAAAAGTGGAAAATTTGGTTCAGTATACTGTATGAAGTTGACACAGTATCTATTAACCGGCGCTACCGCACGTTGACCTCTTCGTCAACCGTGAGCAACGTAGTCCAGTTGCACGTTTTCGTCGATGCAAGTGAGAAAGAGTATGCAGCAATCGCCTACTTTCGGTTCGAGGAGAGAAATACTATAGAGTTCGCTTTCGTCACGACCAAAACACCCGTCGCTCCCCTGAAGTAAATGTCGATTCCACGATTAGTGCTTCAAGCAGCAGTAATTGGAACGAGGCTAGCGAAGATGATAGGAGACACTCATAGAATACCAGTACGTGAGCGGTTCTTCTGGTCCGACTCTAGAAATGTGCTCTTCTGGATACGTTCTGATCACAGGAGATTCGACAAGTTTGTCGGCGCCAGAGTGGGAGAAATTCGAGAAAACAGTGAAGCATCCGAGTGGCTTTGGATACCGACGAAGCTGAACGTGGCTGATGAAGGTACGAAGTGGCAGAAGATTCATCATTATTATTAGCTGTATTAGGGAGATTTTCAGCAAGAGGCTGATTCATCTCCAATTAGAAGATCCCTGACCTCTCTCCATCGAGCCGATGGATTGCCGGCCCGGATTTCATGTGGCAGCAACAAAGCTCCTGGCCAGCGCAGCCGAGGGACCATGAAAGAGCTATCGTCTCAGTCAACGCGCATGCAAACTACGATCCCGTTCTCAACTTCACTAAATACTCCAACTGGCGGAAGCTTATACGGATCACTGCGTATGTTCTCCGGTTTGTGGGTAACCTACGTACCAGACTCCAAAGGCGACAATTAGTCAATGGTTTTGTTAGTAGCGCCTAGTCGATTCGCGAGCTCCTCGAACGATATAGACACACCGGCCGAAAAATCGTTAGATGTGAAGGTTGGACGAAACAATCTGGCAGCAGTGGTTGGAAGAATAGCATCAACGATCACAGAGCACAGTTGTTTTGATAATCAGAGTTTAAACCTGTTTTGACGTTGAATAACGTCCTTCGGCAACATATAGGGGTGTAACTTCAGAAAAACCAAAAATCGGCCGCGTCACGAAAAGTGGTCAGCTTTTGAACGCTAATAACTCAGTCATTTATGAACGGATTTTAAAAATTTTAGCACCGATCAGACGCAAATATTTCCAGCAATTATGTCAATTAATAACAACTATTGATTTTCAACAGCGAACTATTGAAAATTTAGGAAAAGTGAACCCATGTTTTATCCAGCCAATCACGTTCGAGCGCAGCTTTGGGCTTTTCCGTCGTGCGCCTGGCAGTATAAAAGCTATTTCTTCTTCCCCTCTTCCTTCTTTCTTCATCAACACCTCGAGTGGAACGCATCGGCAGAGAGCTGTGCAGTTTGCTCCGTTTGTGCTTTCATTTAGTGTTCTTTGGCAAGCCGAGCGCGGTGGTCGGTGCGGTGCGTCTTCGCGCGCGGCAGCTCGAGCGGAGTCGTTCACCGGATCAGAACGGAGGAGCACAGCTCGGTTTGCATTTTCGCTCAGCATTCTCACAGCACATTTTCACGCTGTCGACCGCGGTAGACGGACGGACGCAGCAGCAGCGGCGGTGGTGGAATAATTTATCATTTCCCCAGTTCGGAAACGGATGGGCGCCGACGACACAGCAGCAACGTTGTTTGGTTTTGTGAAATGAAAATTAAACAGCCCTTATTAGGGCTACAATTTTAAATTCCACGAAAGAGTTGATTCGAATTCCACTAGAAATTGAAGAAACGCAAGTGCAAACATCTTGAAAACTACTTCGAGAGCACCGCCGAGCGCGGTACAAGCACCGCCAGCAACCTAGCAGCAGCGGCGGTGGCTTATTAGCATTTTCCCCGTGCGGTAGCGAATGGGGCATGGCAACAACTGGGAATATTTTAACCGCTTGATGTCGAATCTATTCTAAATTCAAGATACGGTAACAAAAGCCTAAACTTATGCGCGCATCATAATATTATATATTATATCTGCTTGAAATTTCTACAACTTTGAAAAATGGCAGGTTTGCTGGAGAATGAAAACTATTAACCAGCGTTGCCAAATTTCAATAAGAATTTTAGAATTTTAAATATCTATAATCTTAAGAAATTTTGGTCGAAAATACATGACTTTTGTACTATATACTGTCATTCCTTACTAAACATTATAATATTGGTTAATCCTAAGCCTACATACTGATTTGGAAATGGCTAATAATAATCATTTTAGTATATTTTAATACTCCGCTATAATGAATTATTGCAGATAAATTTGTATGGCATCGTTGAATTTTACTCCCCTCACATTTAACCAATCACGTTCGAGAGGGGAAGCCAGGCTATTGTGCCGTAAAAGCAAACTGCTTCTTCTCATCTTCCATCATTCTTTCTTGACCCGTCGAGGGTTCGCATCGAAGGAGAGCTAGCCAGTTTCTCCGTTTGCGTTTTCCATCAGTATGCTTTGGCAAGCCGAGCGCGGTGGTTGTCGGCTGTTACGCTCTCATTCGTATCGTTGTACGCGGCGCCAGTGGAGCAATCAGCCAGTTCAAACTGGTGCGCGGCAACAACGAGGGCTTTCTTTTGCCCCGAGTTTGCACAGCATCGCCATCGCAAAACCCCCATCGGAATCAACGCCACCGATGGCGCTCTGGATTTGGTTGGCATAGCTACCGATTTTCACCTCATGCAACAATTGAACGATTATTGTACAACAAATGAAATTAAACAGCCTTTCTAAAGGTCCCATTAGACATGACAAATACAGTGTCGGACAAAATAATAAGACCACCAGCCATTTTTCATACAAAATTGCCAAGTTTAACGATGTGATGCTCGGTTTCTAGTGGATCGATTTGATTGAAATTTTGGCAGTCGCCATGGAGTTACGTGAATTTCGATTTGTATTTAATTGGTTCAGTTATCTTCACTACATCAAAAGTTACAGATATACGAAACGACAAAATAATAGGACCGTTTCCAGATTGCCATGATCAAAGGATATATGAGAATATCTGATTCTTCCTGATTGATAAACAAGTACTAAAATTAAGGATGCTATTTAAATTTGGGAACATTTTTATTGATTTGACCACAAATAATTATCATGAAAATCTGGTGTTAGAATTGCGTCGCACCGTATATCTGTAACTTTGGAAGTAGTGAACAGAACTCAATCAATTTGATATAAATCAAAATTTCAGTAATTCCAAGTCTGCTGTCAAAATTTCAGCCAAATCGGTTTACTAGAAACCGAGTACCATATCGTCGAACTTGGCCAGTTTGTATGAAATAGGACCGCTGGTCTTATTGTTTTGTCCGACACTGTATTTGACAAACAAGCCCAACAAATGACCAACACAACGTGAATCATAGCAACCTTGGATGAATGTCGGGCTGCAATGACAAATATTTGTCATAACGACAAACAGTCTAATGGCCCCTTAAGGGCTTCAAAAATGTTCCTCCCAAGAGTGAATCGAATAATTTTCTTAGACGACGCGTCGGGTCACAAATATGTCAAAACCGACTAAGTCTTAAAACCGTAGCATAAACTTTGCAAGCGGAATAGTGGAAATATATTAGATTGTTGTAGCATCCTTTATATTTCCCAGACATTTTTGCCACACAATCTAGAAGAAAACTGTATGATATCTAGAAATTCTTGTTATATAATTACATATTGGTAATTTCAGTCCACCAATTAGCATAAGCTAAATGATTTGCATTTTTGAATGATCTGTTAGATTGCATCTGTTTAAATTCTTATAAAATGAACGGTTTAATGGTTTTGACAAATTCGTTTATGGAAACATTTTAAAACCAACTACTACGCGGAACAAGTCTTGTCGCGTCCATTCTAAATTTCTATATATAAACCAGCAAAAGCAGAGAAATTGTGCGAGAGGATTTGAAATCTGCATCAATTTTCTTCGCAAAATAATTACCTGTTAGCATCCAAAGAAATTCAAAGGTCTAGCAAACTATAGTTGGCCCGCTGAAATTATTCTGCAAATTAACTCACTATATTTCGAGAGCAACAACATAGTTTAATGAAAGAGAAACTAGTTACGACTACCAATACCTGGGCTGCCCATAAATGGTGAACCAAGAAAACCTACACACCAAATTTTGTTTACTGGTATTCAGCAAACTTTGCTGATTTTTTTTGTGCTGATTTCATTCAGCAATGCGAATTTACTGAATATCAGCAATTATTTTTCAACTTGCTGAATTTTCCAGCAATTTTGACAGTTGATCAGCAACGTTGTGCTGAAATTCAGCAAAAAAATTGCTGAAATTCAGCAATTTATTTTGCTGATTTTTTTTGTGCTGGAAGCGTTTCAAAAAATTTGGTGTGTAGTGCTGGGCTAGTACATAGGTTTTAAATAGTTCTGACGTTCGATTTGAATAGGTCTTATCTGTATAGGAATCCCAGAAAACTTACGACCTATTCAAATTGAACGGCAAAGTTTATAAGGAATGAATCGGATCGAAAATAATGATAAATAATAAACTCCACTATCAATTGCCGTCTACAATCAAACTAAACCAAACCAAAATTTCACATCACAGTCTTTATCAATGTTAATACAGCATTCAATAACCGAAACTAATGATTGATTAATTGATTGATTTGTCTTTATTAAAGAGACTTTCCGAAACTAATGCATAAACGGATGTTATTCAACGTCAGACATGCGGTCGTGTCTAGTATACAACCCCTCCAACTTTTTTTTTTAAACTAAACTAAAAACTAAATTTTGGACTTAAATTAGGTAAATTAATTGCAAGTGGCTAAAGTTCGACTTAATCTAAACTAAAATTATGAATTTACTTAACGATATAGGTCACATGCAATATTGTTACTCTACAATCCGTCAAATTGAAGAGATTATTATTTGAGCCGACGCTAGACGCAGATAGCTAATATAATTTTGTAAATCGTGCAATTACCTGTATGAGACAGATATGAATCACCAAATGTAGGTAAAATGAACTCCTCATCATAAGTCTCATCTAATCATAATTATCCTTCGTAGGAATTTATATTTTTTTCGTACGCCGATTCAACGCTGGAAATAAATTCATAAATTCACCGATTCACGTTACGATTCTTCTATAACAGGTATACTCAGGCAACCAGAGCTTATTGAAGCGGAACGCTGTATCTACTGTCGAACTCAGCTGGACGCATACGGCGAAGAAATAACACTTCTACGAAGTGCCGCGAAGGAAAATGGAAATAAGGGGATAACTATACCTAAAATCAGTTCACTCTACAAGCTTTCGCCATCCCTCGACGTCCACCGAGTGCTACGCACGCAAGGAAGAACTAGTGGTTGTCAGTATAGATAGTAGAGTAAACATAGATCCGTGTTGATGAATCCGTTGTATCCAAACGAACTGTCAAAATCTGTATCCAAACGAGCATGACGTCACGATTTGGACAACATCAATGGAGCGCATGACGTCATATTCAACCGTCGCACTCTTGGATATTACTACTTACACGCTTGAAACATTTTAGCCAGCGGTGTCCGCGGATCTATGTTTACTCTACTATCTATAGTTGTCAGTATGTTGATGCTGATGCAGTCCATATTATCGTGCTACCGAGAGAACACCCGATTACAATGCTAGTGGTGCAATTCACCCATGAGCGCTACCACCACCCAGGCTTGACAAAAACTCCCTCGCGAGAAAATGAGGAAGCGATTTTTGTGATTTTCTGAGGAGTGAAAATAAAACTCAGAAATCACAACGCAAATCCTCAACAGCACCGAGCATGAGCTTACCGCGTAGCGAGGAGTTTGCCTAACACTCATAATTTCTTGTTGTGTTTCTCACG
The DNA here is from genome assembly GCF_035046485.1 of Aedes albopictus. Taxonomy (NCBI): domain Eukaryota; kingdom Metazoa; phylum Arthropoda; class Insecta; order Diptera; family Culicidae; genus Aedes; species Aedes albopictus. Next base: position 264,300,108 of record NC_085137.1, on the reverse strand, counting down.
TCCACTCACACTCAAAAAGCTCTCGCGAGTTCCACTCCCTTACAAAGAAAGACTCTCGAGGCGAAAATCTCACTCAAAAACCCGAAATAATCATCGTCTTTTTCTTCGTTCCCCTCTTCCTCGCTTAGTTTTTATTGCCTCTCTGTTTGGGGTTCGTTCGCTCCCTTGCGACGAGGCAAAAGCAAAACACCGCTCTAGAGCATGTTGCAAAACTCTTTTGATTTCGAGGAGGATTTTCAAGCCTGCCACCACCTCAATCACGAAACAATTGTTAACGAACTGCGCCAAAAGTATTGGATCCCTCGACTCCGTAATGTCTGCAACAAGGCGCGTCGACAGTGCCAGCATTGCAAGAACGCTACGGGCTCAACCGCAGCCGCCTGTTATGGCCGATCTCCCTCCAGCTCGGCTAGCTGCTTATTCTCGTCCGTTCTATTTTGCTGGGATCGATTATTTCGGGCCAATTCAAGTCGTCGTGGGAAGGCGTATCGAGAAGAGATGGGGCGTGCTAATTACGTGCCTGGTAGTACGCGCTATCCACATAGAGATCGCACACTCGCTCAACACTAGCTCCTGCATCATGGCCTTGCGGAACTTCATGGCCAGAAGAGGAGTCCCGTTGGAGCTGTTTAGCGACAGGGGAACGAATTTCGTCGGTGCCAATCGCGAACTGTTCGACTCCTGGACCATGATCAGCTGATGCAGGAATTTGTGACACCGGATACCAAGTGGACTTTCCTGCCTCCAAGCAGTCCACACATGGGTGGATGCTGGGAAAGGCTGGTACAGTCCGTGAAGAAGATCTTAGGCAAGATGCAGCTTCCGAGAACTCCAACCGACGAGGTCCTTCTTAACAGCCTGATGGAAGTTGAATGCATAATAAACTCCCGCCCCCTCACCTATGTTCCTATTGATGATGCCGAGCACGAAGCATTAACCCCTAATTATTTTTTGTTGGGTTCTTCCAGAGGTTCAAAACCATTGGTCGCATACGATGATAGCGCCGCTACGCTGGTGAACAACTGACGAACTTCGCAAATCTACGCCAATATCTTTTGGAGGCGTTGGTTGCGAGAATACTTGCCAACAATAAGTCGTCGAACAAAGTGGCACTACCCAACGAAACTTATAGAAATCGGTGACGTAGTGATCATCGCTGATCCGGATCTACCAAGAAATTCGTGACCAAAGGGCCGCGTTTTGGACATAAGCTGCAGAAATGGCCAAGTGCGCAGCGCCACCGTGAGGACACCGAATAACATCTATATACGCCCTGCAGTGAAGCTTGCGGTGCTGGACGTTGGTGCAACCAAGAATACACAAGCTTGTGGACCTGAAGCTTGCGTACTGGGGGGATTGTTGCGCAAGCTGCGCAAAGCACCTCCGAGCCCATTGTGCTTCTACCTTCAGCAACACTCAATGCAGGTTGTGTGGAACCATTTGAAAATGGATCAAACCGAGCATCAATAGACTAAGTGCATTTCGTAAACGGTATACAGTATCGGACAATTAAAATGCACCAAGGCCGTTTTTCCATACAAACTGGTCAACTTTCGATTATCATATCTCAGTTATTTCTCAACCGATTGTTTTCATTTTTCTGTGACGAACTACAAAACACTTCAATTTTCCAAAACTATTGAAAAAGTTCGGAGATACCATTGATACAAAAGTTACGGATAGGTTGAATTTAGACAATAAAAATGCACCAAGACAAAAAGTTTTATAACAAAAAATGGTTACGTCATATCATCATGGTGTCTTCGGCAAATTTGTTTCTTGTGTGATGACGAATAAATTTGCTGAAGAGACCAACATGATTTGCCTTCAGAATTTTTTGCTTTAACATTTTTTGACTTGGAGCATTTTTCAACCTTTCTGTAACTTTTGTATCAATAGTTATCTTCGAACTTTTTCAACAGTTTTGGAAAAATGAAGTGTTTTGTAGTTCGTCACAAAATAATGAAAACAATCGGTTGAGAAATAACTGAGATATGGTAATCTAAAGTTGACTAGTTTGTATGGGAAAACGGCCTTGGTGCATTTTAATTGTCCAATACTGTAGCTCTAGGCAAAAAACGATTTGTTTACAATCGAGTTGATAACTATTTGCAAACTTATTAACTAAAGCTAATTTAACTTACCGTAAAAATTACGAACTAATCCCGATTATTGAACTAGAACGGGCATCAGTGAACTAGTGCAAAAAGGTGAATTAGAGTTTAACATTCGAACGCCGATGCCTCAAAAAAAGTTGGAACGCTAATTTCAACCTTCTAGATCTCGGCCGTTACAAGTCCGATTTCAAAAATTTTTTAAGCAATGAATTTTTTAGGATCTCTGGATGAGTATACATGTTTTGAAAATTTTCTCTGATCAAAATTCTAATTTCCAGTACTAAAAAACCCGGAGCAAGTCGTTATAAATTTCGTAAGATTTTTATGTTCAAGCAGAACTTTAAATTTATCGCGATGACCACATGATTTTTTGATGGTGAATAGCCTCCACGAGTGTAATAAAGCTATCAATGTGATTTAAGTGATTATTTATCACACAAAGCACTGCAATACATTCAAAAAATTACGTATAATACAGAGAAAACCATATTTTCTTTTGTAACTTTAAATTTGTCGCGATGACCAATGTATTTTTTTATTTTAAAATGTGCGCATATACTTAAGGAAGAAATTCTCAGCACATTGTTGATATTTTTCTCTTCAAAGAACTACAAACAATTCAGAAAACTATGAATTTTTCAGGAAAAATATACAATTTCGTTATAACTTCAAACTAATCTCGAATTCCCATACATTTTATGATTTTAAAATATTTGTGTATTTATGCAGAACAAGTTTGCAGAACATTATTGATATAAATCTGGCCAAAGAACTACAAAAAATTCAGAAAACTACGATTTTTCCAGGAAAAATATACAATTTTGTTATAACTTCAAACTAATCTCTAATTCCCATACATTTTATGATTTTAAAATATTTGCGTATTTATCCAGAACAAGTTTGCAGAATATTATTGATGTAAATCTGGCAGAAGAACTACAAAAATTCAGAAAACTACGATTTTTTCAGCAGATATGTACAATTTTGATATAACGTCAAATTGATTTCAATTTCTCATACATTTTATGATTCTAAAATATTTGCGTATTTATTCAAAACAAGTTTGCAGAACATTGTCGATAGTTTTCTCTTCAAAAAATGACAAAATATTCAGAAAACTACGATTTTATCAGGAAAAATATACAATTTTCATATAACCTCAAATTGATCTCCAAAACGCATACATTTTATGATTTTAAATATTTGGGTATTCTATTCTATTCTAGTGCTTGCACAGCCAGTATTGAAAAGCATCCTGGAAATACCAAAATTTCTTCCGATATTTTCTTGTCAGCATTAATATTTGCAGCATATCAGAGATGATGTGATACAAATATTAAAACGGCCAGGCCCACTGTGCAGACTAATGGGTTGGAAGATAATTCAAAAATTTAAGGCAATCAGGTTATCCACTTATGAATAACATGATTGACAAACTTTTTTGAATTGAATGAAGGAAGAAACGGGGACAACCGTACCAACCGTTTCGTTTTAGGGGCATGGTGTTTTTGACGTTGAATAACGTCCTTCGGCAACATATAGGGGTGTAACTTCAGAAAAACCAAAAATCGGCCGCGTCACGAAAAGTGGTCAACTTTTGAACGCTAATAACTCAGTCATTTATGAACGGATTTTAAAAATTTTAGCACCGATCAGACGCAAATATTTCCAGCAATTATGTCAATTAATAACAACTATTGATTTTCAACAGCGAGCTATTGAAAATTTAGGAAAAGTGAACCCATGTTTTATCCAGCCAATCACGTTCGAGCGCAGCTTTGGGCTTTTCCGTCGTGCGCCTGGCAGTATAAAAGCTATTTCTTCTTCCCCTCTTCCTTCTTTCTTCATCAACACCTCGAGTGGAACCAGGGTTGCCATTATGCCAGATTTATCTGGCGCTGCCAGATTTTCAGGTGGCAAAAAGACAAAAAGAGAAACCATCGATTTTGCCAGATTTTCTATTTTAAGCCAGATTATTTATCAACGCAACTCCTACTTGGTTTTTTGAAAAAATATCTTATTGATCTAGCAATTTTGATACAACACAAAATTCGGCGTCTTTTATCTTAATCTGTTTGCCGAAAAACTCGTTAATTTTATTGCACATTCAAATAATCATCGATAATTATTGTCGGTTCTCGTTTTTCAGCTGAATAAGATTTAGAGAATATTTGTAATTATGTTATCTTAGTACAAAATTACATTTGCGTTTTTGATACATTTGAAGAAATATGAGTTACACAGCTTGTATACTGTTTAGTTGGTTTGGTGGAAATTGTAGCTATACTGGTGAATAATTCTTGTTCGACTTCGTATTACTGACTAAAATGACTGAGTCGACGAAGGGGGAAAACGGCAATGTATTTTTGCTTTGAATATTCAATGCAGAAATAGTCCAGTTAGCTCTGTTCTTTCTCAATAACTATAAACATTTCACACTTATTTCTGAATTGCCTGTTCGGTACTTTTTTGACGAGATTATAACAGCAGTACGATCTCGGTAGTTTCGGTAATCGATTTTACTGAGGTTCAGTAAAACAACTGTCAAAATCGTATGGAAAAGGTAAACAATGCATTTTTGCTGAACGAGCTCGGTGCTCAGCAGTTTTAATCTCGTCAAAAAATTACCGAACTCGGTAATAAAAATTAAGTGTGTTTGCACCTTGAACACAATACTAAAATTTAATATAATTTTGAACTACTGATGATGATTTTTATCATACTACATATGAAATTGTTTTAAAGGCATTCCAATATAATAAAACAAATATTATTTAACACTGCGCTTTATTATTCAAATTATAAATTCAGTACAAATTTGATCAAAGTTAAGGATTTTCTTAGCAACGTGTAGTGCCAGATTTTGCCAGATTTTTAATTACGGACGTGCCAGATAAGTTCAAAAATGTAGTGGCAACCCTGAGTGGAACGCATCGGCAGAGAGCTGTGCAGTTTGCTCCGTTTGTGCTTTCATTTAGTGTTCTTTGGCAAGCCGAGCGCGGTGGTCGGTGCGGTGCGTCTTCGCGCGCGGCAGCTCGAGCGGAGTCGTTCACCGGATCAGAACGGAGGAGCACAGCTCGGTTTGCATTTTCGCTCAGCATTCTCACAGCACATTTTCACGCTGTCGACCGCGGTAGACGGACGGACGCAGCAGCAGCGGCGGTGGTGGAATAATTTATCATTTCCCCAGTTCGGAAACGGATGGGCGCCGACGACACAGCAGCAACGTTGTTTGGTTTTGTGAAATGAAAATTAAACAGCCCTTATTAGGGCTACAATTTTAAATTCCACGAAAGAGTTGATTCGAATTCCACTAGAAATTGAAGAAACGCAAGTGCAAACATCTTGAAAACTACTTCGAGAGCACCGCCGAGCGCGGTACAAGCACCGCCAGCAACCTAGCAGCAGCGGCGGTGGCTTATTAGCATTTTCCCCGTGCGGTAGCGAATGGGGCATGGCAACAACTGGGAATATTTTAACCGCTTGATGTCGAATCTATTCTAAATTCAAGATACGGTAACAAAAGCCTAAACTTATGCGCGCATCATAATATTATATATTATATCTGCTTGAAATTTCTACAACTTTGAAAAATGGCAGGTTTGCTGGAGAATGAAAACTATTAACCAGCGTTGCCAAATTTCAATAAGAATTTTAGAATTTTAAATATCTATAATCTTAAGAAATTTTGGTCGAAAATACATGACTTTTGTACTATATACTGTCATTCCTTACTAAACATTATAATATTGGTTAATCCTAAGCCTACATACTGATTTGGAAATGGCTAATAATAATCATTTTAGTATATTTTAATACTCCGCTATAATGAATTATTGCAGATAAATTTGTATGGCATCGTTGAATTTTACTCCCCTCACATTTAACCAATCACGTTCGAGAGGGGAAGCCAGGCTATTGTGCCGTAAAAGCAAACTGCTTCTTCTCATCTTCCATCATTCTTTCTTGACCCGTCGAGGGTTCGCATCGAAGGAGAGCTAGCCAGTTTCTCCGTTTGCGTTTTCCATCAGTATGCTTTGGCAAGCCGAGCGCGGTGGTTGTCGGCTGTTACGCTCTCATTCGTATCGTTGTACGCGGCGCCAGTGGAGCAATCAGCCAGTTCAAACTGGTGCGCGGCAACAACGAGGGCTTTCTTTTGCCCCGAGTTTGCACAGCATCGCCATCGCAAAACCCCCATCGGAATCAACGCCACCGATGGCGCTCTGGATTTGGTTGGCATAGCTACCGATTTTCACCTCATGCAACAATTGAACGATTATTGTACAACAAATGAAATTAAACAGCCTTTCTAAAGGTCCCATTAGACATGACAAATACAGTGTCGGACAAAATAATAAGACCACCAGCCATTTTTCATACAAAATTGCCAAGTTTAACGATGTGATGCTCGGTTTCTAGTGGATCGATTTGATTGAAATTTTGGCAGTCGCCATGGAGTTACGTGAATTTCGATTTGTATTTAATTGGTTCAGTTATCTTCACTACATCAAAAGTTACAGATATACGAAACGACAAAATAATAGGACCGTTTCCAGATTGCCATGATCAAAGGATATATGAGAATATCTGATTCTTCCTGATTGATAAACAAGTACTAAAATTAAGGATGCTATTTAAATTTGGGAACATTTTTATTGATTTGACCACAAATAATTATCATGAAAATCTGGTGTTAGAATTGCGTCGCACCGTATATCTGTAACTTTGGAAGTAGTGAACAGAACTCAATCAATTTGATATAAATCAAAATTTCAGTAATTCCAAGTCTGCTGTCAAAATTTCAGCCAAATCGGTTTACTAGAAACCGAGTACCATATCGTCGAACTTGGCCAGTTTGTATGAAATAGGACCGCTGGTCTTATTGTTTTGTCCGACACTGTATTTGACAAACAAGCCCAACAAATGACCAACACAACGTGAATCATAGCAACCTTGGATGAATGTCGGGCTGCAATGACAAATATTTGTCATAACGACAAACAGTCTAATGGCCCCTTAAGGGCTTCAAAAATGTTCCTCCCAAGAGTGAATCGAATAATTTCCTTAGACGACGCGTCGGGTCACAAATATGTCAAAACCGACTAAGTCTTAAAACCGTAGCATAAACTTTGCAAGCGGAATAGTGGAAATATATTAGATTGTTGTAGCATCCTTTATATTTCCCAGACATTTTTGCCACACAATCTAGAAGAAAACTGTATGATATCACGGTGTGTTGAAACAGGATTATTATCGCACTTTCATGAACCTTAAATATTTTTTCGTTATAAGTTAGCCTTCGCAGTATATATTAAGATTCTGGAGGTCAAAAAATCTTTTATCGGGGAAAATTAAAATAAATTCGATTTTAGTAGTTTACCACTTTTCTCATATAAATATGGTATTACGCAAATCTGATGAACCTAAACTCCGCAAGAAAAAGTCCCTTTTCGAATTATAAATTTGAAACCATTTAGAGAGAAACTAATGCAAAAGTATTTACAACGAGTTTAAATTTGTTCGGCGTTCGTTTCATGTGTCCAGCCCACTACAGTCTGCCGAAAGTCATAAATCATAAAAGTCTACATTCCTTCCATATGTCTGGTACATAGATATTTGTAATGGAGGAAAACAAATACTTCTCATTAGTGCGACTCATACATTTGAGGAAACACCATATACCTGTGACTAGTGCCATTTGCAGCACATACCCGTCATGTGCTAATTTGCCTGAAATTGCGGGTATTAGTCGCACATACTTTGCATGCCACACCATGTAACGATACACCTAAAGGACGATCAGACGGCCATGAAAGATGATTGTATTGCATGGTGACTTAATCACGCGTATTTTTTTACATTCATGATTACTGTAAATTTAGTTGTTTTGAGCTTGTTTAGCAGAAATACTGATAGCACTTCGAATATAATAAGAACTTTTATGTATATTGTGCTCTGATTTTGCAGGGCTCGATGTTTTACTAAAAAGTGAAAATATATCCTACTAGCTGTACCCGGCAAACTTTGTCTTGTCTACTGCGTTTTTTGACGTTTTAAGTTTCTAACCAAGACCAAATCTCCGGTCCCCGGTATGGAAGATCGATCTTCAAAAACTATCATTTTTTCTATTTTTTATGCCTCATAAACCTTCCTTGGGTGAAAACTAACAGAACAAAACTAAGACGACCAAAATTGGACCTTCCGTTCGCAAGTTATGCGCGGTCCCACGTATGCCACTGCATTTTTATATATATAGATGAATACTTTTGTACGCATGTTGGACACATAGGTTGCCTATGTTAAGTAATGCAAGATCTGTACTACTTAAGTACTCCATCAAACTGGAGCCTCTCAAGTCTCAACTGGAGCCTCAATGTCTGAGCTGCCCCAGATGATATGGTGAGCATTAGCATCACTGCCAACAATTAGAGGAAGGCCTTTTGAAGTACAGTATGCGATGACTTGTTTGAAAGCATCCGTAAGGGGTGGTTCATGATGTGGTAAATACACAGAACAATAGACGTATTTCCTGTTGAGGTTTCCAACAGATACATCAATTGTGATAGCACATACATCTCTGGTGGTTAGTTCAGAGATGAGTGTAGCAACTCTTGCGTTGTTGACAAGCACACAGGCTCGAGGCATGACACGCGAGTTTGCCATTTCATGTTTACTGAAAGTGGCAAACACCGGGTTCACAAGGTTTCCTAGATAGAAATTTCCCTTACGAAAGTAAGGTTCTTGTACCAAGGCCACTTGGGCTGTACCATTTTGCATAAGTCTGCAAAGATTGATCGTTTCTGTTCTTTTATGCTGAAGATTGATCTGAGCTATCCTAACCGTAGCCACTACCCAAACTAGGTAAGATTAAACTCTTTGCAACAACAGCACAACAAAGAACAGCAACAATAAAACCAAATCGGTATCGATTGGAAAACGCCAAACCGCATAATGCGAAACCATATAGGTGAAAATTTAAACTAATTAACAACATCTTCATAATCCCGCCCTTATTTAGCCTCAAGTGAGACTAAAGAAGGGCAGCTGGTTGTCTCGGAGAAACACAAGGTCCACTGCACCATTGCTCCGGTTAGCGCAGTAAGGGCTACATACTGTGGAGGGCGCCCTGGTACTCCACAGGCTCCGTTAGCGGTTAGGTTTTTATTAGACCCCCCTAGCCATTCATTCCTAGGCACGGTAAGCATAAAGCCGCATCACACCATGAATTAGGGGTCACCTGTTGGTGGATTCTTACCACCGGAACAGGCGGTCCGTAGTGTTATTCTTAGCCAATTGAGACAATCGCTACCGACACTACACAGCTATCTAGGCTGATCGAGAAAAGAAGTTAATATTGATGATCAACTTCATACGGACTCGAACAGCCGTAGCATAATCATATGAGAAAAGCGGTAAACTACTAAAATCGAATTTATTTTAATTTTCCCCGATGAAAGATTTTTTAACCTCCAAAATCTTAATATATACTGCTAAGGCTAACTTATAACGAAAAAATATTTTAGGTTCATGAAAGTGCGATAATAATCCTGTTTCAACACACCGTGATATCTAGAAATTCTTGTTATATAATTACATATTGGTAATTTCAGTCCACCAATTAGCATAAGCTAAATGATTTGCATTTTTGAATGATCTGTTAGATTGCATCTGTTTAAATTCTTATAAAATGAACGGTTTAATGGTTTTGACAAATTCGTTTATGGAAACATTTTAAAACCAACTACTACGCGGAACAAGTCTTGTCGCGTCCATTCTAAATTTCTATATATAAACCAGCAAAAGCAGAGAAATTGTGCGAGAGGATTTGAAATCTGCATCAATTTTCTTCGCAAAATAATTACCTGTTAGCATCCAAAGAAATTCAAAGGTCTAGCAAACTATAGTTGGCCCGCTGAAATTATTCTGCAAATTAACTCACTATATTTCGAGAGCAACAACATAGTTTAATGAAAGAGAAACTAGTTACGACTACCAATACCTGGGCTGCCCATAAATGGTGAACCAAGAAAACCTAGTGCTGGGCTAGTACATAGGTTTTAAATAGTTCTGACGTTCGATTTGAATAGGTCTTATCTGTATAGGAATCCCAGCAAACTTACGACCTATTCAAATTGAACGGCAAAGTTTATAAGGAATGAATCGGATCGAAAATAATGATAAATAATAAACTCCACTATCAATTGCCGTCTACAATCAAACTAAACCAAACCAAAATTTCACATCACAGTCATTATCAATGTTAATACAGCATCCAATAACCGAAACTAATGATTGATTAATTGATTGATTTGTCTTTATTAAAGAGACTTTCCGAAACTAATGCATAAACGGATGTTATTCAACGTCAGACATGCGGTCGTGTCTAGTATACAACCCCTCCAACTTTTTTTTTGGGTAGTGTTTGAATATAAAATCGTTGGGAGTGGTGCTGCTAAGAAGGTTAATGCACACTCCGTTGGCGTCTCTTCTCCTGGGATGGGACACAGGCATTTCTCCATATGTCCTGGCTTTACAGCCTAGGCTAAAGCGCCATTACTCGCTCTCTGAAACGAGAAAAAAAATATAATGTTCCCTTCCCCGGATGTACAGAAAAATAAACACTAAAGTAGGTAAATTGCTACAAATACAAATGGCAGATAAATTGAAAATGATAATTTTAGAAAATCGTATGATGATTTTCAGAAATTAATGTCAGAAAAGAATCCTCATCCTGGGTTGGATGTGGCTATTATCACAACAAACCACAATTGCAACAACACGAAGTCCAGCACGAAGCAAACCTTAAAATGGCTCTGTTGCGACTACGAAAGTCGATGGACGAGGTCAAATATGACCACGAGAAACTTGTGGAAACTGCAGCAGCGACAGAATCGGAGAAAGCACATCAATTTTTGGCAAACTTCTATGAAAAATTAAGCAATTTTTTTCAAATTGATTTTAATCGTAGTTTTACAGCATTTGGAAACGTCCAACCAGTGATTAGTTTGAGATTAAGCGTCTCTCATCACCTTCAATACTGCACAATCGCCCCCTCTTCCCGCCTCAAGCATCACCCAACTATTCACCATAGCTGAAATAGCATATTGAAAGAATGATTGGCGTCGTCTTTGCATTTTATCACACTGCTGTTTCCTTGTTGATGGTCAAGTCATCCTGAAGAACCAGGAAATTCGTAATGGGCGCTATTCACAGGTCTACCCTGATAAAAATCAAGCACCTGTTCCGCCGTCGTATCAGCGCTGTAGAAATGCATATTGGGAGACCAAATTACATTACAAGGTATAACATCTACCTCAAAACATAACCGTAATTGTGCGCTCGAAACTCATAGTTGGGATAAATATGACTCGGACACGGATGATATGATATCAACCATAGATGTACCCACGGGAGCATCCGTAAATGACGTACCATTGCATTGTTTGGGCAGTTCTAGACACCCCTCCCCCATCTCAGCATATTTTCCCATTTCGATATATGACCCACATGACCCCGACACACTATCAAAGATTCCCCCATCCCACTCTAGTGCTGCGTCATTTACGAATGGTTTCCAAATAGAACTCTCTCACCGGTTTTCAGAATCCCACGTCGCGTTGCGTTCTGGCATCGGTACCTCTCACTGTAACTCGAGCTCGATCGCCCGGTTCAGTTCTTTCTCTGGCCACACAAACACGCAGCTTTTCTCTTCTTCACAGATTTCCTCACGTTTCCGGTACCTATTTTCTCATCTTTTTTTTCCACAAACCATGCTATGAAATCTACACTTCCGAATATCACTTTAATAAATTTCTACCATTAAACAAAATTGATATATACACGTAATAAAAATCTTCCAGATCACAAAATTTACAATTTAAGAAATTCAGGGAATTGACAGATAACGCGAGAAAAACAAGCGGGCGAAATTTTTGCGTCCGTACTCGGGCGCAGCACACCTTATGATTTTAAATATTTGGGTATTTATCCAAAACAAGTTGGCAGAAGACATTGTTGATAGTTTTCTCTCCAAAGAACTACAAAAAAAAATCAGAAAACTACGAATTTAAAAAAAAATCTTGTTCTGTATAAATATGCCATTTTTTTAAATCATAATATGTATGGGATATTGAAATCTTAAAATTGATTATAATTATAATTATAATTATAATTATAATTATAATTATAATTATAATTGGTTATAATTAAAATGTACGTCGTCGGAAAAAATGTATTTTCCTGAATTTCTGTAGTGCTTTGGCCAATATAATATCAACAGTGGTTTGCTTCGGAAAAATGGTTATTTTTTTAATCATAAATTTTGGATGCATAACGCAAATATTTTAATATCATAAAATGAATAAAGAATTGAGATCTACTTGAAGTTATAACAAAATTGTATTTTTTTTTTGAAAAATTCATGATTTCTAATTTTATTGTACACCTAAACCTTGATTTACGTCCACCATTGGCTTGCCGAAAAAAAATTCTACCGACAAAATAAAGATCAAAATACACATTTTTATATTTTTGTACACTTCTCCTAATCACGAAAATGTTTTAAAAAATATAAAATTGTTGAGTTTGCTCATTGTCTTAGCGGTAGAATTTTTTATCGCTCAGGCAAGCATGGACGTAAAAAAAGGACAAGGTGTAGCTCTTTGACCAGAAATATATCAATCTTATGTTATAGCAAAATTATAAATTATCCGGAAATATTCATAACTTCCTGATTTTTTGTAGTGTTTTGTCCGAATAACATCAACAATGTTTTGCAAATATATTTTAAATAAATACGCAAATATATGGAATATTGAAAACAATTATAACAAAATTGAATATTATTCCTGTAAAAAATCGTAGTTTTCTGTATGTTTTGAAGTTTGTTGGGCAGAAGTATATCAGCAATGTTGTGCAACTTGTTTTGCATAAATACACAATTACTTAAAAATCATAAAACGTATGGGATTTTGACATCAATTTGAAGTAATAACAAAATTGAATATTTTTCCTGAAAAATTCCAAATTTTCTTAGTAGTTTTTTAGGAGAAAGCTATGAACGATGTTCTACAAACATGTTTTGGATAAATACGCAAATATTTTAAAATATCGAGATCGAGATCAATTTTAAGTTAAGTTAAGATTTTTGAATTTTGCGTAGTTCCTAGCAGCTTATCCTTCAACAATGCTCTGCAAACTTGTTTTGAATAAATACGCAAAAATTCTAAAATCATAAAATGTATCATAAATCGAGATCAATTTGAAGTCATAATAAAATTATATATTGTACCCGAAAAACTCGACGTTTTCTGATTTTTGTTGAAGTTTTTTATTCATATTTATATCAACAATGTTCTGCAAACATGTTCTGGATACAAACGAAAATATTTAAAATCAATAAATGTCTAAGATTTTGTGATCATTAAGATGTTATAAAATTCGCAGTTTTCTGATTTTTTGTAGTTCTTTGGCCAGATTTATATCAATAATGTTCTGCAAACTTGTTCTGGATAAATACACAAATATTTTTAAATCATAAAATGTATGGAAATTCGAGATTAGTTTGAAGTTATAACGAAATTGTGTATTTTTCCTGTAAAATTCGTAGTTTTCTGAAATTTTTGTAGTTCTTTGAAGAGAAAAATATCAACAATGTGCTGAGGATTTTTTCCTTAAGTATATGCGCACATTTTAAAATAAAAAAAATACATTGGTCATCGCGACAAATTTAAAGTTACAAAAGAAAATATGGTTTTCTCTGTATTATACGTAGTTTTGTGAATATATTGTAGTGTGATAAATAATCACTTAAATCACATTGATAGCTTTATTACACTCCTGGCGGCTATTCACCATCAAAAAATCATGTGGTCATCGCGATAAATTTAAAGTTCTGCTTGAACATAAAAATCTTACGAAATTTATAACGACTTGCTCCGGGTTTTTTAGTACTGGAAATTAAAATTTTGATCAGAGAAAATTTTCAAAACATGTATACTCATCCTACAAAATTCATTGCTAAAAAAATTTTTGAAATCGGACTTGTAACGGCCGAGATATAGAAGGTTGAAATGAGCGTTCCAACTTTTTTCGAGGCATAGACGTTCGTGTAAGTGAAAAATAGTATCAACGCAGGAGTGTTAAAAGATCTAAAATTACTTATATTTTAAACGAATGAAACAAAGCCTTTATCACAGTTCTAGATCACAGCTAGGTGCTATTTAATCACAGTTAGTGTTTAATCACGGATTAGTATCTGCAGCTAGGACCGCCTATCATAAATTAAGGTAAATCTTCAGTAATTATTATACCGTGTGAATTTACAATTAACCCTTTATAAGGCCGAGAGAACCAGGCACGGAATCCACTCGTTCTACATTGGAATATAAAGTACATGTGGTGTAATGAATAAAAACGTTTTTATTTTCAAAAAATTCGATGGTCGATTTTGTATGAATAAAAATGGTCTAAATTTGAACTTTTTGTCAACAAAGTTTAAAATGTTGTTATTTTGTAAAGCCGTAATCAATCATACTGATTTTTTGACTGGTCATTGCCATAGTATTTATGAGTTACTTGTGTGGATTTGAACTCGATTGGTCAATTATTTTGGACGATATGGCAATTTTAGTACATGTCCATTTATTATAGTATATTTTTTCAAAAGGCTGAGTTTCTAAAAGTAATGAAGCAATCAAGTTGAAATTTTGTCCACAAGTAAAAGGAACATAGGCCTTTCATTTCCCATCATTCGATTTTCAATTCGCTCACCATTACAGAATTTCGAGCTTATAAACCTTCATGCACTCAAAAATGGCAGTTTTTGGAGAGACATTTTATTCTAAATTCTAAAAAAGCCCATTCATATTTGTTATGGCTCAAAAAAATCATGAGTGTTCATAAAGGCCTAATGTGTCCATCAGTTAAAACAGAAGTTGTGAAAATTTTCTAAGCGAACAGAAAAAAATATGTGTATAAGGTGGCAATATAGTTGCCACTGCCTTATAAAGGGTTAACATTAAATGCACTACAGCTAGGTATAGCAGAAGCTACCGAACGTGACCGCTTTCCGGACGTAACGGATAAAAGAAACACTAAACGTAAGTAAAATAATTACATCGTTTGAAAAGTCGAATTCAAGTATTTCCTATGTTTCTATTGTATGCAACAATTTATAGGGAAAATTTAACATACAAGTTAAAATACAATAAAGACAACGTATTCGTGTGTTCAAATTTCTGGAAATCCAGTCTTGTTACCGTTATTGGGAACACTATTCACCAACGCTGACACGCTAGGGATAAGCCGGTGAGTCCACCTGCAATTATACGCATTGTCTCCCTCTTGCTGCCACTTAGCCAACGAGTTCGCTCAGACGATATCTTTTTCGCTCCTGATACTTCTGCGCTGGTAGCATTCCACTTCTTTGGCGATGGTGATGTAAATGGGCATCATTCTCGAGATAACACATAATGCCTCCGTCGAAATGGTTCTGTACGCGCTCGCGAACCGAGTAGCCATGAGTCTGAATGCGCTGTCCAGCACTCTTCGATTCCGCTTCGTATTCAGCGCTTCAGCCCATGCTGGGGCACCATACCTGAGTATTGAGCCTGCTACGCTCGCCAGAAGACGCCTCTTACTAGTTCGTGGTCTCCCGACGTTCGGCATGATCGTCGCTCTAGCGTTTACAGCCTTCGCCGCCTTTCCGCATGCATAGTCGACATGCTCCTTGAAGTTGAGTCGATCATCGACCATCACTCCTAGATGCTTCAAAGCTCGTTTCGATGGGATTACGTGTTCTCCGACTGCGATCACCATCATTTGGGCTGCTCACCAGAAGCACCTCCGTTTTGTGATGGGCAATCTGTAGCTTGACCCCAGTCATCCATCTTTCAACAGTGGAAATTGATTCCGTCGTCATCATTTCCACTTCCTCAAGCGTCTCTCTCATTACCTTCAACACGATGTCGTCTGCGAAGCCTACAATGACGACTCCTTTCTGAAATTTTGGAGATAATACGCCGTTTTACATGGCATTCCAGAGCGTTGGATCTTTGCGGAACGCCTGCCGTCACTCGTAAAGACCTCTGGCCTGCGTTGGTGTTATACACCAGTATCCTGTTCTGGAAGTAGCTCCGTAGAATCTGGCACAGATAATCGGGAATCCGCATGCTGTGCAGCGCCACGGCGATAGCCTCCCAGCTGGCACTGTTAAACGCGTTTTTGTCGTCTATCGTTACCACAGCGCAGAATCGATCACCTCTCAGTATTTTATTAGATGCCTTCTAGGCATGTTCAATGAATGCCCGAATTGCATCCACCGTCGATTTTCCCTCGCGGAATCCGAACTGCATTGCTGACAGCCCCTTCGACGTGTCCTGTCAACCTATTATGGATGACCTTCTCTAACAGTTTTCCTAGGGTATCCAGCTTTCAGATCGGTCTATACGATTGTTCGGTCCGAGATTGTGAACCACTGGTTCTGATCTCTTTAGATCAGTTTCCCCATCTAAGCCACTCATGAGAAGAGCACTAACTCTCGCTTCTCGAGAGAGCGATCCCGAAGTCGGGCAAGATACGTTGTACGAATCCCCAAATAAACTAGTTAGCCCACCAACCATCACTTGTGGTACACGCGTCTCGTTTTCGGTCCGGTCGAGAATAAAGTTCAAGTTTACGTCGTAGTCCGTGTAGTGCAGTGATTTTTTACGAGAAAGGTCGATGATCGAAGGCAGAGGTCAAGGACCTCTGAAGTGACCCGCGTCTGGACGGACTAGTTTCTACAGTCCACTTTATAAGGTCCGTGCCAAAACAACGATCCTGGGTCCCGCGGCGGCTTTCCTGGTTTCGGTAGCAGCACCAACTTTTGAACCTTCCATCTGTCTGGTAAGAAGCCTTCATCCAGGCATTTCTGGAGCACCATCCTGATCATGTCCGGAAACGCCAATATCGCTGTTCCAACTACGTTCGGGATTCCATCCGGACCGGGAGCTTTCCTGATCTTGAGCCCCCTCACAACCAGCAGCTCTGCATTGGATATCCGAGCACCTTCGGTGGGTTCTTCTTCGTATGGTGTACGCGGCCAAAACGTTGGGTCATGGTGCGGAAAAAGACCTTCCACGATCCTCCTTAATTTGTCCGGATACATTTCCACGGGTACTTCTGGAGCATTGAGCTTCGCTACCACGATTCGGTACGCGTTGCCCCAGGGGTTGACTTACTCAGGGTTTGACTTACCCAGCAGTTCGACTTATTCAGCTTTATCTCTCGTTTAAGGGTGGCTCGAGCTTCCAGAAAAACGGTTCGCCTTTCTTCTCTCTCAGCTTCATTCCCGGCCCTCTGAGCGGCACCTAGCACGATGGCACGCAGCGCGAAGGGTACTGATCGTCGCGTTCCACCAATACGCTGGCCATCTTCCGTTTATGGGCTCTATCTTCCTCGGCATTCCTATGCCTCATGCCGTAACTATCGCTTCTGTTAGTTCCCCCTGAATCAAGGCTTGCACCGCCGTATGGCCGCAGCGCCTCGACAAAGACCTCCTTGTCGAAGATTTTTATCTACCACCTTCGCTCGTGTGTCTGCGTTCTCCACGTCGAAGTAGAGGCTTGCCGGTTACGGTATAAGTTATCGCTTGGTGATCGCTGTGGGAGTACACCTCACTGACTCTCCAGTTCATATCTTCCTTTAGAGACCGACTGCAGAACGTCACATCGATGATGGATTCACGGCCGTCTCTGCCGAATGTGCTGGCCGTACCATCGTTGCAAAGCCTCACATCCAGCTTTGCCAGGGCTTTCAGTAGGTTGTACCCAGGGCCGGATCTAAGGGGGGCCGGGGGGGGGCGGGCCCGGGCCCCCACATTTTAGGGACCCCCACAAAAAACTTTTTGGTTGCTAACATTAGCTTTATTTTTCATATTGCTCAAGCAGGCACCAAAATTATCTCTATCAATTATCATTATCAGTCCTATCTTTGGATAGTAACAACTGATACTATCAGTAGGGGCACTGATAGAGATACTATCAATTTTTTTAAACTGATGGATAGAAGATAAAATAATTATCTCTATCAGCTGATAGAATGTTACTGATACTATCAGCATTTTTACTATCAAGGATAGACGTGGTCTATCTCTATCATCTATCTTTAGAAAAAAGATACTATCAGAAAAATTCTATCATTATCTCTATCTATCCTATCATTGATAGCAAATCCGGAACATAAATCTTCCGCATAGTGGGAAAAAATTGAATAAAAAAAATATTAATTTGAAATGAAATATTTGTTATAATCAACAATATTTATCTTCCGGATACCAAAAAACGAGTTCCGCCGCCATTTTGAAATCCAAGATGGCGGCCAATGGATTTCAAAAACTGTTGTGAACCCATATGCAATATGAATATTTTTGGAACGGGCTCGAAGAGTAGATGTCGAAAATTGGTGTCCGCCGCCATTTTGAAATCCAAGATGGCGGCCATCGGGTTTCAAAAACTGTTGTAAACCCATGCAATATGGGTATTTTCGGAACGGGCTCGAAGAGTAGAAACCAAAAATCGATGTCCGCCGCCATTTTGAAATCCAAGATGGCGGCCAATGGATTTCAAAAACTGTTGTAAACCCATGCAATATGGGTATTTTCGGAACGGGCTCGAAGAGTAGAAGCCAAAAATCGATGTCCGCCGCCATTTTGAAATCCAAGATGGCGGCCATCGGATTTCAAAAACTGTTGTAAACCCATGCAATATGGGTATTTTCGGAACGGGCTCGAAGAGTAGAAACCAAAAATCGATGTCCGCCGCCATTTTGAAATCCAAGATGGCGGCCATCGGATTTCAAAAACTGTTGTAAACCCATGCAATATGGGTATTTTTGAAACGGGCTCGAAGAGTAGATGTCGAAAATTGGTGTCCGCCGCCATTTTGAAATCCAAGATGGCGGCCATCGGATTTCAAAAACTGTTGTAAACCCATGCAATATGGGTATTTTCGGAACGGGCTCGAAGAGTAGAAGCCAAAAATCGATGTCCACCGCCATTTTGAAATTCAAGATGGCGGCCATCTGATTTCAAGAACAGTTGTAAACCCATGCAATATGGGTATTTTCGGAACGGGCTCGAAGAGTAGAAGCCAAAAATCGATGTCCGCCGCCATTTTGAAATCCAAGATGGCGGCCATTGGATTTCAAAAACTGTTGTAAACCCATGCAATATGGGTATTTTCGGAACGGGCTCGAAGAGTAGAAGCCAAAGATCGATGTCCGCCGCCATTTTTAAATCCAAGATGGCGGCCATTGGATTTCAAAAACTGTTGTAAACCCATGCAATATGGGTATTTTCGGAACGGGCTTGAAGAGTAGAAGCCAAAGATCGATGTCCGCCGCCATTTTTAAATCCAAGATGGCGGCCATTGGATTTCAAAAACTGTTGTAAACCCATGCAATATGGGTATTTTCGGAACGGGCTCGAAGAGTAGAAGCCAAAGATCGATGTCCGCCGCCATTTTGAAATCCAAGATGGCGGCCATTGGATTTCAAAAACTGTTGTAAACCCATGCAATATGGGTATTTTCGGAACGGGCTTGAAGAGTAGAAGCCAAAGATCGATGTCCGCCGCCATTTTTAAATCCAAGATGGCGGCCATTGGATTTCAAAAACTGTTGTAAACCCATGCAATATGGGTATTTTCGGAACGGGCTCGAAGAGTAGAAGCCAAAAATCGATGTCCGCCGCCATTTTGAAATCCAAGATGGCGGCCATTGGATTTCAAAAACTGTTGTAAACCCATGCAATATGGGTATTTTCGGAACGGGCTTGAAGAGTAGAAGCCAAAGATCGATGTCCGCCGCCATTTTTAAATCCAAGATGGCGGCCATTGGATTTTAAAAACTGTTGTAAACCCATGCAATATGGGTATTTTCGGAACGGGCTCGAAGAGTAGAAGCCAAAAATCGATGTCCGCCGCCATTTTGAAATCCAAGATGGCGGCCATCGGATTTCAAAAACTGTTGTAAACCCATGCAATATGGGTATTTTCGGAACGGGCTCGAAGAGTAGAAACCAAAAATCGATGTCCGTCGCCATTTTGATATCCAAGATGGCGGCCATCGGATTTCAAAAACTGTTGTAAAACCATGCAATATGGGTATTTTTGGAACGGGCTCGAAGAGTAGATGTCGAAAATCGGTGTACGTTGCCATTTTGAAATCCAAGATGGCGGCCATCGGATTTCAAAAACCGATAGACACCCATGAAATATGGGTATTTTCAGAACGGGCTCGAAGAGTAGAAGTCAAAAATCGTTGTTTGGCGCCATTTTGAAATTCAAGATGGCAGCCATCGGATCTTGAAAGTCGATTGAAACCCATTAAGTATGGGTATTTTCGGAACGGGCTCGAAGAGAAGATGTCGAAAATCGATGTCCGCCGCCATTTTGATATCCAAGATAGCGGCCATCGGATTTCAAAAACTGTTGTAAACCCATGCAATATGGGTATTTTCGGAACGGGCTCGAAGAGTAGATGTCGAAAATCGATGCCCGCCGCCATTTTGAAATCCAAGATGGCGGCCATCGGATTTCAAAAACCGATAGACACCCATGAAATATGGGTATTTTCAGAACGGGCTCGAAGAGTAGAAGTCAAAAATCGTTGTTTGGCGCCATTTTGAAATTCAAGATGGCAGCCATCGGATCTTGAAAGTCGATTGAAACCCATTAAGTATGGGTATTTTCGGAACGGGTTCGATGAGTAGACGTCGGAAATCGATGTCCGCCGCCATTTTGAAATCCAAGAAAGGGAATTTTGCCATGAGGTGGTTTATTCATCACTACCTGGAGAACCTGAAAAATTCGAATTTGAGTTCTTTTTAATATTCCTTTTCATGCGCTCTTTTTATTGTTGTCGAAGAGTTAAAAACGAAACAGCCTAACTTTTGCAATTCGAGTACGTCCACAAAAAATGGAGTTTCTGGCACGAAATTTCTGTTGAGTGAAAATAGATTTTTTTTTTTTTCAAATAGAAGCTGTTCGCGCACTTATTCCGATCTTTCGGACAATAGTTATAAAATTCGCGGTTTTACAATAAACACGTAACAAATTTATTGGAGACGAAAACACTTAAACTTTATTAACGCGAACACAAAATACATTTATTAAAAAACGGTACGGACGACGTATATTTCGCGACGGTCTATTTGCTTCTGCTGTCTGTTTAGCAAACTACTGCTTGGACGGCCGGCCGATCGTTAGGTATATAAAAAAAGGGAACTTCGACGAACCCAAATAACCGAACACGACGAGATGAGAGGGACTGACCAGATGCACAGGTAGAAATAAGACAGCTCTAACTGCTGTGACTGTGGATCGCATCTGGTCACTCACAGTTCGCTTGCTCGTTGTCGGCTGGGACGTCGTCGGTACCTACGAACCTACACTATTGCTACAACAGAAGCAAACGGAAGCAACATCAATAACATCCAAGGATCGGTATATTCGCCTCACTCCATTCATATTCACTCCTCTTCGCTGAAGCGAATCGAGAAAGATGCAGCAAACGGATCGTCGTGATCAAACACGCAACCCCATCACCAGTGGGAAGCGATGAGCCAGCTGCTTGACATGAATATTCGTTGCCATTCGCCGCAGTTTGGATCGCAAGCGAATGAATGAATGGCGAATAGTGAAGAATACTGGTGAGCGATCGAAGTGGAAGTGGAAGAGAATTTCTGCATGTAATGCATACATTTTTACTGTATTGTTGCTGAAATGCTAGATTAGCAAAAAAAATAATTCGAAAACATCAAAAATTCGTATGCACAATATCAATCGCATCACTCACGAATCGCATTCGCTTGCGATGCGAATGTGGACGAATGAGTAATTTCCAAGTGTGGCTTCCCACCGTTCGCCGGAATTTGCTGTCGTCGCTGACAAGCATACACACGAACTAAAGCGACAACCGTTCGCTGCTGACTGTCTTCGAATGTGGAAGAAGAAGAAAAGTGGAAATGAGGAACCCTGATTCTCCCCAATATCTCCCAAAACTTCCAAAGTTCCTTAAAAATCTCCAAATACTCCTAAAATGTCCAACTTCTCCTAAAATCCCCAACAACTAGAAAAATACAAAACTTGCTGCTTAGATTTTACAAAGGCATCATTTTCCTCGAAGAACCTAAAGATTCCTAAGTTTTCTTTACTTTGCCCAATATCTCCCATAGGTCCCAAAGTTCCTTTAAAATCACCAAATTCCCCTAAAATGCCCAATGTTCCTCTCACTTGCCCAACTTCTCCTAAAATCCCCAAATTCTAAAAAAATGTCCAACTTGCTGCTTAGATTTTCCAGATGCATCATTTTCCTCGAAGAACCTAATGAGTCCTAAATTTCGTTTATCCTCCCCAATATCTCCTAAAAACCCCCCAACGTTCCTTAAAAATTCCTCATCTTCTCCCAAAGTCCCCAACTTCTCCTAAAATGCCCAACTTCTTCTCAAATCCTCAACCTTTCCTAAAATGCCCAACTTCTCCTAGCATCTCCAACATCTAAAAATAATACCCAACTTGCTGCTTAGATTTTCCAGAGGCATCATTTTCCTCGAAGACCCAAATGAGTCCTAAGTATCCTTTATCCTCCCCAATATCTCCTAAAAATCCCCGACGTTCCTTAAAAATCTCCAACTTCTCCTAAAATGCCTAAAAGTGTTTTAGGTTGATAAGATCGGGGCACTTTTCTGTCAATTTTGAACTAAATAAAAAGGTTCTGGGTTCGTGAAACAAAACAAAAACAGTAAGGGGCCATCCAATAATTACGTCACGAAAAAATCCGTATAAAAATTTCCAATTTTAGCGTAACGTACTTAATGGATGTTCCCTAAAGATGGCATGGTTGAGGGAAAGGGGTGTGATTTGTGTAAATTGAAGAAAATGTTTTGGGACAAGAATAAACTTTTGAAGTGAATGGGTCTGTTGCATGATGAATTCAGGGTTAATTTTCAGAGTGTTCTAATCTAGAAACAGCCTCTTCCGTGTGTCTCTAATACACACGATACTGGGAGCAGTGATGCCAACCTAACAAACATGTTGGTCAATCTCCTGAAGGAGTATAGGTAGAATAGACCAGTCTAATTTTAAAAAGTGCTCTCTGATTCTCAAGTCTATCTCCATATTTTGATTGGAATCCAAAAAGAAGTTACTGCTTTTGCTGGTTATTTGCTTCTTTGGCATCAATGATGTAGGAGTTGAGCGAAAATTATTAAAATTCGTGAAAGCCCAATATGTCCTAAAAACTAGCTTCGGGGACAATCATGCTTTGGACCTCTTAATTTCAATGGATTTGGCTTAAGTTTTGACCAGTCGCTTCTTTTTGGATGCCAATCAAAATATGGGGGTGGACTTGAGAATCAGAGAACGTTTTTGAAAAAGTGGACAAGCCTAATTTAAAATTTCCTGGAGAAATCTCTAATAGAATTCTGAGGAATATCTGGAAGAATTTCTGGAGAAATCCATGTAAGATATCCTGTAGAAAATAATTAAGAACTCCTAAAAGAATCCTAGGAGAAATTTCTGCAGCTATACCTAAAGGAATCCTCAAGAACTTCTGGTGGAATATCAACAGAAAATTCCGGAGGAAACTTTAAGAAATACCTGGAGAAAGCCCCATAAGAATCCCATAAATAATTCCTAGAAAAAAAAATGATCCAACTGTGGGTATTTAAAGAACAACTACGAAAATCCGTGGAAGAATTCCAGTATAAAATCCTGATGGAATCTCAACAAAAATTGCCCGGAACAATTTTCGTAAAATCTCCTCGGGAAATATCTGGTGGAATCCAGCAAGGATTGCTTGAGGAATCTTAGTAGAAATTCCCAAAGGAGTCTCAGGAGGAATTCTTGGAGGAATAAATCTCTGAAAGGTATCCCCTTGAAGGGAAATCCCAAGTAACCACGGTGCCGAAGCCTTATTGCATGTAGATATACGGTGTATTTAGAGCAATTATTATTTTCCATTAACATTTAAGGATGATTTAAAGTGGAAATGGCAATTATGCGACTGAACTAAGACTAAGAGGATAATCTTAATTTGATATCATAATTGCCCATTTCCACTTTAAATCAACCTTAAGCTTGCATGTAAAGTAATGATTGCTCTAAATACACCGTATATCTGCATGCAATAAGGCTTCAGCACCGTGGTTACTTCCCTAATAGAAAAATATGATACAACGTGCTTAACAACCCTTTCGGGCTATCATCTTGATTATACAGGGAATGATACAATCATTCACCCTATCAGCCATGTATAATACATTTTTATTAGGGTTGGGATCCCAGAAAAAATGCCAGCAATCATTATTTGAAATTTTCCCGGATGATTCACGGCATGTTTTGAAAACAGATGCAAAATTCAGCGTTTACTCGCTGAGCATTGATTTAAAATAGTTTGGCCATTTTCAAATATAACGCGAGATTATTTTGTTACGTAATGTGTATATGACGCCAAAAGTTATCAACTGAATTTGAAATACACTGTAAAATACTGGAAATGTAAAATGTTAATTCTGAGTGTACAACATTTCAATTTTCTCGTTAAAAGAAGCTAACATAATCGGGTTAAAAAGACGACAAAATCGGAGAAAAACGGAATCGGGGGCTTCCAAAATCGTGTCAGCACAATGTTATAATACTTAATTATGTTAAATTTTATCATTGGAATAAAAAAAATATCGCAATAAAAATACAGTCTCTTACCGATTTTGAAAATACAGTCTCTTACCGATTTTGAATTTTATGTTGCCAAAATCGGTAATTTTTTTTGTGGATTATTTTCAACTTTTATACGTCAATTTGGCTTATATTTTAAATATGGACTACTCACAAGTTATAAAACGATCCCTGTAGGTGACGTTCATAAATTACGTCATGATTTGTAAAAATGTTGATTTTGGAAAATTTAATGAATTTTGATTTTTTTAAAATGAGTAAGGCTAAAATATAAATACATTTACAAATACAAACGATTTTTCGGTAAAAATTTTTGGGCAAAATTTTTTGTTGCCAAAATCGGTAAGAAATTGTTGCCAAAAACGGGTGTTGAAAAAATCGGAATGGAAATGTTGCCAAAAACGGGTGTTGCCAAAATCGGGAGTAGACAAAAACGGGTGTTGCCAAAATCGGTAAGAAACTGTACTCCGGATAATCGAGTCTAAAATTCCGGATAATCGAATTCCGGATAATCGAGTCTCCGGATAATTGAGTCTCCGGATAATCGAGTCCGACCTGTATTGCATGGGTTGACATTTTTTTTTGAAATCCGATGGCCGCCATCTTGGATTTCAAAATGGCGGCGGACATCGATTTTTGGCTTCTACTCTTCAAGCCCGTTCCGAAAATACCCATATTGCATGGGTTTACAACATTTTTTGAAATCAGATGGCCGCCATCTTGGATTTCAAAATGGCGGCGGACATCCATTTTCGACTTCTACTCTTCGAGCCCGTTCCGAAAATACCCATATTGCATGGGTTTACAACATTTTTTGAAATCCGATGGCCGCCATCTTGGATTTCAAAATGGCGGCGGACGTCGATTTCCGACTTCTACTCATCGAGCCCGTTCCGAAAATACCTATATTGCATGGGTTTACAACAGTTTTTGAAATCCGATGGCCGCCATCTTGGATTTAAAAATGGCGGCGGACATCGATTTTTGGTTTCTACTCATCGAGCCCGTTCCGAAAATACCTATATTGCATGGGTTTACAACAGTTTTTGAAATCCGATGGCCGCCATCTTGGATTTCAAAATGGCGGCGGACATCGATTTTTGGCTTCTACTCTTCGAGCCCGTTCCAAAAATACCCATATTGCATGGGTTTACAACAGTTTTTGAAATTCAATGGCCGCCATCTTGGATTTCAAAATGGCGGCGGACATCGATTTTCGACTTCTACTCTTCGAGCCCGTTCCGAAAATACCCATATTGCATGGGTTTACAGCATTTTTCAAAATCCGATGGCCGCCATCTTGGATTTCAAAATGGCGGCGGACATCCATTTTCGACTTCTACTCTTCGAGCCCGTTCCGAAAATACCCATATTGCATGGGTTTACAACATTTTTTGAAATCCGATGGCCGCCATCTTGGATTTCAAAATGGCGGCGGACATCGATTTCCGACTTCTCATCGAGCCCGTTCCGAAAATACCTGTATTGCATGGGTTTACAACAGTTTTTGAAATCCGATGGCCGCCATCTTGGATATCAAAATGGCGGCGGACATCGATTTTTGGTTTCTACTCATCGAGCCCGTTCCGAAAATACCTATATTGCATGGGTTTACAACAGTTTTTGAAATCCGATGGCCGCCATCTTGGATTTCAAAATGGCGGCGGACATCGATTTTTGGCTTCTACTCTTCGAGCCCGTTCCGAAAATACCCATATTGCATGGGTTTACAACAGTTTTTTGAAATCCAATGGCCGCCATCTTGGATTTCAAAATGGCGGCGGACATCGATTTTCGACTTCTACTTATCGAGCCCGTTCCGAAAATACCCATATTGCATGGGTTTACAGCATTTTTTGAAACCCGATGGCCACCATCTTGGATTTCAAAATGGCGGCGGACATCGATTTTTGGCTTCTACTCTTCGAGCCCGTTCCGAAAATACCCATATTGCATGGGTTTACAGCATTTTTCAAAATCCGATGGCCGCCATCTTGGATTTAAAAATGGCGGCGGACATCGATTTTCGACTTCTACTCTTTAAGCCCGTTCTGAAAATACCCATATTGCATGGGTTTACAGCATTTTTCAAAATCCGATGGCCGCCATCTTGGATTTCAAAATGGCGGCGGACATCGATTTCCGACTTCTACTCATCGAGCCCGTTCCGAAAATACCTATATTGCATGGGTTTACAACATTTTTTGAAATCCGATGGCCGCCATCTTGGATTTCAAAATGGCGGCGGGCATCGATTTTCGACATCTACTCTTCGAGCCCGTTCCGAAAATACCCATATTGCATGGGTTTACAAAAGTTTTTGAAATCCGATGGCCGCCATCTTGGATTTCAAAATGGCGGCGGACACCAATTTTCGACATCTACTCTTCGAGCCCGTTCCAAAAATACCCATATTGCATGGGTTTACAACAGTTTTTGAAATCCGATGGCCGCCATCTTGGATTTCAAAATGGCGGCGGGCATCGATTTTCGACATCTACTCTTCGAGCCCGTTCCGAAAATACCCATATTGCATGGGTTTACAACAGTTTTTGAAATCCGATGGCCGCTATCTTGGATATCAAAATGGCGGCGGACATCGATTTTCGACATCTTCTCTTCGAGCCCGTTCCGAAAATACCCATATTGCATGGGTTTACAAAAGTTTTTGAAATCCGATGGCCGCCATCTTGGATTTCAAAATGGCGGCGGACACCAATTTTCGACATCTACTCTTCGAGCCCGTTCCAAAAATACCCATATTGCATGGGTTTACAACAGTTTTTGAAATCCGATGGCCGCCATCTTGGATTTCAAAATGGCGGCGGGCATCGATTTTCGACATCTACTCTTCGAGCCCGTTCCGAAAATACCCATATTGCATGGGTTTACAACAGTTTTTGAAATCCGATGGCCGCTATCTTGGATATCAAAATGGCGGCGGACATCGATTTTCGACATCTTCTCTTCGAGCCCGTTCCGAAAATACCCATATTGCATGGGTTTACAAAAGTTTTTGAAATCCGATGGCCGCCATCTTGGATTTCAAAATGGCGGCGGGCATCGATTTTCGACATCTACTCTTCGAGCCCGTTCCGAAAATACCCATATTGCATGGGTTTACAACAGTTTTTGAAATCCGATGGCCGCTATCTTGGATATCAAAATGGCGGCGGACATCGATTTTCGACATCTTCTCTTCGAGCCCGTTCCGAAAATACCCATATTGCATGGGTTTACAAAAGTTTTTGAAATCCGATGGCCGCCATCTTGGATTTCAAAATGGCGGCGGACACCAATTTTCGACATCTACTCTTCGAGCCCGTTCCAAAAATACCCATATTGCATGGGTTTACAACAGTTTTTGAAATCCGATGGCCGCCATCTTGGATTTCAAAATGGCGGCGGGCATCGATTTTCGACATCTACTCTTCGAGCCCGTTCCGAAAATACCCATATTGCATGGGTTTACAACAGTTTTTGAAATCCGATGGCCGCCATCTTGGATATCAAAATGGCGGCGGACATCGATTTTTGGCTTCTACTTCTCGAGCCCGTTCCGAAAATACCCATATTGCATGGGTTTACAACATTTTTTAAACCCGATGGCCGCCATCTTGGATTTCAAAATGGCGGCGGACATCGATTTTCGACATCTACTCTTCGAGCCCGTTCCGAAAATACCCATATTGCATGGGTTTACAAAAGTTTTTGAAATCCGATGGCCGCCATCTTGGATTTCAAAATGGCGGCGGACACCAATTTTCTACATCTACTCTTCGAGCCCGTTCCAAAAATACCCATATTGCATGGGTTTACAAAATTTTTTGAAATCCGATGGCCGCCATCTTGGATTTCAAAATGGCGGCGGACATCGATTTTTGGCTTCTACTTTTCGAGCCCGTTCCGAAAATACCCATATTGCATGGGTTTACAACATTTTTTGAAACCCGATGGCCGCCATCTTGGATTTCAAAATGGCGGCGGACATCGATTTCCGACTTCTACTCATCGAGCCCGTTCCGAAAATACCTATATTGCATGGGTTTACAACATTTTTTGAAATCCGATGGCCGCCATCTTGGATTTCAAAATGGCGGCGGGCATCGATTTTCGACATCTACTCTTCGAGCCCGTTCCGAAAATACCCATATTGCATGGGTTTACAAAAGTTTTTGAAATCCGATGGCCGCCATCTTGGATATCAAAATGGCGGCGGACATCGATTTTTGGCTTCTACTTTTCGAGCCCGTTCCGAAAATACCCATATTGCATGGGTTTCATAATGTCTATTCAGAACTTAAGATTTTATGACGGCTTATGATGCGTCTTGCTCATTGTCCAACAATTTTCTTTCTATCAGTCTATCAATTTATAGAGATAGAACTTCTATCTCTATCAATTGATAGAAGTTTTACTGATAGTATCTCTATCACTATTTTTACTGATAGAGATACTATCTCTATTTTTTCTATCCCTGATAGAACCCGTTCTATCAGTGATACTATCGCTGATAGAAAAGAACTGATAGTATCAGTAGCTCAAATTGATAGTATCAGTGGTCTATCAGATAATTGATAGTATCACCTTCTATCAGATAATTTCGGTGCCTGTGCTCAAGTACTGTTCGAAAATAAGGATAAACATTTTTGGTCATATCTCCGAGGGGCCTCCACATCTGCTCGGGCCCCAGGCCCCCACAATCCTTAATCCGGGCCTGGTTGTACCCACTTACATTGGTAAGCCAACTACCACATTCCATAGCCCAAGCGTTGAAATCGCCTCCGATGACTATCGGCTTCCGCCCGACCAGCGTGTCGGTTAGTGCATCCAACATCCCGTTGTATTCTTCATCCGACCACCTTGAAGGTGCATAACAGCTGCACACGAAGGTTCCATTGAAATTTGTTTTCTTCATCCGACCACCTTGGAGGTGCATAACAGCTGCACACGAAGGTTCCATTGATTTTTGCTACCACAAAACTTTCGAATG
Organism: Aedes albopictus; assembly: GCF_035046485.1. Taxonomy (NCBI): domain Eukaryota; kingdom Metazoa; phylum Arthropoda; class Insecta; order Diptera; family Culicidae; genus Aedes; species Aedes albopictus. The sequence goes on along the minus strand of NC_085137.1, from coordinate 264,270,284 downwards.
ATTTCTTGATCACTTCTTGCATTGGGAATTCACCCACGACCTGTATCGCCGCTATCTGGGCTCTGTCCGTTACCCAGTTGCCATTCTCGTGGGGGCACCCGTTACGGCTCTGCGATGATTACAACATCACACTTGTTCTCTGTTATCAAGACTGCCACAACAGTTGCTGTTCGACGTCGCAATGATTTGTAACAATTGAATTAACAGTGTACAAAGCTTCTTTAAATTTAGACCTTTGCAACATGTGCGCCATCTCTCCATTTGAATGAGACATCTGAAGCTTTTTTAATTCGGAAAGTCGACATAGCATGTCTCGTGAGTTCGTGTGAGTTACTCCATAGATCTCATTCAGCTGACCAAAAGAGAAGTTTAAAATAAAACCTAGCTGATCTAACTCCAACGAATAGCAAAATCTCAGCTACCTTTTTTGTATAGAAGTATACAAAGCAAAGGTAGAATGAGATCGGAGAAAATGAAAATGATAAAGATGAAATGAGATGGGGTGCTATCAAATTGCGTTCACAATAAAATAGGTACGCAATTGGGAGGGATTTATAAAAACTAAATTTTCGTCGGACATTTGGATTCTCGTGCGGTTCGTCAACGTATCTAAATCGGTGTACGTAAAGTTCATGAATTTTGAACAAAGTTTCAAAGATTTAGCTCAAAACGAAATCAAAAGTTTTATGTATGAATTATGCCAAAGAAAAATGAAAAACCATTTTGAAAGTTGAAAATAATTGTGCAGGTGAAAATCTGAGAATATCAAGTGGTGTAAAAACTTCTAATAATTGTGCCCAATTTTCTTAGATAGTTTTTCATGCTAGGGAAGCCATTTTGTACCTCAATCTCCCCCGTGGTGTGAACTAATTTCTTTTTGTAAAAAGGTAAGATGAACATCTTATGGGGAACTAGAGTGACCTTAACGTGAATTGTTCTGAAATTGATTGACCAGGTGTATCCCGCTGGTCAACGCGGGAGCCTATGCGAGGCCGTGCAGTGTGTCCTCGGTTGAGAAACCCTGTGTTGAAGTATCCGTCACCGAGTCGGACCACCCCTGCACCTTAACCACTCTCACGCGAGCTCCCAAACACCACGCAACATCGGAAAGCTCACCATCTCGCCGCTTGTCGCATCGTGGGTAAGCCCTCCTATTACCGGTGCTTACCAGAACGCAGCTAGAAACATCGCACGAACGATACGCATGGTACGGAAGCTTACGAGCGTGCCACCTACTGGCAAGTAGTTGAAGCTCGTCTACACGTAGTGGAATACGCGACACATACAGCTGCAAATTGGAAGTGAGCTACCGAATTGAATGCGCCGCCTGCCCGTGGAAGCTCGAACTAATTGGTGAGGGATCAATTGCATGTGCATGCCGAAGGTCACGTGGACGAAGAATCATCATTGGATGGTTTCGATCGAAGCACCGGTGGATTCCTGAACTGCTGAACGGTTCGACGAAGAGTCAACAGGTTTGCCGACAGAAAAGGTCAGAGCTTTGATTTGTATATATTTTTTTCCCTAGATTTAAGACCACATTTAGCTTTAGGTACCTACTTGAAATTTGGTGACGTCACCTTTAGGAAAACGTTAGGCCTCTGTATCCTACCGTGAACTTTAAATAAACAGGATTTGAAATTGGTAGGCCAACGCCGATTCGAAGGTTGACGAATAAAACGATTTGAGTTGCTTTATATTATTTAACGAAATTGTCTCATTTAGTCTTTTTCGTTCTTGGTTGAATTGATTTAGAGTAAGTTTAGATTTTCGGTTAAAATTTTCTTGAATTTGGTTAGTTCAGTTGGGTGTTCTTTGAAACCTATCTTGGGGTTAGCTAAGGTGATCGGTGTTTGAGGGAATAAACCAACCTGCCCTAGAAAGAGCCTCTGCCGGGCCATTAACAGCCTCAGCAGTCTCACTTTGGTGAGTGGCGCTTAAACTGCTGCTGGTCTCGTACCCAAAGCATTCGTTACATTTTGGCGCCCAACGTGGGGCCCGAAGGATATTCTATTAGTTTTCGAGTTAGATAATCGATAATTTGGATTGAACTTTAATGATATGTGTAAAGAATTTTAGTTGAATTCGATTAGTAAATTAGATTATTATTATTAAATTGAAATTTTCTACCTGAATTTGATTGTGCTTAAGGTCTGTAGAACCTTAGTAACAAATTGAATAGATATTTGAATTTTGATTTTTTTTTCTCCTGTGTAAGTACGAAAGTAGTAGGATGGATGGCTATCGTATTAATGCGAATGACCTCCTTGAAGAGGAGTTGGACTACGAACTAAGTATTCGGTCCCAACCAACTAACGTACCGATTGTTGCCAAGCGTCGGTCTCTCCGCAAATGGCTAAGAGGTAACGAAGATCCGAACTTTATATTGAAGTCTCGGTATGAATTAGCTCGGGATTATGTGACTATTCCCTACAAACTCGAAGAAATCGAGGATCAAATAATCAATGGAAGGAGTGCCGGTTGTCTATCGCGATTGGTGCATTATCATAAACGTGTTCGGCGTTACGTGGTTCAAACGGAGAAACAGAAGGATCAACAGAGAATGTTATTGTATGTGATTACTCAATTGGCAGTGAAATATTTTGCAGCGGATTTTAGTGAAGTGATGTGGATGGTACCAACGTGCCAAATTGTGCCAATGTCGACTCAGCTACCGATGGCTTCAACCACCAGTCAGGACCAGCAATCGGTGGCGGGACCCAGTGGAGTGCAGCAGACAATGGAGGCCCCTTCTGGAACAGTCGGTAGTGAGCCGCCTGGCATTTTCTCAGATGATCGGGAAATGAAGAGCGCCCCGTTGAGCACTGCTGTTCCGGTCAACGAACAGTATGAAGCGAGAGCGACCGAGGAAGAAGGAGCCGTGGGAGTCTTGTCCGTCACACAGCCGCATAACAATCCGTTTATTCCGCCGGATAACCTACCAACCTACCGTAGGTCTGATTATGTGGGTCGAAATGCCATAGTTGAGTCCGATCGACGTCGGTCTGCTCCTGGATTTTTGAGTAATCCTACGGTTCAGTCCCTGAAGGAGCAGCCTCGGACCAGCAGTTCTCCAATTGGAACAGAGGGACCAGCTCATCCGATCCTCTCGGCTAGTTTCTTAGACAAGACGTTCTACACTCCTCCGTTTCAAACCAACCTTGCTCAACCACGTTTGGGTAGGCCGTTTCATCCTGAGCATCTGTCAGTATCGCAACCCCTGCCGGAAAGGGAATCGGTTAGACAGGCCGATCAACCACGGGTCGAGGGAGCAACCTCCCCGGTACCTAGTAACCCTGAAAGAAATGGCAGAAATATGAGTGGATATGTTCATGCGACGCAGATTGAAAACTACGTTAAAGCCTACCTGGACAGATTAATAGACAGTGGTTCTCAGCGTATGACGCCCCCGGACGTTGATGTAAGCCGGTTGGCCGATCGGATTACTAATATTGGATTTCGGGAGACTGAGGCTTTCCAGATTTCTCGCGGTGATATGAGAGGTTTAATAACGCCTGACCAATCACCCGTTGCACCATTGCAGTTGTCGTCACAGAATCGTGAAGAACGGGTTCCATTGAGCTCTGATGTGGGATGCAGACCAACGCCGACAAATAATCGTCCTATCTCGCCGCGAGACCCATATTCGATGCCTCGTCAAGGTATTCCGCAGCAACCACGAGGAACATTTTCGAACCCATACGATTCTTCAGAAGTTCCCAATGCTCAGGGGTCATCTGGGCATGCACGACGTCAACCCCATCAGCAATGTAACATTATTGAGAAGTGGCCAAAATTTAGCGGAGACAATAATGCTATTCCGGTAACGGATTTTTTACGTCAGATAGACATTTTATGCCGGTCATATGACATAAGCAAGCCGGAGTTGAGAATGCATGCGCATCTCTTGTTTAAAGAGAATGCCTATGTGTGGTACACGACCTATGTGGATCGCTTTCAGAATTGGGAAACTCTGGAGAGTTATCTGAAAATGCGGTACGATAATCCCAATCGGGACCGTATCGTCAAGGAGGAGCTTCGAAACCGCAAGCAACGACCAAATGAGCTGTTTAGCGCTTATCTAGCCGACATCGAGATGCTTGCTCAGCGCCTGAACAGTAAAATGACGGAAAGGGAAAAATATGAGCTGATCGTGGAAAACATGAAGATTGGGTATAAACGACGCTTAGCCTTGGAGCCGATAAATTCAATCGAGCACTTAGCCCAAATGTGCTACAAATTTGACGCTCTTGAGCCAAATTTGTATGCAACGGGAGCACAAGCTAAGCCGTCCTTACATCAACTATCCGCTGAAGAAAATGACGCAGCTGAATATGACCCGGAGGATTTAGAACAAGTTTTTGCCTTACAAAAGCGTTTTGGGAGATTTCCACGTGGTAATAAGGATGCCAAGGCAATTTCGGGCTCGGAGAACCTCATGACCCCCGCTTCTACACAGCTGCTGTGTTGGAACTGTAGGCAATCCGGACATCTTTGGAAAGACTGTGACCAGAAAAAGGAACTGTTTTGTCACATCTGTGGACAGGCGGATACCACCGCGTTTCGGTGCCCTAATCGGCACAATTTGAAGCCACGAGACGATGAAGAATCAAAAAACGAATAGAAGAGGAACGGTTAGGGAATTGCTCTTCCTCATTAGTCGAAAATCAAATTCCCCATATCCCCTATTCACCGTTTAGCAAGGTCCTGCAGATTGATACGCGAGTGCACAAATGTCCTCATCTTAAAATCCAGATTATGTCCGAGGAAGTCGAAGGTTTAGCAGACACTGGGGCAAGTTTATCCGTAATAAGCTCGGTGAGCCTTATTAAGAAACTTGGTTTGACTCTTCATCCTCTACAACTGCAAATAACCACGGCGGATGGAACTCCGTACCATTGTCTCGGGTACGTAAATTTACCAGTGTCCTACAAATCAACCACCCATGTTTTGCCAACCATTGTAGTGCCGGAGATGAAAAAGGATCTGATCCTGGGAGTTGACTTCCTAAATAAATTTGGATTTCAGTTGGTCGGTCCTCAGTCATCTCAGTCTGATAACCCAGGATTGCCCGAAGAGATGAGTCGCGCGGAAGACTACTTTGGAAACCGTGAAAAGATTTGCTTCCAACTAGAGCCCGCACCTCTATCTGAAAATCTGAAGGATTCGATCATCGAGGTTGATGAAAGTCTCGAGATACCTACAATTGAAATCCCCAAGAATTCAATAGATCGACCGGAGGACATTGTTACCGAACACCGTTTGTCAGAAGAAGATCGCTGCGCCCTGTTCAATGCGGTGAAACAACTGCCGGCGACGAAAGAAGGGTCCTTAGGTCGAACCCACATTATGCAGCATCAAATAGAATTGCTACCGGGAGCGAAACCGCGAAAAATTCCCTCGTACCGCTGGTCTCCAGTCGTAGAGCAGGTAATCGATGCAGAGGTAGATCGAATGTTAAAATTAGGAGTCATCGAAGAGTGCGCCGGTGTGGTAGATTTCATCAATCCCCTCCTACCCATCAAAAAGAGTAACGGAAAGTGGAGGATATGCCTGGATTCTAGACGGCTTAACCAATGTACCAAGCGTGACGATTTCCCCTTCCCAAACATGATGGGAATTTTGCAGAGGATTGAGAAATCGAAATACTTCTCGGTAATTGATTTGTCGGAATCCTATTATCAAGTGCCGCTGTCGAAATACGCAAAGGACAAGACGGCGTTCAAAACCAACAAAGGGTTTTTTCGTTTTACGGTTATGCCGTTTGGTCTCACCAATGCCCCAGCCACCATGGCTCGACTTATGTCTCAAGTTCTGGGCCATGATTTGGAACCGCGAGTATATGTCTATTTGGACGATATTATCATCGTATCCAATTCACTGGAAGAACATCTGGAGCTAATAAGGATTGTAGCGGAACGCCTATATAAGGCTGGGTTGACTATCAACCTCAGTAAGAGTCGGTTTTGCCAAACGCAAATTCGTTATCTCGGCTACGTTTTGTCCGACCAGGGTTTGGCGATGGACACAAGTAAAATTCAGCCTGTTTTGGATTACCCAAGCCCGAAAACCGTTAAGGATATTCGAAGGCTCCTCGGATTAGCCGGTTTCTATCAGAAATTTGTACAAAATTACTCTGATATTACAACGCCAATTACCGACCTCCTGAAAAAGGGAAGAAAAAAATTCCAATGGACAGAGGAAGCGGAAGCTGCCCTCGTGAAACTCAAAACTGCCTTAGTTACTGCTCCTATTCTCGCTAATCCAAATTTTCAGATACCCTTTGTCTTGGAAACGGATAGTTCTGATTTGGCAATAGGTTCCGTGCTTGTGCAGGTACAAGAAGGTGAACGCCGAACCATCGCCTACTTCTCTAAGAAGCTTTCGAGCACTCAGCGCAGGTACAGTGCTACGGAACGGGAGTGTTTGGCCGTTTTAATGAGTATTGAGCACTTCAAACACTTCTTGGAAGGAACGCAATTTATCGTGCAAACCGACGCGATGAGCCTCACCTTCCTCCACAGCATGTCGATTGAATCTAAATCGCCACGGATCGCGCGGTGGGCTCTGAAGTTGGCCAAATATGACGTCCTCTATCAGTACAAAAAAGGGTCAGAGAATATACCGGCAGACGCGTTGTCCCGATCGATTTGTACAGTTGATGGCGTCATGCCAGATCCTTACATTACTCAGCTCAGAGATATGATCGGAAAATATCCGGAACGCTACAAGGACTTCAAAGTCACCGATGGGAAAATCTACAAATTTATAACCAATAGCACCCTGATTGAGGACCCAGGATATCGGTGGAAATACGTCGTCCCAATGTTTGAGCGCAGAGATCTAGTGAAGCAAACTCATGAACAGGCTCATTATGGCTTTCTTAAAACCTTAGCCAGGATCCGTGAGCGCTACTACTGGCCTCGCATGGCATCAGATATTCAACGATACTGCCAGAGCTGCTTGATCTGTAAAGAGTCGAAGACGCCGAATTTGAATGTTAGACCCATCTGTGGAAAGCCCAAACTCTGTTCCAGGCCATGGGAAATGATTTCCCTTGACTTTCTGGGGCCTTACCCAAGGTCGAAAAATGGCAACATTTGGCTCTTAGTAGTGTGCGACCATTTCTCCAAATTCATAACAGTGCAATGTATGCGCAGTGCTACCGCCCCCGCGGTATGCATGTTTGTCGAGCACCAGGTGTTTAACTTGTTCGGTGTTCCAGCCATTTGCATAACGGATAACGCAACAGTATTTAAGTCCGAAGCATTCTCGAAGTTATTGAAGGCCTACGAAGTCACCCATTGGAATCTCGCAGTGTACCACCCTAGCCCGAACCCGGTTGAGAGGGTAAATCGAGTTATAGTTACTGCCATCCGTTGTTCGCTTCATCAACAAAAACAGCATAGGGATTGGGACCAATCCATACACAAGATCGCACAAGCTATCCGAACAACGGTCCATGATAGTACAGGCCACACTCCGTTCTTCATCAACTTTGGGAGAAACATGGTTAGCTCAGGAGCCGAGTACGACTTCTTAAGGGAAGATGCCAACTCGGAGAAAAGTCCAGTCAAACTAAGTGAGGAAATGAAATCGCTCTTTGGTATAGTACGGAACAACCTATTGAATGCGTACCAGAAATACTCCAAAACATATAACCTCCGAGCGAATACGAGGCATACCTTTGAACCTGGCCACATAGTCTTTAAGAAAAACATCAATTTATCGGACAAAAGTAAAAATTTCGTGGGGAAATTAGCAAGTAAGTTTACCAAAGTCCGGGTCAGAGAAAAGATAGGCACAAACTCGTACATTGTGGAGGACTTAACTGGGAAGAGAATCTCCGGAGTTTATCACGGATCATTTCTAAAACGAGCTTAGGAGCGGCTCAAATGCAAGCTATGTCTTTGTCATCGTTTTGGTGCACATTAACTAAAAGAGTATTAGAATCGTTAAAACACTCTCCAGAGGTTGTTTATTGCCAACGTTAGAGAAGTTATGTAAATATTACCTCACGTTGAAGGCATCTCAAGCTACAAGCAAGATGCACCGATGCACCGGCTATGTCGATGTTGAGCCCAGTCTCCATCAACCAATGCACATCTGCACAAAACACTCCTTGAGGTATTGGTCCCGTGTTTGAGACGTCACTTTGTTGTTTCCTCGCACCTAGAATAGCCATCCTTAGTAATTTGTTGTTTAATTGTCCCTGTAGAGTAGATAGTCACAAAGTTACATATCAGTAGGTTTAGAGAAAAATTAGAATACTTACAGATTTTATTCCACCAATATCAATAGTTCCTCCTTCCGTTCACAGATGTCCCATAGTATTTTCACGCTTCTCGTTCGCAATAACCCGGCTTTTCCTTCAAATTCACACAATTTTGCATTATCAATTTCACTTTCACTTTCAAGATTTCACAGTACAGAGTAGTTTGACAGTTCATTGTTTTGATCACCTTTTTCTTACAGGTTTAGTTTATGCGATGTTTTCTATTCGGTTATTCTGATTGGAATGCGCTCCAATTGAGAGAGCGAGCTTTTGGGCGCGAATGAGAATGAGTACGGTATTAGTTTAGACACACGTTCGTGAAGAAAGTGCCATTTCCAATCATTATTGGAGTTAGTTCTTTAGCAAACAAAATTAATTTTCAGATTTGTCTGAAGTTATTCGGTTACTACTTAGAGAAGTTTAATCAGATTTGTCTGATGTTTATAAGACTAGGAATGAATGAATGAAGCAGGCTTTAATAAAGGAATGGTAATAGGCTGGTCCAGAATATCCGGTAGAAAATTTCAAAGTTTTGTCTTTAAATTTCAAATTTTTCATATCAATCAAATAGTTACATACACACATATTCAATCCGTTTCTTAGATGAATTTAGACGGTATAGTAATAAAATAAATGTTTTATAGAACAATTAATATTAAACATGATTTCAAACAAAAAAAAAATGAAATTTTTAAATTTCATTTTTTTTTCTTTAGCATCGGCGAAATGTAACAATTGAATTAACAGTGTACAAAGCTTCTTTAAATTTAGACCTTTGCAACATGTGCGCCATCTCTCCATTTGAATGAGACATCTGAAGCTTTTTTAATTCGGAAAGTCGACATAGCATGTCTCGTGAGTTCGTGTGAGTTACTCCATAGATCTCATTCAGCTGACCAAAAGAGAAGTTTAAAATAAAACCTAGCTGATCTAACTCCAACGAATAGCAAAATCTCAGCTACCTTTTTTGTATAGAAGTATACAAAGCAAAGGTAGAATGAGATCGGAGAAAATGAAAATGATAAAGATGAAATGAGATGGGGTGCTATCAAATTGCGTTCACAATAAAATAGGTACGCAATTGGGAGGGATTTATAAAAACTAAATTTTCGTCGGACATTTGGATTCTCGTGCGGTTCGTCAACGTATCTAAATCGGTGTACGTAAAGTTCATGAATTTTGAACAAAGTTTCAAAGATTTAGCTCAAAACGAAATCAAAAGTTTTATGTATGAATTATGCCAAAGAAAAATGAAAAACCATTTTGAAAGTTGAAAATAATTGTGCAGATAGTTTTTCATGCTAGGGAAGCCATTTTGTACCTCAATCTCCCCCGTGGTGTGAACTAATTTCTTTTTGTAAAAAGGTGTATCCCGCTGGTCAACGCGGGAGCCTATGCGAGGCCGTGCAGTGTGTCCTCGGTTGAGAAACCCTGTGTTGAAGTATCCGTCACCGAGTCGGACCACCCCTGCACCTTAACCACTCTCACGCGAGCTCCCAAACACCACGCAACATCGGAAAGCTCACCATCTCGCCGCTTGTCGCATCGTGGGTAAGCCCTCCTATTACCGGTGCTTACCAGAACGCAGCTAGAAACATCGCACGAACGATACGCATGGTACGGAAGCTTACGAGCGTGCCACCTACTGGCAAGTAGTTGAAGCTCGTCTACACGTAGTGGAATACGCGACACATACAGCTGCAAATTGGAAGTGAGCTACCGAATTGAATGCGCCGCCTGCCCGTGGAAGCTCGAACTAATTGGTGAGGGATCAATTGCATGTGCATGCCGAAGGTCACGTGGACGAAGAATCATCATTGGATGGTTTCGATCGAAGCACCGGTGGATTCCTGAACTGCTGAACGGTTCGACGAAGAGTCAACAGGTTTGCCGACAGAAAAGGTCAGAGCTTTGATTTGTATATATTTTTTTCCCTAGATTTAAGACCACATTTAGCTTTAGGTACCTACTTGAAATTTGGTGACGTCACCTTTAGGAAAACGTTAGGCCTCTGTATCCTACCGTGAACTTTAAATAAACAGGATTTGAAATTGGTAGGCCAACGCCGATTCGAAGGTTGACGAATGAAACGATTTGAGTTGCTTTATATTATTTAACGAAATTGTCTCATTTAGTCTTTTTCGTTCTTGGTTGAATTGATTTAGAGTAAGTTTAGATTTTCGGTTAAAATTTTCTTGAATTTGGTTAGTTCAGTTGGGTGTTCTTTGAAACCTATCTTGGGGTTAGCTAAGGTGATCGGTGTTTGAGGGAATAAACCAACCTGCCCTAGAAAGAGCCTCTGCCGGGCCATTAACAGCCTCAGCAGTCTCACTTTGGTGAGTGGCGCTTAAACTGCTGCTGGTCTCGTACCCAAAGCATTCGTTACAGATTGAGATTGATTTGGGTTATCTCAATCATTGTCGGCCTGCCTTCGCATTTTTATAGGCCGGGCTCTTAAAGCCTTCCGTCTTATAGTCATTTCCGTCCTCCGGCTTACACAGCATGCACTTGGGTTGGCTCGTGCAGTCCCGAGCAACGTGGCCGCTTCCACCGCAACTCCAGCATCGTCCGGACTTGTCGGGGCCCTTGCAATTTTTCGCCTGGTGACCAAACTCCATGCATTTAAAGCATCGCTCCATTTGTCTGGGCGCTCGTGAGCCGTGACCCGAGTGGCCTTGAGTCGGAATGCTCTGTTTAGCACTCTTCGATTCCGCTTCGTACTCAGCGCTTCAGCCCATGCTGTAGCACCATATCTGTGTAATGAGCCTGCTACGCTCGCCAGAAGACGCCTCTTATTACTTCGTGGTCCCCCGACGTTCGGCATGATCGTCGCTATAGCGTTGACAGCCTTCGCCGCCTTTCCACAGGCGTAGTCGACGTGCTCCCTCAATTTGAGCCGATCATCGACCATCACTCCTAGGCAGGGTTGTGCAGTTTCAGGATGGTTAATGTCGAACGACACTCGCTTTAACCATCACTTCATACGACAAACGCAGTCCATCAAAACATAATCGATTCACGCAAAAGCCACTCAAGCCAACCATCGTTCAATGCAGAGTCAACCACATCCAGCAACAGCGATCGTCTCTTGTTTTCGAACCACACGATGAAACACCGAAGCGAGTTTTTGTTCTATACTTTGCATTCTATTCATAGGGCGTGCTATGTTTGTGTTTGCTGCGCCATGCAATACTACTTAACAAATTGACCTTCATCCTGGCCCTTTCACATGAGAGTCACCCAGCAGTGAGTGACATAGCTCTGCGTTGGAACGACTGTTAAGAAGCGTTCGGTTGCTCAAGAGATTTGCGGAGAAAGAGCGTGGCAGCGGCATCCACCGTATCAATGCGTTCGGCTCGAATGTGTTCGTTAGCAACATAGAGACGGTCGGCTGTAGCGTTGATGGAGGAAGAAAGGCAATGTTGATGTTGCGGCTTTTTTGTGTTATGATGGTGATAATGCACAAGACTGCTCCTAGGTGCTTTAAGGAAGAAATGAGTTTGGATATTCTAACACATGCTTGTAAAATTCTCTCACATGTGTGAGTATTCAATTAAAGATTAGGCCGTCCCTTATTTTGTAAAATTTAGAAATGTTATAAGCTCGTTAGTGGAAAATGATCGTTTTAGCTAAAAAATGATCGTGTCAAAATTTGAAGTCCGTATCTCAAGGCTAAGTGGTCCCTCAAGGGGCCTAAAGTTGTCAAAAATTCTATGGGACCAAAAAAACATGAATTTTTTTTCGACAAAAAAAATACGGCCTATTGAACATGAATAAATACTAGAATTTTCACCACTATCTGATATCGAGTTATTTTAAAATTTGCTTCAATGCTGGCTCAGGACATTTACCTTTTCATTGAGACCAAAAAACGCAACATTGTCACAACATTTCACTGCAAAACTGCTATTTTATTAATCTTTCCAAATTCTCCCCTAACGTACACCAGCTCGCACCATTTCACTAGCACTATCTTACCGGGAACAGTCTCACTTTTTAATTGCCTCTCGAAACGTAATTACTTCCATAATCGTAGTGTAAAATGTTTCAACGGCTTTACAAATGGAAAAATATTCACTATATCACGAAAAAGTCCGCCGCGATAGCCACACAATCGCGAAAACTGTATTTGTATTAACTGATTTGCAATTTCTTTTATTCTCCCATTTCCTATGCGTGCATATAGTTTATTGCATTGGTAACTGGACGGCGACAGAGTGCGGAATCTTAAATAAAAGTGCGATATTGCATCAAATCGGTCCGGTCTCTTCACCGCACTTAGAGCCGATACACACGGGCGGCGCGTCCACGCAGCGTGCACGCAAGTGCGTCCTGAGTTACACGCAATCAAATGGGAGGATGCACACTAGAACGCAACGCTACCGGACTCCAACCGCGCCGCACCATGTGCGGCACGCAATGTCTACGCATGCCCCACAGGAACGCTGCGGCGACGCAGCGTGAATTCACGCAACGTCAATTAACGCTCGTGTACATCGGCTCTTATTCATCATGAGCTAATGAATAAGTGCGGTGAAGACACCCAAACGATCTGACACCAAATCGCACTTTTATTAGAGATTTCGCACTTTCTCGTCACACTTTTAGCTTCGCAATGCGCAATATTTATTGCGTCATATGTACAGCGTGATGAACAAGTTGAAGATGAGAAAGAGATAAATGAAATGCACTAACGAACCTGTCTCATCCGCACATCCGCGTGCATGAGTATTTGTTTACTCTCGGTTGAGTCAGTTGGCGCTTTCACCAATACATATAATTTGTGAGTTGAACCTTAAAGCGCGCTTCGATTCTAGTGCTCTCCGACTGCGATCTCCATTATTTGGACTGCTCTACAGTTGCTGATCAGAAGCACTTCCGTTTTGTGATGAGCAGTCTGAAGCTTAGCCCCAGTCATCCATCTTTCAACAGTGACCATTGATTCCGTCCCCAGCATTTCCACTTCTTCAAGCATCTCTCCCATACATCCTCAAATAATTGTCAGTGTTCATTTCACAACATTAAAATTGCTATTTTAAGTAAATTCTGATAAAAAAAATACTTTATCCATGTCCAAACCTAAGTATAATGCAGATATGCAATGCTAATTTTTATGCTTGCAAAACACAAAAGCTCACAATACCTTATTTGCATTGCTTCAGAATTATAAGAATTCCACCATATGGAAAATAGTTTTCGATTTTGAAGATATTTTGAATATTTTGAAAGAGTATAAATGGTGCCATTCAAAGAATAGAACAAATACTTGTCCCTTCACACTTATGCATTAAAATTTTAACCTTAAAGTCAATAATTTTGACGAAAACAGGGGTGTCAATTTCGCCCCGATCTACCCTAACTATATGTTAAATGAAAGCTTTAAATCTACAGTGTATCAAACAATTGTCCGTATAGCAAATTTGTTGTCAAAATAATTTTTCATTCAAATGTTCAACACTTTTTCATGCGTCAAACAAAAACGCTAAAATTTTGACCAATCATGAACCAAATATTAAAGCTCCATTGGTAAAATTTTGAGCGATTTTTGAACACATTTTCGAAACATTATATCTCAATATGTACTTGATGAATTTTTTTTTCAATTTTTTATGTGTTACATCTTATACCTAAGGCTTTCATATGCAGCTATGTTTGAGGTATTATATTCACTACAAGAAATATGAAAAATGTGCTTATGCAGCTGACGATGTTTAAAAATTTACTATATTTTGCACATATAATCTGCCAAACGTTTTCCACCAATAAAAGTGCATTGACTTAACGAAAAATCCACAGGACCTACTCTTCATATGTAGTTTAGTAGGTCCTGTATTAAAATATTACATTAAGAGAGTTTAGAAAGGTTGAAAACACTTGGCACTTTTGTTGACCAAAATATGATAAATTTCCAAATAATACTCTGAACATACACAAATTTTTCATATTTTTTGTAGTGAATATAGCTTAGGTATAAGCTGTAACACAACAAAATGAAAAAGTTTCATCAAGAACATATTGAGATATAAAGTTTTGAAAATGTGTTCGAAAATTTTATAAGTTTTCAGTAAAAGTTCTATAACTTTCAGAAAACTTATTCGATCTCGCTCAAAATTGGAGCTTTAATATATGGGATATAATAGGTCAAAATTTCAGCGTTTTTGATTTACGTATAAAAAAGTTATAAACATTCAAATAAAAAATAATTTTGACCAAAAAATTACTGTACGGACAATTGTTTGATACACTGTATATATTTTAGGGAAAATGCAAAAACCGGACAGACATATTTGTAATAAACCATACAGATTTAGATCGTTATAGCCAAAATAACTCACTAAGGCCAAAACTGATTAACATAATTCATATATTATTGTTGTCTTTACCCAGCACGGTAAAGGCTGGGTATGCTGCGCAATTCAGATCCCATTGTGATCCACTAGCCTCTGCCCAGCAACTCCTATCCCTACCTCCACGCGGTACCGGCCGGAAACTATGAGCAGCCTTAGGGAAGATCGGGTAACCAACCCCGGTGGGACCTTTGGTCGTAGGCTGACAGGGAAGGGGGGGTTTGCTTCGGCAAACCTGAGCGTCTGTTCTCCAGGAGGAGCGGCTCACAACAGCGTCTGATCCCCATGTTAGGGGCGGCTGATCTACGTCCGAGTGCCAGGGAAGGACTCTAAGCTCAACTGTGCACTATGGTCCTCCGGAAAGTAGGGGGTTGGTGTCAGGCCCTACGAGCCAGCCGTAAAAACCCATTGTAACGGAAAATCAGCAACAGAATAATACGAACCGAGACCAACGGCAACGACCCCAGCGAACAAAAAGGACTTGCGATTGGAAACTCGGTACGTGGAACTGCCGATCTCTCAACTTCATTGGGAGCACCCGCATACTCGCCGATCTACTAAAGGACCGCGGGTTCGGCATCATAGCGCTGCAGGAGGTGTGTTGGACAGGATCCATGGTGCGAACGTTTAGAGGTAATCATACCATCTACCAGAGCTGCCGCAACACACGCGAGCTGGGAACAGCTTTCATCGTGATGGGTGATATGCAGAGGCGCGTGATCGGTTGGTGGCCGATCGACGAAAGAATGTGCAGGTTGAGGATCAAGGGCCGATTCTTCAACTTCAGCATAATAAACGTGCACAGCCCACACTCCGGAAGTACTGATGATGACAAGGACGCATTTTACGCGCAGCTCGAACGCGAGTACGACCGCTGCCCAAGCCACGACGTCAAGATCATCATAGGAGATTTGAACGCTCAGGTAGGCCAGGAGGAGGAATTCAGACCGACGATTGGTAAGTTTAGCGCCCACCAGCAAACGAACGAAAACGGCCTACGACTCATTGATTTCGCCGTCTCCAAAAATATGGCCATACGTAGCACCTTTTTCCAACACAGCCTCCCTTATCGTTACACCTGGAGATCACCACAGCAGACGGAATCTCAAATCGACCACGTTCTGATTGACGGACGGCACTTCTCCGACATTATCGACGTCAGGACCTATCGTGGCGCCAACATCGACTCCGACCACTATCTGGTGATGGTCAAACTGCGCCCAAAACTCTCCGTCATCAACAATGTACGGTACCGGCGACCGCCACGGTACAACCTAGAGCGACTGAAGCAACCGGATGTCGCCTCAGCATACGCGCAGAATCTCGAGGCCGCGTTGCCAGACGAGGGCGAGCTCGATGAGGCCCCTCTAGAGGACTGCTGGAGTACAGTGAAAGCAGCCATCAACGACGCAGCCGAGAGCACCATCGGGTACGTGGAACGGAATCGACGGAACGAATGGTTCGACGAAGAGTGTAGAACGGTTTTAGAGAAGAAGAATGCAGCGAGGGCGGTAATGCTGCAGCAAGGGACTCGACAGAACGTGGAACGTTATAAGTAGAAGCGGAAACAGCAGACCCGCCTCTTTCGGGAGAAAAAGCGCCGCCTGGAAGAAGCGGAGTGTGAAGAAATGGAACTGCTGTGCCGTTCCCAAGAAACACGGAAGTTCTATCAGAAGCTCAACGCATCCCGCAACGGCTTCGTGCCGCGAGCCGAAATATGCAGGGATAAAGACGGAGGCCTCTTGACGGACGGACGTGAGGTGATCGAAAGGTGGAAGCAGCACTTCGATCAGCACCTGAACGGCGTGGAGAACGTAGGCACGGGAGCCCACGGCAACGGAAGGAACGACGACGCCAGTGCAGCGGAGGATGGAAATGAACCAACTCCCACGCTGGGGGAAGTTAAGGATGCCATTCACCAGCTCAAAACCAACAAAGCAGCTGGTAAGGATGGTATCGCAGCTGAACTCATCAAGATGGGCCCAGAAAAGTTGGCCACCTGTCTGCATCGGCTGATAGTCAGGATCTGGGAAACCGAACAGCTACCGGAGGAGTGGAAGGAAGGGGTAATCTGCCCCATTCACAAGAAAGGCGACCATTTGGAATGTGAGAACTTCAGGGCGATCACTATTTTTAATGCTGCCTACAAAGTGCTATCCCAGATCATCTTCCGTCGTCTGTTACCTAAAACAAATGAGTTCGTGGGAAGTTATCAAGCCGGCTTCATCGACGGCCGGTCGACAACGGACTAGATCTTTACCGTACGGCAAATCCTCCAGAAATGCCGTGAATACCAGGTCCCAACGCACCACCTGTTCATCGACTTCAAAGCGGCATACGATAGTATCGACCGCGCAGAGCTATGGAGAATCATGGACGAAAACGGCTTTCCTGGGAAGCTGACTAGACTGATTAAAGCAACGATGGACGGTGTGCAAAACTGCGTAAGGGTTTCGGGTGAACTATCCAGTTCATTCGTATCTCGCCGGGGACTGCGACAAGGTGACGGACTCTCATGTCTACTCTTCAACATCGCGCTGGAAGGTGTGATGCGACGAGCCGGGCTCAACAGCCGGGGAACGATTTTCACAAAATCCGAACAATTTGTGTGCTTTGCGGACGACATGGACATTATTGCCAGAACATTTGGAACGGTGGCAGAGCTGTACACCCGCCTGAAACGCGAAGCAGCAAAGGTCGGACTGGTGGTGAATGCCTCAAAAACAAAGTACATGCTGGTAGGCGGAACCGAACACGACCGGATCCGTCTGGGTAGTAATGTTACGATCGACGGGGATGCTTTCGAGGTGGTGGAGGAATTCGTCTACCTCGGATCCTTACTGACGGCTGACAACAACGTGAGCCGTGAAATTCGGAGGCGCATCATCAGCGGAAGTCGGGCCTACTACGGGCTCCAGAAGAAACTGCGGTCGAAAAAGATTCACCCACGCACCAAATGCACCATGTACAAAACGTTAATAAGACCGGTAATCCTCTACGGGCACGAGACATGGACCATGCTCGAGGAGGACCTACAAGCACTCAGAGTTTTCGAGCGACGCGTGCTAAGAACGATCTTCGGCGGTGTGCAGGAGAACGGTGTGTGGCGGAGAAGGATGAACCACGAGCTCGCTGCACTTTACGGCGAACCCAGCATCCAGAAGGTGGCCAAAGCCGGAAGGATATGGTGGGCAGGGCATGTTGCAAGAATGCCGAACAACAACCCTGCAAAGCTGGTGTTTGCAACGGATCCGGTTGGCACAAGAAGGCGTGGAGCGCAGAGAGCACGATGGGCGGACCAGGTGGAGCGTGACTTGGCGAGCATTGGGCGTGACCGAGGATGGAGAGCGGCAGCCACAAACCGAGTATTGTGGCGTACTTTTGTTGATTATGTCTTGTCTTAATGATGTGGAACAAATAAATGTATGTAAAATGTATGTATGTATGTTGTCTTTTTTTACACCATAAGAATTGTATGACGCTTGGTTCCATCACCATGAGTCCCAAGTACTTCAATGCTAATTTATTGAACTGATTAATAATATCATACAAAGTGTATCTTGTTGATTTTCTTAACCATTTGGTTATCGATTCAAGATCTTTTGGCAGTTAACAAAAGATACAATATTCCAGAATGTGTACTGTCAACCGGGGTTACTTGCAACAGCGGTGTAACTTGCAACACGATGACATTCACTAAATTTGAAGTATTTTCTAGAAATAATGAAAACTAGTGTGCCCTACTATTTCTTTTATAGAGATCATGTGTATCAAAGATCGACTCAGTGGAAAAAATAGTTTTATTTCCTTGTTTATTGTTTAGCTACACTGTTAAAACGGTTAGCTCATTGTATGCCATAATAACAAATATGAAAATCTAGCTTTACCTCTCCCCTATGGTAAGTGCGATAAGTCTGATGACCTTGCTTGCAGTTAGGGTACCTTATAGTAAGCTTTGCTGAACGATAAAAGTTTGAAAAACTTATCCACTAATTTATGTAAAAAATCATTATTATTCGACAACCATTATGGGGTAACTTGCAACAGTTGAATTTGACAAAACCTTCAATTATTTATCTTTATTCCACGATATTTTTGACAGAAATATCCGAAAAGACTCATTTATTTATTACGTAACGCGTACATTTTCAAATGATAACTCATTTTTTTACCATTTTTGCACGTGACCGACCAACATTGTCAGGAAATACCATATTTTGAAGTTTTGTTCATGTTTCATCTTGTTAAAAGTTCAATTTAGTTTATGGACGCTTTAAAACAATCACCAACTGTATTTTCTAGAATGATTGAAAGGCACTATCACACAAAATAAATATGTTGAATACGAATAATACAACAATAATTTCAATAAGTGAAAGAAGGGTTCTGTTCAGCATAAAAGGGTTAAATCGGGTGTTATTTGCAATTGTTGATTTATTTATTGCATTTTATACGTTATTTCGTATTGCTAAAAACTAACAATTATTTATGGAAAATTGTGAATTAACATTTGTTTATATTAAATCCTGGTTCTACTATCTATTATCCTGGTTCTTTCTTGTGTGGTAGTGTGCTAAGCCACCACTTTTGAAGTCTATGTTACACATGACGTATTTTTCATCTTAGATTCAACATAATTTTAGTTAGTACACAGATGACTTTTTCCTAAGACACTGCCACCCATTTTCGCACATCTCGGTTTCTCAGCAGTCTCACATCCGATGGAATTGTCAGATAACGTGGATAGAAAGCACCAAGGTCTATCATATTAGAAGAATGTTGTTTACTGAAGGATAAAGTTAAAGGTGCCTGTATTTTTCTAAAATGACAGCGTGCAAATACTTCAACAGTTACCTGCCGATAGCGATGGGCGCAAATAGGATAGTAGCTATTAACAGAGGACTCAACTATATTTAATTTTTATTACTTCCACCATTAACAAAAAATGTCTCTTGCTTCTTCGGTTATCCGCTTCTGAATGATTGAATCTCTTGATGTGGGATCTTCCAACATTCGAAATGAAATGGTGGGTGAATTCACCAGGAATTGAACACTTTCTATTATATATAGAATCAATAAATATTGTTTCGCATCACCGCAGACGCGTTAATAAACGTTATATTTCTGCTTCATGTACCATACTGACAATGTGTGTGTGATAAGGAACGCCTTATCAATGTTTTGAACAATGTGAAACTTACCGGGTCCAGGCGCTCATACCCGCTTATTTATAATCCGACCATCACCAAATCAACAGCTTGCTCCTAGGCTATGATTTATACGGGTAAAGACATCTCGAAAATCCATGTGATGAAACCAATAATAGTGATAACGGTGAATGTGAACTGAAATTATCAAATCATGCAGTGCCCTAATGTACGAAGATCAAAGTGGTGTAAAGCCAGGAATAATGTTGGACTCTAGCATGCGAATCACGCACAAGGATGAACACGCAACAGGATACTGATTCAGGTTAAATCGATGCCGTTGATTAATATTATTAGAAAGTTTGAACACAATTGTAAGGTAAGAATGATTCAAGAAATTATTGCTAATATAGCTAATATGTGTATTTATATTTAAATACTTGTGAATATATTTCTCAGTATGCTGGTACGAATGTTCAATGTGAAATTTCCAGATTTTCTATCATGCAAAAAAGAGCCTTATAATTTTATCGCTAAGTTTCCATACCGTATTTAAATTATTATTTTTCCTTGTAATAATCCTAATTAATTAGTACGACTTACGGAATATAATATAGACTAAACATTCAACAATTATTCGGCAAGACTGGAGATTTCTGAATCTGGTTTCCGGTACGGCTCAGGATCTTTTAAATAGTAATAAAACAATTCTATAGCGTATAGTATCTCAAGGTATACGACATTGGGACGACACATCTAGATTTGAATGAATCCTCATACGAAAATCTTGTAGAAAGCAAATTATCGTAATGACACCAACTCTTTTCTGTGTTTGACACAAAAAACTCACCCTATCTTCTATGTAACTTCTTGATAAAATTTTACGTAATGTCTTGAAAATCTGAAACAAATTAAAAATTACAAATAAACAGGTATTCTATGAAAACTAACAGCATATAAAATAAAAGCTTTGAATCTATATATGTATTTTGAGAAAAATGCAAAAAACAGGCAAACATATTTTTGATAAACCTTGCAGATTTAGATCGCAAAAACCAAAATAACTCACTAAGGCCAAAACTGATTAACATCATTCATATATTATTGTTGTCTTTTTTACACCATATGAATTGTACAGGGGATGAACAAAATGATTGGGACAGTCAAAATTTTCACTATTCAAAATATTTTCAAGTGGATGTAACTTTTCGAGTGCATCAAGTTCTCTCAAATTTTCACTGTACAGTATGACCCATAAAATATGCGACATCCCATTTTTTTTTCGGTATTTGATGATTTTTAATGAAATAATCCTAATGAATTAAACTTTTTTGGATAAGGATACAATAAAGAGGACATTGTCATACAGGATCTTTAAAATTTGTGTCAAAATATTCATTGGTTTCATATATGGGATACCTTATAATTGTTAACAATTTCTAAATAAAATCAAGTTTTCAATGTAATCAATGTAACGAATAGTACATTGGAACCTTATAAATGCACATTTTTTTGCGTATTGGGCCCCACGTTGGGCGCCAATGTAACGGAAAAATTGGAACCTTACGAATGCTCATTTTATTTTCCGGATCAGGCCCCACGCCTGGGAACTTAGATACGAAGAACAAAATGGAACATTACGAATGCACAAATCACAAACATGCAACACACAACAATAATTGTGCCCAGTAATCTAAATATATAACGAAGTCCAATCCCAGGATGACGAGGTTTCATAATTTTTCTTGGTCCATCAGTCATCCTACAAATGTATTTTGTTTGGCAGTTCGCCTTTAGTTCGCAGCATCCGTTGCTGCATTCATAGCTTGTTTTGGTATAGGAATTTCTAATCCTAAGAGGGTCTCCCGATCTGAGCAACAACACAAGACCGTCTACAATTTGATGCCCGTGTTAGGGGACGGCTTGTGTGTTTTGTACTGGATCACTCCTAAAATGTTTGGAGCACTACAAATGCACATTAAAATTCAGGGACAGATGTATAAACCTAAGCATAACATACAAAATTAACTGACAAAATGTTCACAACAATTTACAAACGTAACACTACTTTTCAGAGCAAAATGAACTAAGATAAAAACTTTTAAACACATGGAAACCATGAAGAAATATGTGCTCTTTAATACACCCATGTTTGAAAAATATTTTAAAAATAATTTCAAATGTTTAGGAACCAACATGCTACATATTAAAAACCGTATTTAAGAAAAAATCATAAAAAACTTAACACTGTTTGAACATTTTTCATAACCATTTTTTGTCGATGAAGGCATATATACCTACCTTTATGATAGGTACAAATACTAAGTACTTCAAAACCAATTTCATGCCTAAAACATAATATTTTCAAAAAATTATAATTCTAATAATTATAATATAATTATAATTCAATTTTCAGAAAATGACTCTTAATGTTTAAGTTAATATTTTTTTCGTTCTTCTTGTCCGACGATCCAACGAACTCCTGAAGACCTTATCCATCCATAAAAGTACTACCGTCTACCCCCGTTGGTTTGACCTCATCTAATCTGAACACTTTTTAATTGGACCCCCTCTAATTTGCACATCGTTCAAGCTAAAAATAGTTCAAACGTCATTCAGCTCATGGAACGGGGTGAAACGGAACGCAGAATCAAAACAAAACAGCAAAAAGGGTTGCCGTCTGTGTGTTTTTCGATGCCCACAGGGTTACTAGAAGTTCAAATTAAAAAATAAACCCCGTTGGTTTGCATAAGATGTCGTTCAAACCAACGGGGGTAGACGGTATTTTGAAAATAAAATTTGATTGAATGTGATTGAAAGCAATTGAAAGAAAATTATATCCTTAAAAAGCGGCCTCTGGCGCGTGGACGATTTCGACTTCCATATGTATAACGTTATATTTCCAAAAGTACACTCCCGATCAAAAGTTTGGGGTAACCCCTTCAAAAACATGTCATTTTTTAGGTCCATACCTCCGCCAATTTGCGTCCGATTTCAAAACCCTAGGTTTTATTCAAAAGATAATAAGCCAAAGAAACTTTGACCATGATTGAAAAGAAACTTGTTATGTAAATGTTATGTAAAGTTAACACATTTCACCACATTAAAAAAAATTAGGCAACTTTACGTTAAGTTTTAGTATGTAAATTTCAACAAATATGTGTGGTTCAATGTCTATGCAGTAAGTACCATTCATTATGTTTCAAATAAGCCAAGAAGAATTAAAATTGGGCGAAAGATGACAAAGATATCTACAAATCAATTTTCCATGTTTTACGATAGTGACCCCAAACTTTTAGCCGATACACCCTTTTGAGGGGTGACCCCAAACATTTGGTCGACGACATCAAGGGTTAATTTACTTATTAACTTTTTTTTAGATTTTTTGCTAAGTTCTGTAAAAAGCAGTTGAAAGCTAATAGAAAATAGGTTATATTGCCGCTCTCATCCTAAAATTTGGTCGACCTAATTTCCAGCGACACTGTCGTAAATTTACATTCATTTTTTAGAAATTTTGGCAACTTTGGGTTAAGTTTACATACAATTTTTTTTGAAAAAGTTTCTTTTAAATCATGTTCAAAGTTTCTTTGACTTATTATCTTTTGAATAAAACCTAGGGTTTTGAAATCGGACGCAAATTGGCGGAGATATGGGCCTAAAAAAATGACATGTTTTTGAGGGGGTGACCCCAAACTTTTGATCCGGAGTGTATGTGCATGAAATCGGTCTATGTTCCTTTGTTATTATCAGATTAGTGGCTCTACTATACTATCCAATAGATACATGCAAGGTTAATCAGGTCGAAGTAGGAGAACAATGACTTTGAAAACTGTCGCATTTTTTATGGGTCATACTGTAAGTGACACATTCTACCGCGACGTTACAACGTTTTGACGCCATTTTTTACAGATTATGAGCTACTTATAACTCAAAAATTTTTACCGTTAACCTTAAATATGTTTACATAATCGGATTCCTTGTAAAATTTCCAGTAAATATGATCTGTTGAACACTTAGTAGCTTGCTTAAAATAGGAAATAGTAGCGTGGCGTTGCAACGTTGTAACGTCACACTACTAATTCCCATTTTGAACATACTTTTTCAATGAAAACTAAATGTTCACAGGTCATATTTACTGGGAATTTTACAAGGAATCCGAATATGCAAAAATATTTGAGGTTTACGGTACGCATTTATGATTTACAGTTCATAATCTGTCAAAAAAGGCGTCAAAACGTTGTAACGTCACGGTAGAATGTGTCAAGAACATCAACTAGTTGTGTACAGTGGTCAACATTTGGAAAAGATCGCGCTATTCTGCACGAAGGGATAAAGAGTCTAGAAAAACGTATAATAAGCCGACAGCTAACTTTGAACTGTTATATATCTGGATTCAATGAACTGAATGCAATGAAATTTTGACCATTCATGATTTATATAATGAGCTATGGTAAACTTTTTAATAAATTTAAAATTCTTAATACGGAAGAAAATAATAACGATTAGATTATTTTTCCAATAAAACACCAAATTATTCAATACTTCGACATTATTTCAAAATTCAAGATGCCAATTAAAGTTCATTTTAATTCCCTCTAGGGGGATTAGGGGCATAATGGACACCCTAAGCAAATGAGTATGTTAGGCCTGTAAAACAGAGTAAAACTTAATATATTATCAGCTGGCTTACAACTTTAACTTGTTTCCTACGTATTTCAATCATTTACAGCAGGTAGAATGTCATTATTGTGAAGAAATGATGAATTGTAAACCGTGTGTTTTTTGGGGCTGGCAGGGAAGGTACGGGGCGAAATGGACACCCATCGGGGCATAATGGACACCCCTGCATATTGTATGCTGTATCTTTGATAATATCGACCAGTTAAGTAATTTGCTAACGGAGATCAATACCACAGATATAATACTCCATTTTAGACAAGTTTACATAACATCAAAGTTATTTAAATAAATGTTAGGCAAACATAATGGGATTGATTTTTTCCAAACTCTCTAAAACGCCTAACAGTATGCAACGCGCGTACATCCATTTATTATTGCCAGTGTTCATTTCGCCCCGAATCGACTACAACATTGAAATTGCTATTTTGAGTAAGTTCTGATCAAAAATATAATACTTCATCCATTACTAAATCTGCGTATACATGTAGATAAGCTAACAATCCACTAGTTTTTATGGTGGACACACTCAAACACTCTTAATACCTTTTTAGCTGCTGCTTCAAAATTATAAGAAATCCACCATATGAAAAACATACTTCTATTTCAATTATATTTTGGTTATTTTGAAGGAATATAAATGGTACTTTTGAAAAATAGAACAATGACTTGTTGCTTTACACTTATGCATTAAAAGTTTTACGTAAAAGTCAACGGTTTCAGCAAAAACAGGGGTGTCCATTTCGCCCCGGGTGTCCATTATGCCCCTAATCCCCCTAACTGAGTTGAATATAGATACATTTCGAAGGAAAGTAATAACATAGCCGGCAATAAATTGGAAAAGTAATGGAATGCTTATTAAAAATATACCAATTTACTTAAAAATCATAAAATAAATGAAATCGCTATAACTTTTTCTCTTGTTAAAAACATCAAGTTAAGTCAAAAAAATTTCAGAGCTCATTATATAAGTCATAAATGGTCAAAATTTAATTGCATTCGGTTCATTGAATCCGAAAATATAACAGTTCAAAGTCGACTATCGAATAATTACACCTTTTTTCTAGAATGTTTATAACATTGTACAAAATAGTCCGATGTTTTCCAAATTTTAACCACTGTAACACAACTAGTTGAATAGCTTACAGTGAAAATTTGAGAATATTTGATGCACTTTTCGAAACGTTACAGCTAGTTGAACATTTTTTGGAAAGTGAAAATTTTGCTTGTTCCGATCATTTTGTCTATCCCCTGTATAAATGGCGCTTGGTTCCATAACCATGAATCCCAAGTACTTCAAAGCTAATTTATTGAATTGATTAAGAATATTAGGCAAAGTGTATCTCGATGATTGTCTTATCCATTTGTTAATCGATTGACAATCACCAAATGTACGATATTCCAGAATGTGTAAGCAATTTTTAATGCATTTTATACAAGATTCTAGGAGATTTTACCTGGCATTTCTGGTAGTTTATCGCATGGTCAATGATGCTCTTTTGAAAATCAATCCCCCAAATTCCAAATCTACTATCCAAATAATCTAGAATGAGTTAAAGACACAATCACATAAAATAAATATATTAAATACGAATAATACAGCAAGAATTGTAATCATAGGCATCAACTTAGGGGGGGGGGCAAGCATAGGTTTGCCCCTCCCCCCACCACAATATTTGACGATTTTTTATTTTTCCTTACAAAAAATCAGAAAAAAAACTGGCTTCCCCCCAATAAAATGACCAAATTGGCGCGTCTGATTGTAATAAGTGTGAGCAGGGTTCTGTTCACCACAGGTGGAATAAATCAGTTTTTAACAGGCAATCGAATGCAAATCTGTCGGAAGCAAAAAAATGTTGCTGCCCTATTCAATTGTCGGAATTAAAACTTGAAATTTGTTCTTTAGCATTTTCACTAGAGAATGTTCCTTAGTACTTAATCAATTACTTCCAAGGACTTTCTGAAATAAGTAGAAGTATATTATAGATTATGCTCCTCTTTTCCATGATTCCATGATAATTAGGCTTTGTTCAAGCACATCTTAAAGTTTTATAATATATTTTGCTCGTAATGTAAACAAATTGACGTAAGACTTAAAAAGAGAGTTTACAACTCGTCACAATCGAGTCATAATAATTGATTCAAAGTTTTTTGCAAGATTGTTTTTTTTAGAATACGCTCTTATGCGCGGAAAGTTTACAGTAAGCGAGCGGTGTTACGCTCTTACATTTTACTGACTTGTGATTCTCGGTAGTGTAAGCTTTTCTTATTATGGTTGATTAACACCCCAATTTCAGTACTCAAAAGTGTAGATTATGTATGTGATCGTTTAGGTTATTCTGGTTTAAGACTGCTATTAACACCTTCGAAGATGCAGAGTGGCAACGTTAGATGTTGCTCTCAATATTGATGTAATAGAATAGTTTTTTAGTTAGAAAAAAAAAACAATTTGAGAAGTTACCTATTTCTGTACGGTTTTAGAGTTTTTGAAGCATGAAGGGAAAAATGGTCGAATGGACAAAAGGTCAAATGGAACAACAAGTCGAATGGGACAAAAGGTCGAGTAAACAAAAATTTTAGTAGACCAATTTACCAGCTGGTATGTCTCGCTTATTGAGAGTAACTTTGTAGTGAATTTCAGGCACTAACATTTCTGTAGGAATTTTTTCCTTCTTTTGATTATAGGCTGTTCTTTCAAGTTGTGATGTGTAGTATTTATTCAATGACAATTTAGTTTAATTTTTTGTTCAGGAATTTTTCCTTCTTAAATTTATAGGCTGATCTTTCTAACTGTACTGCAGAAATATTCATTGAAATATTTTGCATGAGTTATTAATTTAGATGTTAGTTGACCAATTTATCATTTAATTGTTTAAAATAGTAGTTTACGCAACAAGGTGCAGAATGAAGATTTTTACAGCACGAGTTGTACACTTATCCAACGAGGCTTGCCGAGTTGGATAAGTACGACGAGTGCTGTAAAAATCGAGTTCTGCACCGAGATGCGTACAACGTTTTTTGCAATTTCATAAATTACCACTTGAGGATAGTTTTTAACAAAACTTTTACATCAAACTGCACACTGATGTTCATAGCCATGTTTAAGAAAGTCTAATCATAGCAGGATATACTGTGCAGTTGTCTCAATTTTTCAAACCTGCGTCCAGAAAGCATCAAGAAGTTGATCAAAACTGAAAACAGTGCTGTAATGGTTCATTACGCAACGCAAATCAGTGGTGTAATGAACCATTACAGCACTGATAATTTAGTGTGGGAAAGTAGGCCTTTTCCTGTCAGATTTGCGTGAGCTAAAACAGCCTATTACGATGAGAAATTGCAAAAAATATATTTCCATACTTAATGGCTTGCAGTCAAAAAAGCCCAAAATTGCATATTTTGCCCTATAAATTGCGGTAAAGCTCAAAGTTGTGACGTGCTGGAGCAAATCTAAGTCCAGATTCAGATTCAGCGGCCCAAAATCTGTCAGAGACACATAAGTTTGCTCTTGAGACAAAAAAATGTTGCGCTGTGTAATTTTATTAATTTTATATAACTGATTAAATTTTTATTACACGCTGAGATACATTATAACATAACATTGACATTATGAAGATATTGGTAAATTTATTGTGAAAAGTGCCGAAAATAGGACCGCACAAACTTTTTATTTTTATTGTTTTGACGTAGAGATGTTTGATCCAGAATTATTTGTCACGTCTAGAAGTGTTCGTACAAACAAGTTTCTAACGAAGATTTTACAAATACATAGTCCCAAATTGAGATTTTGTTCATAAAATACTGAAATTATTGGGGGTTGCGCATAATGAAACCCAGCATATCGCAAAAATATACATAAAAATTTAAAAAAAATATTTTTTTACTACTTTTGCATCTTAATTGTAAAATCTGGTTTCTTATGAATAACAACAAGAAATGAAAATAGGCTCCTGGCAATATCAAGTCTTCACTGTATCTAGCAATTTTCATTCTCTTCCTTTGCCAAATTAAGTCCGGCCAGCAACGAAAAAAAAACTCTCTTTACCGTTTGCATGATTAGAATAAATTCACTTCCAATCCATCCTTACCAGACGCAAACAGAAGTCACATGCTGTGAATGGAACTGACGAAGCATATAGAAAACCGTTTAGCGATTTTCTCTTTGATACCAAAGGCCAACGTTATCCTTAGTACAGACAAAAGCCAGTGAAATGGCAAGATAGTATATTACATATTATCCTGTTGTCACATAAAGCACGTTGGATGATTGTACTTTAAAAGTGTCCGGTATATAAAGATGAAGGTTGTATGTGTGTACATACGCTTCATTATCAATGTTTTGTGCTGCGCAAAACATCACCGTAATCCAAAACCTATGTGTTCGCTTATTTATAAATCAACCGCCTTCAAATTCACATCTCACCGCCAAACAAGATTGATGTGAGAAAAGTGAACCATTTTCAGTAATCGGAAACCACGAGTGATAACGCAAAGGTGAAAATATAATAGTTAAACGTTTGATCAGCACCCAAACATAAACCGCCGTTGCGATTGAGCCGTAGGCTGGACATTGAATTAAAGTGCCATCGAAAACAGTTCTATGTGGTGAGTTTCCCGAATCTGAGTACATATTCAAATTTCCTGTTAATCAAATGTATGTTTCACAAGTGCTCAGTGTATAAAAACAACAATTAGGTGCAAAAATGTGCATTATGTAATAGTGGCAGGTGAAGTGAACTAGCTAGTCCTAATAGTGAATAAAATAGTCGGGTCCGTTTCTTATTGTTTAAGGATACAAATTCTTAGTGGAATTCAAAGGAACGGTACTTAACGCGATTTTCTTCTTACTTACAGATGTTCCCCTTACAAGCCCAGGTTAATCATTATCTTAGGGCTCGTTCAAATATTACGTAACGCAAAGGGGGGAGGGAGGGGGTCTAGCACTGTGTTACGCTTCATACAAAATTTCAAATTTTCCCTTACAAAAGTTGTTACGTGGGGGAGGGAGGGGGTCTGAAATTGTCAAATTTTGCGTTACGTAATATTTGAATGAACCCTTATTATTGCCGGTACGTAGGTAAAGCCTATATCCGCAATAATCGGGACACAAAAATACGCATGTAACTCTGTAATGGGTCGGTAAAATAGGCCAAAAAAATAAGCCAAGAATTCCTTGGTGTACACTGCAAATTTTTGCTGGTATTCAGCAAATTTTGCTGATATTTTTTGTGCTGATTTTATTCAGCAATATGAACTTACCGAATATCAGCAATTATTTTTCAACTTGCTGAACCATCCAGCAATTTTGACAGTTGATCAGCAACGTTGTGCTGAAGTTCAGCAAAAAATTTGCTGAAATTCAGCAATTTGTTTTGCTGATTTTTTTTTGTGCAGGAAGCGTTTCGAAAAATTTGGTGTGTATGTTTATTATTTGTGTCAAATTTCAAACTGTAGTTCTAAAACAAAAAGACGTGCATTCAAGCATTTTGTACTAATTTTCATTTGCTTGACAAATGTTTCTTTTCCGCTACAGTCCATGGTACAGTAAGGATAGTAATAAAATTTTGTAAGCAGTTATGAGTGTATGTGTAAAACAAAAAAGTTTTGCGAAATTTCATCAATTTTGATCAACTGGTATGAAAGCTACCAGTATATTTGTGAGTAGTGTTGCTGACGGGTAAGGCTAGTGGTAGTGGGTTGAAATTCTTTCAGCAATTCTAAACGTCCCAGATTAATGAATAAGCTAAAGCTACAAAAAGCTTTTTATCAATTCAATTGCAATACGTTTCATTACCTTAATCACACAAATTTTAAGTGATTTAACAAGCACCAGTTTTAACGTCGTCATCGTTAAAGTTAACTGAAACGCTAAATCGTTAGAAAATATTTAACATCGTTAACTAACGGTTAACGGATTAACGGAAATGTGCCCATCTCTGAACTGGATCTTCTATGTGCTCGTTGCTAACTTTTAGTAAACACAATTCAACCATTCTAAATTGATTCAAGCACCCTGGTTATCTGCTCTCTGGCTGAATTCTTTCTAAACTCGGCTTATAATTTTCTAAATTTCCTGAATCTTATTATCTGAACTATCTTAAAGTTTGTTCTTACTTGACAATTCAACCTAACGCATTACAGTTACGAAATGCTATCACAACAAGTATGTAGTGAGTATTTGTACATTGAAGTGAGTACATATTTTTGTATTTTTCAGGTGCGAAGCGCGCATATTAACAGCTTTTCAACGTCTTTGCCGATCTGCTTGATTTTTTTATAGAAGCTATGCCGTTTTTCATTTTGATCCAGTTCCAACCTGGGTTGCAACTGGATGAGATCACAGTTTCAACCCCAACCCGACTTTGGTTTCGCTTGTAATAAAGTTTGTTTGACGTTGTTTGTTTACACATTTTCCGCCAATCCAGTTCCAACCCACGTTTAAAAAGAAAAACGGCATTAGTTGGTTATGTATGTATTAGCACAACTTCATCATTATAGTACTTTCAACAGTTTAATCGGAACAATAAGGGCTGCGCACTAATTGCTGTCTAGAGGGCTAAAATCACAATTAGGCACAATACATGTTTTACCTATAAAATAGATGAAAGTGCATCGATTTTTTTATAATTTTGCCTATGCATGAAATGTATATTGAGAGGTTTGTGTTCAAAACTTCAGCCATTCCTTCGATGATTTCAAAAGTTACAGCGCTAACAAGCTTAATCAGGTGTTGAACAAAATTATTTTGTGCGCGTTCTACTGTTTCATTGCAGCGACAAAAAGTACTGCACCAATTTACATGAAATTTTGTATGTAAAATGAACACATATTAAGATGTTCCCAGGCCAAATTTGAGCAATTTTATTGTATAAATTGCAGAGTTACAGTCGTTTCTTTGCCCGTTTAATGCACATACAGGCTTTACTATGTATCAAACTAAGTATGTGATATTGTTGACATTCGTAGGCTCTCTCATTATTTTACAGAAATTGTATTCCTCAGGTAGAGCCATAAAATGCACTGAAACTTTCACAGTACGGAACCAAATCTTAATTTTTCAATTAAAAAAAGTTCTGAATTGTCTTAGCCGCGAACACGGCTTTAGCACAATTTCAATTGTTTCGTGACCATGCGTCTCCACCCTATTATGACGTTCATGGTGAAATAGAAGAGTGCCCAGGGACATAAGGACTGTATCGGAAATTAACTATAAACATTCAAAATGTTCTATCTCGACGCACGGTTGGTCTTTTCATTCCGGCTCTTCTATGAAATCTTCACAATTTATTTAAGTTTAGAACAGCTTGAAGAAATTTGGAAAATGTTTAGTATTATTAAAAATATGGTTCTATGAGTATACCACACAAAATAACAATCTGTACAAACTGCACTTATTTTTAATTTTTTTAACGTTTCAAACATTTGTAGCAAAAAAAAAACTATACGGGAAAAAATCTGGAAAATAATGATTATTACTAGCAGTTAGGTACACATAACATATCACTCACAACCGACTTTTAAAATTCTTATTTTGGATAGAAAAACCTCCAACATTAACCAACTTTTTGGTCGAACTTTGACGTTCTGTTTTAAATATCTTCAGAGGTCATAAAATTCCGTTCTCCGGTAAAACTACCTCTTCAACAGATTTAAATACACACCCAATCGAAAAATAATGTAAATTTTCAATTTTATGTTTTTTTTTAATTGCGTGATCGTTCTTTGAAGATGCATAAAAAAAAGAGTTCCTCGAAAAATAGCCTTTTTTTCATTTTTAGGAATTGCCCTAAACTGCGGAGGGAATTTTTCTTGATAAAAATAATTTTACTATATCAAGAGCATTCTGGAAAAGAATATATTTACGCAAAAATAAGAGAAAAAATTGAATATTTTCCCACAGTTTTCGCAATTTTAAAATTTTAGGAGGTGTCCAAAATTTTAAAAACATATGTGCAATCTTTGAGATATAAGTCCAAGCTAAATGATTATTTTTTGAAAATCAAAACGGCCATTCTTTATTTAAGAGATTTATATAGTATCTCCAAGAATAAAGTTATGTTTATTTCGAACAGATTATTTTTCAGGCAATTTTGAGCGTTTATAGTTAATTTCCGATACAGTCCTTACAAAATAAAATGGCTTCGTACTCCACAAATCCAGAGTCTCATATTTTTTCTCTTTTGGCCATAGTTACTACTAGCAATGGTGAGGACAGCAACCTAATTTGTTTCAACTTTAAAATATTGCTCGTTAAAATGTGACGAAATACCAAAGAAATGGCGTGCGTGCCAGCTGAAATGGACTTACGACACATAAGCGATCAGCAGAGAAGGATGAAGGACAGTTAATTCCAAAACATATGCTGCATTTGATCAGTGTTAGTTTGCCTTTGAATAAATATATTTACTTTGATAATCCTAATTACAGATGTGAAATTAATTCAATTTGATTTTGTATGAGAACTTATTGAACACGGTGTAATTAAGCTCGCATTTTCAATAGCACGGATCTCACCAACGACAGAATGCACGAAGCTGAAAAAGCTACTCATTGTTTACTACGAGTGAGCAAGCAACGAGTAGTACTCTCAGCTATGTGTAAGTTAGGATGACGAGATCTGTGCTTTAGGTATTTGCATCAGTCAATGTTCCGACCATTTTTGGATTCACTCTTATGTTTTTAATTGAAAAAGGCACTAGCTTTCATAGTTGAGTGTGCCCAACAGACTCATTTGATTTTGCTAGAAGCGGTTTGTAACGGAAAAATAGGTACGATGCGTTTTCAGCAAAATCAAAAGGGTCTATTGGACACACAAAACAAGACAACAAGCACTTTATTGAAGATTAATCGAAAATGATACATGAAAGTCGATGTTTGAGGGTTTTCCAACATGTTTGCCCTGAACGGAATTGCTCAAAAATGTACGGTCCCACTATTGATAATAATGTTATTTTTTTTCTCGTCTCTTTCAAGGTAACGACGGTTCGAATAATATTTCAGACTTACCTAAGCCAACCATCTATTGTTTCAAACTAGTTATTGATCCACAATGTCACACGCAGTTTTAAAAAGAAAAAGTAATGAAGCATCGCATTACAATCGAAGTTATGGAGAAAACGCTTACAATTATGAAGTTATGTCATACACACATTCGAGTTCTACAAGTGAAAATGAAATATTTGAAAACGATACGTGGTATGGTACGAATAATAGTAACTGGAGCACTCCTTTGCCCATTGATATGCAATTCAACGATGGACACAGACTGCAGATAGCTGTTTATAGGTCAGATCTCATTGAATTAACAATTATAAATCATGATGGTGATGATTTCGATTTACAGCGTATTGATGATCATTTCTGCCATAGGAAACATAACAGTGTTGGCGCTTCTTATCAAAAGACGGCTCAAATCACATTCTCGAATAGATATGATGTTAACCCATTTAGCTATAGCAGATTTATTGGTAAGTAGGTCGTAGGTCAGTTCATTGAAATTATAAATCTCTTGTTTTGTTCACACATTCCCTCTAAGCAAAGCCTTTCATCCATCCATGGCATAATCATTAGAAACCACATTCTCAGATAATCATGGCTTACGCAGTCATTATATCAGTTCTGTGAATACCCTTATTTTAAAATTAGGGTATAGTTATAAAAAAAGCAATAACATTCAAATAGAAAACTATTTCAACGCCTCTTAAAATGTACTTTGAATGAATCATGCACGAGGATCAAGAGTCACCCTTTTTATAAAATGCATAATAAAGCATGCATCGATGTTTTGAAAACATAAACAATATTTTTAAGATCTTTTTAGGAACAAATCTGCAATAGACGTTTACCTTACATGCGAAAATCGGATCAAGTTTTGAATTATCCTCAAAGTTACAGACAAATGATAAATTAAGAAAAGAGATCAAGTCTACCCAGTGTTGGGAATACTCACGTGCGAAAAGCTATACTCACTTGCATCTATCTCAGCCCAGAAGCATGCTATCAAAAAATGATGTTTGAAGGGCTTTTAGATTGTAGTTTAATCTAAAATCTAATCTAATGCCACAAAAGTTCAGCCTATTGGACGCAGTGGTTTAAATTTCCCAACAGGGGAGGAAAAAAATCTAAAAATTTGCCGAATAAAGTAAAGGTCGCAGACGCATACCAAAACCGTGAAAGAGCTGTGGGCACAAGGTGAGTATAAATTACACGAATTTTACTCACCTCGTACTCACAACTCTCTCACAACTTTGGTATGCGTAGAAGTAGCTAAAACAGATTTATTCTTATGTAGTCATGTTCAATAGCTGATGTATAGTATACACTTTAAAAGGGTGCATGTATAAAAAAGGTAACTTGTAAGGCTTCTTGACAGGTAAAATTTGCAAAAACCTTAGGGTGCCTATATTGCTCCACCTACCCCTATATTAACACTGCGAACATTCAAGTTTTGATCCAAAAAAGTGCTTTCGAACTCTTAATTGTGACCAACTCGATAATAATTTTCCATTTTGGCCTAACCGACTTGATCGACTTCTCTTCGTCTATTTCGAGAATTCTTTTTCGCTAAAAACTTGTGATGGGGCTTACCCGTTCCTCGTCGAAGGGTTTTCTTCCGTCTGGTAACAGACGGCCCAGAAGATCGATGCACGATGAAGATCACCTACGGACGACGTCGGTTTATTGCCCTTGTTCACTGGATGTTGGACACTAGGGCAATGTTGGACACTTCGCACTATTGCTGGAGCACTTTCTGCCGCTGTTCTATCACCTTTCTTCCGAATGGTGGACTTGGAGCACACGCGCGCACTGAATACCGGCACTTCGGATCGACCTTAGAATTCGAATTCCTTACCGTCACGGAATCACGGGGAAACGGAGTTCGCGCACACGACCGACAAATTCAATACGTCTGTTTCGTTTCGAGGTATATTTTCTACTGACTCTATATACACTTCCTTCGCTTCGCTTACTCTAGTATAGATGACCACTGCTTCGGTGGACATCGGTCATCGACTCACACATGCGCTATACTCTACGCTCGCGCAAGAGAGTGAGTTCCACAAAATAGGGTTACGGATACCCTACAAATCGAGTTCAATATAGTGATGCAAAACTACACTACTAATCATTCCGGCCACCTTGAACTTGCCCGGCTAGTTCAACACTACTTCGAATTCAAAACAAAAACGTTCAAGTGGCTCTTACAATATCACACACATGTAGGTACGCCTCGGCTACTGAAGCACGTGACCGTTCGGCAAAATTCGGTTGTTATGGCTACCGGGGTCAACAAACTTGTTGTATGGGTGAATGTTGGTAAACAAATAATCCTATTGCTGATTGGAGATGGTGTGGGCGACTGCTGGGGTCCCACGAAGGCCTCGAACAATTTCGGCGTGCTCTACCGAGTCTCTCTCAACTGGTTCCGAGACTTGACTGTCCGGCATCGGTAATAACGCAATCTTTGCGACAGGACGAACGACGTCTTCGGACGTTGACGTTCTGAGGGTGACGACACGTACCACTCCATCTTTGCCGGGATGCACCTTAGTGATCTTCCCGAGCGGCCATTGGATCGGTGGTAGATTGTTGTCCTTAATCACCACAACAGCACCTGGCTTGATGGTGACTGGAGTCTTGCACTTCGTTGCCCGCGACCGAAGCTGCTGGAGGTATTCTGGAACCCAACGGGACCAGATGCTCTGGAATCGCTTCTGCGTGAGCTCGAAGTGCGTAAGGCGGTTGTCCGGAATGTTCCACAGGTTGTGTTCTGGAACGGATTGTAGATTCGTCCCGATCAGGAAGTGCCCTGGGGTAAGGACTTCCAGGTCGGAGGGGTCGGTAGGAATTGGCACTAGAGGTCTAGAGTTCAAGCACATCTCAATTTGGGCTAGTAGGGTGCACATGTCCTCGTAGCTGACGTTAACAGGGCCGATCTCGCGCAGCAGATGGTTCTTGGCGGATTTGACGGCTGCCTCCCACAGCCCGCCGAAGTGTGGCGCACGCGGTGGGATGAATCGCCAGACTATCTCGTTCTTTGCGCACCAATCGAGGACTTGCTTCCGATCAGCTTCGTTGGATTTCAGCATCTCGTAGATTCTGCGCAGCTCGTTTGCTGCACCCTTGAAAGCGGTGCCGTTGTCGCTGTGGATTTCTTTCATCCTTCCACGGCGGGCGACAAAACGGCGGAGGGCGGCCAAAAAGGCCGGCGTGGATAGATCGGAGACAAGTTCGATATGAGCGGCACGGGTAGCAAAACATACAAATATGGCGATGTACGCTTTCGTTGGAGCCCGGTTGCGCACCGGTGACTTGATATACACGGGACCACAGTAGTCGATCCCACATACGGCGAACGGTCTGGTTGGAGTGACACGAGATGACGGCAAGTCTGCAATGCTCTGTTGTACCAAAACTGGTTTGCTGCGGAAGCACGTATGACATTGGTGGTATGTGCGGCGAACGAGATTCCGGCCACCGATGATCCAGAATTTCTGGGGCATCGTGGCAAGCATCAGCTGGGGACCAGCGTGGAGCAGCATTTGATGGTAGAACTTGGCCAGCAGAGCGGACATCGGGTGTTTGCATGAGAGGACAATCGGAAATTTCACATCTTCGCTCACGGGGGCGGAGCCTAGTCTCCCACCGACTCTGATGACACCTTCTTTGCTCATTTTCGGCTTCAACCACTTCAGTGGTGACGATGTAGGAGGGTTCTTCCTGGAAAGGAAGTTGGATATTTCTTCCGGAAACGAGTCACGTTGTGCTAGACGACAGAGGGCGATATCCGCTTCACGAAAGTCTACAGTTGTCAAGGATTGGAATGGCTCGATGGAAGTCTTCTGCGAGGCTGCCTTCAAGGCACGGAAGTATCGCATCCAGTATGCAACGGAACGTCGAAGCTTGCTGAAGCTAGAGAATCGGTTGAACAGGAGTTCGGAGAAGTTGGATTCGACGGTAGCTACCAGAGCCACTGTAGTTTTCGCTTCTGACATCCAGCGTGGATCGAGCGAAGGCATTTCGCTGACGGGCCACTCAGACGGTGGCAGGCGAAGCCATTCCGGACCGTTCCACCAGAGCGAATGCTGCTTGATGTCGACCGGATTGACTCCACGGGAAAGTGGATCAGCTGGATTAGAAGTTCCGGAAACGTGATTCCAGTGACAGGATTCGGTAGTTTCTTGTATCATAGCCACTCGATTGGCTACGAAAGTTTTCCACCGGGATGGCGGCGAATCTAACCAGTGTAGGACCGTGGACGAATCAGTCCACAAAAACACTTCAGCGGACTTCGGGATGGAATGAATCACTTTTTTGTAGAGGTTGGATGCCAATACTGCGCCACACAACTCCAACCGTGCGATGGTTTGAGGCTTGGCCAAAGGTGCAACCTTGGACTTGGACGTCAGCAGCTGAACAAGAAAGGCTCCGGCAGACTGCGAGCGAACATAACAACACGCCCCGTACGCCTTCTGCGAGGCATCGGAGAAAATGTGGAATTGGAATGAGGACGGATTGGCCAAGGATACACAGCGCGGCATACGGAGGTTGGCGATTGTATCGAGCGTTCCATGGAACTGCTTCCATTCACTTTGGAGGTTGGCTGGGAGGGGACGATCCCACTCGAATGGATCGTCGTCTTCGGTCTTTAGCGCCCACAAGCGCTGCATAAATAACTTGGCGACGACTATTACAGGCCCAACAAGGCCCAGCGGGTCGAAGATTTGCGCGATGTAGGACATGATCTTCCTCTTCGTAAGAACGGGCGCGGGCAGTGGAAGGTGAACCTTGAACGACATCATATCGGACGTCGGTTCCCAGATCAATCCGAGGGTCGAAACGGACTCAGTGTCTTGGAGATCGTGGTATGGCGCCAATGCCAAATCTTCGGCTGGAACATCGGCGAGGGCTTCAGGCGAGTTGGACGCCCATTTCTTCAGAGGAAAACCTGCTGCTGACAACATGGCGGACATTTCCTGGCGCACTTGGATTGCAGATTCAACATCGTCAAACCCAGACATGAAGTCATCCACGTAGAAATCCTTCTCGGCCTTCGGCGCTGCGACTGGATACTCTTCGGCCGAGTCTCGGGCGATTTGTACGACGGTTCGGGTTGCCAGGAATGGAGCGCATGCGAAGCCATACGTAACAGTTTGCATCTCGTACGTATTAATCGGTTGGCTTGGATTGGAACGCCAGAGGATGCGTTGATATCGACGGTAACGGGGATGGATCAGGATTTGCCGGTACATTTTCTCGATATCGGCGACGAGTGCAATCTGGTGACTGCGAAAGCGGATGTGGATCGATAGCAGATCATCCGACGGGTCCAACTAACTGTAGGTCATTCACGGAAAATCCGGACGTCGTCTTACACGAGGCGTCAAAGACGACTCGGACCTTCGTTGTGGTGCTGGATTCTTTAAACACCGGATGGTGTGGAAGATAGCAATGTGGCAGGGTGTCGTCTATTGGATCCACGAGCTTCACCATGTGGTTTAGGGCTTCATGGAAGAATACATGAAGCGACAGTAGGCCTCCTTAGTGGTTGGATCTCGCTCAAGTCGTTTTTCAAGGCTGAGAAAGCGGCGTTCGGCGATTGATCGAGATTCACCGAGAGTGACGAGCGGATCGCGGGTGAGTGGTAAGGAAACGACGTAACGACCCGACGATTCGCGAGTGGTGGTAGTGGCATACAGTTCTTCACAGATATTTTCTTCGGCCGTGAACTCGGAACACGTGTCAACGGCTTCCAGCTCCCAGAACTTCTGCAGGGCTTGTCCTAGGTTCCGGTCCACAGTGGTGAGATGACATACTCGCGGAATTTGCGGAGATTGGATGGATACTTTCCTTGACACAGTCCATCCGAAGATAGTCTCGACGAAAATAGGCTATCCTTCGCCGAGTGATATCTTGCTGCCAGTGTGCAATTCGTGGTAGATTTCACCACCTACAACCATGTCGATGTCGGCGGGGATGTGGAAACGTGGATCGGCTAACGGAATCTTGGGAAATTTCCACGAGGAAACATCAATCGGAGTGGTTGGCAAGCATACGGTAGGTCTTCTGAGGATCAGGAATTCGACAGAGGTAGTGTACGAAAGCAGCTTCGACTTAATAGTAGCAGTCAACTTGCGTTTGATCTGCTTGGAGGAATCGCCGATTCCAGATACGGCAACGTCTACTTTCATACGGCGGAGATTCAAAGCGTTGGCCAGTTTCTTCGTAATGAAACTGCACATCGAACCCGAATCAAGCAGTGCACGAGCGGAATGCTCCGCGCCGTTCTGGTCCACAACAAGGAGGGTAACCGTTTCCAGCAGGACGGTGGATTGGTATGACTGTACCGCCAAGCTAACTTGAGGATTTGGGTTCGCTGACCCGGAAGGTTCGACGGCAGGCGACGGTGCTAGATTCGGTTGTTGGGGTGATTGGCCAGATACGACAGCAGGAGCGGATGAACTCTTTGTGGCGGGGTTTTCGTGTAGGAGGGTATGGTGCTTTTGATGACAACTTCGGCAATCATACTTCGAAGTACGATTCCGACCTTGGTGTCCAGAGCGGAAGCAATTCCAGCATAGGCGCTTCTGGGATACCAGCTCACGTCGCTGGCGAACAGACATTTTGGAAAATGCTGGACATTGGAAGAGGAAATGGCTTTCTGAACAGGCTATACAGCTCGGAGCGTAGGAGTTGGATTCGGTAGTGGCGGAATTGGATACCATCTTGAATGGTTTTTTCTGGGAGTTTGTGGGACCGGCCACTTTGACTTCGCCGGGTAGATAGGAGCGCTGCTGCAGATCGGTGACAACGGACTTCAGCATTCGGACACGTTGATCAACCAACTCATTATAAGTAACGTTATCGGAGCTACTCTTCTTCTCCTCCCAAGCTCTGAGGGTTGTAGGATCCAGCTTGTAACTCAGCAGGTTGATCAACGGAGTGTCCCAATGTATTACTGGTTCATTCAACTTCGCTAGCGCCTTGACGTGCCGCTGGTAGTCATCAACCAGATCATGCAGCTCTTTCGGGGACTCTTTCTTCAGTGGTGGGATGTCATACAGGGCTCGGAATAGTTGACGCTTCAGGAAACGCTTGCTGCCGTAGCGTTTCAGTAGAGCGTCCCAAGTCGACGCATAGTTGTCCGCTTCTATATCAACCGACTCAAATGGCTTGTGGGCTTCTCCTTCCAGTGACTGCAAGAGATATTGTAGCTTCGCTACCGTTGGAATGTCCGCATTGGAATGGACCATCGATGTAAACGTGTCGCGGTAGGAAAGCCACCGAGAAAAATCTCCATCGAATCTGGGGAGGTCGATCTTGGGTAACCGAAGGTGAAAACCGGCCGAAACTTGTTGGACATTGGAGGTCGAGGTGTTCAACGTTGATTGGTTCGCATCTGTGGATCGCTTCATCAGGAGGAATCCCTTGGCCTTGCAGTATCTCGACTCTAACGCTGCTCGCTCCTGCAAGTGCTCATCAAACATCTCGGGGGAATCGTACTTCTCGATGTCGGACTGCACTTCTTGGAACTCGCTGTACACACGGTCGAGGGCCTCGATACGGATCGAAATCTGGTACACATCCTGGTCATCGTCGAACTTCTTGATGAACGCTTCAACGGAATCATGCACTACCATCACCGCCTTTCGCCTCATCAGGCATTCGGCTAATTTCTTCTCCGCCGGTTTGGACATTTTGCCTCACTGTACTTAGCCACTTCACTACCACCATAAATCGACAGCGCGGAAACGACAAACGAAAAAACGGTACGTTAATCGGAAAACGGACTCCTTCCCGGCGCGTCGTACCGTCTTCTACGCGACGCGAAATCGGAAAATGGCACAAATCGGACGTTTTAATCCTTCCCGTCGCGGTGTGCCACTTTCTACACGGACGGAAACCCGAGAATAGTACGCAATCGACGGACAAATCCTTCCCGGCGCGGGGGTACTATTCACGCGACAACTCACTCACCACCCACCACCACCAAATTCATGCAATTGAAAATTCGAATCAATTTGCAATCAAACTTTTGGGTCGAATATTTTTAACGTTAATCTTCCCAACTCAGTACACCGTTGCTCCGCCAAAGCAATAAATCAGTACTGTATGGAGGCTACTGTGCAATTTTGCGCGCTTACAATGGCATGGAAATAGGCTTGGCTTGCTTCTCTATGTCTAGCTTAGCATGGGTTGGAAACAATGCCACAAGCTCTTGACCGCCGTTGGTCAGTACAATTGATAGCCAGCGCAATGGAAGAAACGAAATGGTGTACTCACCGCATCTGCCCTTCTGGTCGGGGGAACCTTCGATCCGGCTCGAAGGACCAAATGATGGGGCTTACCTGTTCCTCGTGCATCGATCTTCTGGGCCGTCTGTTACCAGACGGAAGAAAACCCTTCGACGAGGAACGGGTAAGCCCCATCAACTTGATTAAAACAAACTAAATCATTTTTCTTCCTGATACTATAGTAAGATATAGCCGTTCTTTACGGATTTTAACCAAACAAAGATTAGGTCAATGAAGAGGAATTGATCATGTCAGTAAGGCCCTAATGAAAAAAATACTGTCGAACTAACAAAAATCTAAAAGTGAAGAGAAATAGCTTCAAGCACTTCTTTATACCTTGATATTGTAGGATGATTAGGATGAAAAGAGGTTCAGTTATCCATGATCTCCCCCATCAATCAAAAGTAAATCCTTTCAATGGCATGTTGTTTGTTCAACTATCGCTTTTATATTTTCTGCTCTTATGTTACGTGTTTTACGATGATATCCTCATTCCATTCCATTCTTTGGAATCACCGATAGGTAACATTTCTAATGATGCCACTGGAAATTGGGTGGGCGGCCACTGTTCAGTGGAGGGCAGGCGATATCATGTGTCGGGTGATGGCATTTTTCCGCACATTTGGATTACATTTATCAAGCTTCGTACTCGTCTGCATATCCGTAGACAGGTAAATAGATTATTTGTATGTATGACATGTTATAAGATATTTTCTTGATACAGGTATTATGCTGTATTGCAGCCACTGAATCTTTCGAAAAGCAGAGGAAAAATAATGATTGTCATAGCATGGGCAATGGCCATTTTATGTAGTGCACCTCAGGTAAGAAATAATTTTAAATATTATATTCATTTCTCAAATCTATTCAAATCAGTTCAATTCTTCAACAAAACAACAGTAATTCCATCTACTCTAACTTGAAATTTTCCCTCCCATTATATTTTATCTTCACGCCATGTAGGGCATAGTAACCCGACTAAAAACTATATTCAATTTATAACATATTGTATTATGGGTTTCGGGATGAAACTTCGAAAGACAAAAACGCCGATTTCAAAAGGTCGAATGCCAAAATGTCGAAAATGAGCAATCTTGATCTTATATTTTTTTTCCTATTATTGATTATGTTATGAACTAAGAGAAATATATTAAAATAGCTGAAATTGTAACAAAAAGATAAAAATATTATCAATTTAAGTATCATGATGACTAGTTTCTATGATAATTTGATAAAATTTTGTTTTTTTTTCTGAATATAGAAGAATTGAAACAAAATTCTATTAAAATGAGTTCTTAATCAACATTTAGAATATAATGAGATGCAGCCCTGTCGTCCTCCTTAGTCACGGTTAGTCGACGACTAAGGAGCTTTATTTTTAAGCCAAAAAAGATTTTTTTTCAAACTAACCATGTAAAATGGTTAGTGTGATTATTATTACCACCCACGTGGTGCACATTTTCTAAAAAAAATCACTTCACTTCACGACCACCTCCTCAGGAGGCAAAATTTAAT
The DNA here is from genome assembly GCF_035046485.1 of Aedes albopictus. NCBI lineage: Eukaryota > Metazoa > Arthropoda > Insecta > Diptera > Culicidae > Aedes > Aedes albopictus. The sequence goes on along the minus strand of NC_085137.1, from coordinate 264,227,032 downwards.
AAAACGTTATTTTTGACCATTTTGGTTGTTCAGTGTTAACGCCCTGACCATACCAGATTGAGTGTAAATGGGTTTTGGCAAAAGTCGGAACCCACGACCACCCCCTCAGGAGGCAAAATTTAATAAAACGTTATTTTTGACCATTTTGGTTGTACACTGTTGACGCCCTGACCATACCAGATTGAGTGAAAATGGGTTTTGGCAAAAGTCGGTATCCACGACCACCCCCTCAGGAGGCAAAATTTAATAAAACGTTATTTGAGAGCATTTTGGGCAATTCAAATTGACAAAAAAAATTTGAGATATGTAATTGATATATTATTTTTTATGAACACCAAAAATGTTAACAATGATTGTATCACAATCTCTGTCTGTTGCTGTGCGATGTCGCAATGATTCAGATTAATTTGCGTTATCTGCATCATTGTTGGCCTGCCTTCGCCCTTTTTGTAGACCGAGCATTTATAGCCTCCCGTCGGGTGCCCAAGTAACACACATGTTATATAAAAGTTACGACAGCGCAAGTTTTGGTTGTATAGAAATTTATTTTACGTTATTTCAACACAATGTTAGAATTACGTAAAATAAACTTCTATACAACCAAAACTTGCGCTGTCGTAACTCTATTATAACATGTGTGTTGCTTGGGTGGTAATTTCCTACCTCCGGCTTGCACAGCATTCACTTGGGTTGCTTCGTGCAGTCTCGAGCAACGTGTCCGTTTTCGCCGCATTTCCAGCACCGTTTGGATCTATCTGGACCCTTGCAGTGTCTGGACTGGTGGCCAAATTACATGCACCTGAAACACCTCTCCAATTTCTTTGTGACTCGGAGAGCCAGTCGCAGCGGGCACACCGCCCATCCGACCTTGATCTTGCCGGTTGTTGGCCGCAAGCTTGTTTGCCGCATCTACTGGCAGTCGGATTACCGACGTCTGGGTACCTGCAAACGATCTCCTGATTCGGATTGTCACCGGTACTTCCAAGTTGCACTACTCGGTCAATGCGACTCTCAGCTCTTCCTTAATCGTGACCTCGTCCAAATCCTTGACCTCGAGCATTGCCTCCTGTGAAAGTGCTCACACGGTGGCCTCGTTGCCTAAGGATTTCGCAATGAGCTCCCGGTACTCTGAACTCTTAATCGCCGGATCCTTCTTGAGCTCGAACAGCATCTCTCTTTTCTGGATGCACCTGGTCTTTACCACGTTTTCACCTAACTCTTTTAGCTCCGGGTCCTTCCTCACTTTCCTGAGGAGCGCAGCGTACGTCGTCTTGTCGTTCGCCTCGACGATCAGTGCATCACCCTTCTTCCTCTGCCTAGGGGGCCGGCGATTTTCTTTCTTCTTCTGTTCCTTTCTCTTTTCTTCTTCCTTCTCCTTTCGCTTCTTCTTCTTCACCTGCTGGCTCTCCACAGTGCGCCATCCATCTTCTCTCCGATTGCTGGCGCACTCCCGTTTGCTTCTTTGTTTCTTCGGGACTTCCTCTTCTCCTAGCATATCTCTGCCTCTTTTCTCCGAGCGAGTATTCCGATGGTTGTTTGGCGTCTCCATGTTTTCGACCGTGGCTCGTTGCCGCTGCCGCTGCGTAGCTGCTGCAAGAGCGTGTTTAGTCGCTGCTAATGCGCTCTCTACCTCATCTGCTCTCTGCATCACGCTGTGCCATTCTTTCACGGCAGCTCTGAGAGCCATCCTAATCTTCAACACCACGTCCTTGATGTCCTTGTGCGCGTTGTGGTTTTTGTCGACGAACTCATGTAGCTCATCCGTCAAGTTCTTCGCCGCAACTACCTTCAGCTGTTGTTGAGGCACGCTACATCCACTATTCGTCGGCAGCTGCTGCTGCTTCGCGTGTACCGCACTTTGTTGTGAAGCTGCTACTTGCCGCTGTTCTGCTTCTTCTGTTTGCTGGGGCGGAGACCTCAGCAATCCTCTAGAGAACGGATTCACCACCTTTCCACTGTTACTTCCGTTTTCTCCGTAGTCGCTTTCGAGATCTCTTGGTAGTCTATGTAACAGGGAGTCTGTCTGTGGTGAGCCAGCTCCAGTTTCCTGGACCGCATCCACGCCTCCACAATCTTGATCGAGTGGTTGGTAGTCAACTTTACCTCCTCGATCGTTTCACCGTAGACTTCGAGCGTAATGTCGTCGCCAAATCCGACAATCACCACTCCCACTGGATACTCTAACCTCAACGCCTCGTCGTACATGACATTCCATAACACCGGAACCAGGATGGAACCTTGCGGGACTCCTGAGGTTATGTGAAAGCATTTCCGACCCACCTTCGTGTCGTAGACTAGTACACGATTCTGAAAGTAACTTCCGAGAATCTTGTACAGGTACTCCGGTATCCCCAGACGCAAGAGCGCATCGGCAATAGCAGACCAGCTGGCGCTATTAAACGCATTCCTTACATCCAGAGTCACTACCGCGCAAAAGCGAATTCCCCTCCTCTTAGGCTCGAGTGCTTTCTCGGCGGTGTTTGTAACCGACAAGATAGCGTCTACGGTGGATCTCCCCTTCCGGAAGCCGTACTGGTTACTCGAAAGACCATTTTCGCCCTCGGTGAACCGCAACATTCTATTGAGGATGATCTTTTCGAGCACCTTCCCCGCCGTGTCAATCAAGCATATTGGTCTATATGCCGACGGGTCTCCGGGTGGTTTCCCCGCCTTTGGCAATAGTACCAGGCTCTGCCTCTTCCAAGCTTCTGGGAAAACTCCCTCGTCCAGGCATTTCTGCATAGCAGACCTGAACATCTCGGGAGCCTCTGCAATGGCTACTTTTAAGGCCAGGTTCGGAACTCCGTCCGGACCTGGGGCCTTACCTACGCTAAGGGACTTAGCTATCCCCACAAGCTCCACATCGGTGACCCTCTCCTCATCGCCAGCCCCAGTCCCCGGCTGTCCTACGAAAGGAGGCCAAGGATTAGGATCAGTCTGTCTGTCTGTCTGTCTGTCTGTCTGTCTGTCTGTCTGTCTGTCTGTCTGTCTGTCTGTCTGTCTGTCTGTCTGTCTGTCTGTCTGTCTGTCTGTCTGTCTGTCTGTCTGTCTGTCTGTCTGTCTGTCTGTCTGTCTGTCTGTCTGTCTGTCTGTCTGTCTGTCTGTCTGTCTGTCTGTCTGTCTGTCTGTCTGTCTGTCTGTCTGTCTGTCTGTCTGTCTGTCTGTCTGTCTGTCTGTCTGTCTGTCTGTCTGTCTGTCTGTCTGTCTGTCTGTCTGTCTGTCTGTCTGTCTGTCTGTCTGTCTGTCTGTCTGTCTGTCTGTCTGTCTGTCTGTCTGTCTGTCTGTCTGTCTGTCTGTCTGTCTGTCTGTCTGTCTGTCTGTCTGTCTGTCTGTCTGTCTGTCTGTCTGTCTGTCTGTCTGTCTGTCTGTCTGTCTGTCTGTCTGTCTGTCTGTCTGTCTGTCTGTCTGTCTGTCTGTCTGTCTGTCTGTCTGTCTGTCTGTCTGTCTGTCTGTCTGTCTGTCTGTCTGTCTGTCTGTCTGTCTGTCTGTCTGTCTGTCTGTCTGTCTGTCTGTCTGTCTGTCTGTCTGTCTGTCTGTCTGTCTGTCTGTCTGTCTGTCTGTCTGTCTGTCTGTCTGTCTGTCTGTCTGTCTGTCTGTCTGTCTGTCTGTCTGTCTGTCTGTCTGTCTGTCTGTCTGTCTGTCTGTCTGTCTGTCTGTCTGTCTGTCTGTCTGTCTGTCTGTCTGTCTGTCTGTCTGTCTGTCTGTCTGTCTGTCTGTCTGTCTGTCTGTCTGTCTGTCTGTCTGTCTGTCTGTCTGTCTGTCTGTCTGTCTGTCTGTCTGTCTGTCTGTCTGTCTGTCTGTCTGTCTGTCTGTCTGTCTGTCTGTCTGTCTGTCTGTCTGTCTGTCTGTCTGTCTGTCTGTCTGTCTGTCTGTCTGTCTGTCTGTCTGTCTGTCTGTCTGTCTGTCTGTCTGTCTGTCTGTCTGTCTGTCTGTCTGTCTGTCTGTCTGTCTGTCTGTCTGTCTGTCTGTCTGTCTGTCTGTCTGTCTGTCTGTCTGTCTGTCTGTCTGTCTGTCTGTCTGTCTGTCTGTCTGTCTGTCTGTCTGTCTGTCTGTCTGTCTGTCTGTCTGTCTGTCTGTCTGTCTGTCTGTCTGTCTGTCTGTCTGTCTGTCTGTCTGTCTGTCTGTCTGTCTGTCTGTCTGTCTGTCTGTCTGTCTGTCTGTCTGTCTGTCTGTCTGTCTGTCTGTCTGTCTGTCTGTCTGTCTGTCTGTCTGTCTGTCTGTCTGTCTGTCTGTCTGTCTGTCTGTCTGTCTGTCTGTCTGTCTGTCTGTCTGTCTGTCTGTCTGTCTGTCTGTCTGTCTGTCTGTCTGTCTGTCTGTCTGTCTGTCTGTCTGTCTGTCTGTCTGTCTGTCTGTCTGTCTGTCTGTCTGTCTGTCTGTCTGTCTGTCTGTCTGTCTGTCTGTCTGTCTGTCTGTCTGTCTGTCTGTCTGTCTGTCTGTCTGTCTGTCTGTCTGTTTTTTTTTTTTTTTTTTTTTTTTTTTTTTTTTTTTTTTTTTATTCTAGGAGTCCAAAAATCTTCTAAAGACGCTGTGTGGGATTCGAATGTGCGCCTACCCACTAAAAACACTCTCCTAGTTCACCTCCACCTTAAATTCCCCTCCGGTACCACCATGCAGTATTTCTTCGGAGGGGAGGCGTTATGCCTTGTGCACCATCACCAATTTGTTATTCTAGTCTTCTTCATGCTATGCGCACCGCTTCGTTAGTATGCTGTTAATATTCCAGTATCGCCACTAAGCGACATACATGCAATTTTTCAAATTTGTTATTCTAATCGTTCTTAGCCTTTCGGCTCCGGTTAGCTTGTTGTTTGCTTAATGTGCCGCCATTGAGCGGTAAACTCTATGTTAGTACCACTTTCATCAAATTTGTTATTCTAAAGCCATGCTGAGTTCATCGGCTCCTACTAATTTGCTCCGAGAACGTTGCCCTCCCGGTGCCGCCCGAGTGCCAATCAGCACTCGAGGTTTCCGCGCACGACTCGGATAGTCCCCGACGGTGGATATACCCTACCCGACGAAGAGTTTCCCGACACTGAAACTTCTCCCGCTACCGACTTCCCGGGCAGATGCCAAGGTCGGTCCTGCGATTCCGGTTGGAGACAGCTTCCGGTTCACAGGCGCCCTGACGACCATGCTCCGGTGCTTCTTCCCGATCGCTCTACTCTGACAGTCCCCGGCGGTGGATCTGTATTACTCCGACAGAGAAGTCCCCGGCGAAAGACGTTCTCCCGTTACCGCCCGTGTGCCATTGAGCACAATGACTTCTGTCTGTCTGTCTGTCTGTCTGTCTGTCTGTCTGTCTGTCTGTCTGTCTGTCTGTCTGTCTGTCTGTCTGTCTGTCTGTCTGTCTGTCTGTCTGTCTGTCTGTCTGTCTGTCTGTCTGTCTGTCTGTCTGTCTGTCTGTCTGTCTGTCTGTCTGTCTGTCTGTCTGTCTGTCTGTCTGTCTGTCTGTCTGTCTGTCTGTCTGTCTGTCTGTCTGTCTGTCTGTCTGTCTGTCTGTCTGTCTGTCTGTCTGTCTGTCTGTCTGTCTGTCTGTCTGTCTGTCTGTCTGTCTGTCTGTCTGTCTGTCTGTCTGTCTGTCTGTCTGTCTGTCTGTCTGTCTGTCTGTCTGTCTGTCTGTCTGTCTGTCTGTCTGTCTGTCTGTCTGTCTGTCTGTCTGTCTGTCTGTCTGTCTGTCTGTCTGTCTGTCTGTCTGTCTGTCTGTCTGTCTGTCTGTCTGTCTGTCTGTCTGTCTGTCTGTCTGTCTGTCTGTCTGTCTGTCTGTCTGTCTGTCTGTCTGTCTGTCTGTCTGTCTGTCTGTCTGTCTGTCTGTCTGTCTGTCTGTCTGTCTGTCTGTCTGTCTGTCTGTCTGTCTGTCTGTCTGTCTGTCTGTCTGTCTGTCTGTCTGTCTGTCTGTCTGTCTGTCTGTCTGTCTGTCTGTCTGTCTGTCTGTCTGTCTGTCTGTCTGTCTGTCTGTCTGTCTGTCTGTCTGTCTGTCTGTCTGTCTGTCTGTCTGTCTGTCTGTCTGTCTGTCTGTCTGTCTGTCTGTCTGTCTGTCTGTCTGTCTGTCTGTCTGTCTGTCTGTCTGTCTGTCTGTCTGTCTGTCTGTCTGTCTGTCTGTCTGTCTGTCTGTCTGTCTGTCTGTCTGTCTGTCTGTCTGTCTGTCTGTCTGTCTGTCTGTCTGTCTGTCTGTCTGTCTGTCTGTCTGTCTGTCTGTCTGTCTGTCTGTCTGTCTGTCTGTCTGTCTGTCTGTCTGTCTGTCTGTCTGTCTGTCTGTCTGTCTGTCTGTCTGTCTGTCTGTCTGTCTGTCTGTCTGTCTGTCTGTCTGTCTGTCTGTCTGTCTGTCTGTCTGTCTGTCTGTCTGTCTGTCTGTCTGTCTGTCTGTCTGTCTGTCTGTCTGTCTGTCTGTCTGTCTGTCTGTCTGTCTGTCTGTCTGTCTGTCTGTCTGTCTGTCTGTCTGTCTGTCTGTCTGTCTGTCTGTCTGTCTGTCTGTCTGTCTGTCTGTCTGTCTGTCTGTCTGTCTGTCTGTCTGTCTGTCTGTCTGTCTGTCTGTCTGTCTGTCTGTCTGTCTGTCTGTCTGTCTGTCTGTCTGTCTGTCTGTCTGTCTGTCTGTCTGTCTGTCTGTCTGTCTGTCTGTCTGTCTGTCTGTCTGTCTGTCTGTCTGTCTGTCTGTCTGTCTGTCTGTCTGTCTGTCTGTCTGTCTGTCTGTCTGTCTGTCTGTCTGTCTGTCTGTCTGTCTGTCTGTCTGTCTGTCTGTCTGTCTGTCTGTCTGTCTGTCTGTCTGTCTGTCTGTCTGTCTGTCTGTCTGTCTGTCTGTCTGTCTGTCTGTCTGTCTGTCTGTCTGTCTGTCGGTCTGAAGTCTTGGTCAAACTCGAAGAATTGCTAGCGGTCTACTAGCAGCGTTCTTCGCTCGATGGCGGCGAGGAGCGGACCTGAGCTCGTGCTAAAATGGCCGAAATAAAGTTGCGGTGGGAAGTGACGGCTGGACGGAGGCCTTCCGATTTTCTTTAGGGAGAGCTTTCCGCCGACAATAGGTCGCGGATTTCCCGGGACGGTCTTCCGGACCGACACTAGACCCACGTACCTTTCCGTTATGACCGAGCGAGGAATAGAGCCGACCTTCAGACTGTATGGAAAGGTACTCGCTTTTGGCGACGTGAACCCATTCCGAGCTCTCCTTGACTCCCGATCCACAGGGGTTGTAACGGTGGGTGGATCTTATACAACGGTTGATTGGCGACCGTTGGAGAATATCGCTCGTCTTACTGGCGATCTTCACTTCCCCCGTTTGACTGCCTATACTAGGCGGGCCTTAGCGGATGCACGAGCTCCTTTCAAACTAATCGCGGTGTCTTGCACAGCACCACAAAAGCCCTAAACGACTCCGCTTGTCGAAGGTTCGAACTCCAGCCCGTACCAAAAAAGCGCCCAGGCGCTGAAAAGTTCAACGCGAATGACAATGTAATTACACTCACAATTTAAATTTTAAACTACTAAAAATTTACCTTTTTTGTACGATAAACTGTGATGTGAAATCACTGATAGCGTTCGCGTAAGAAAAGCGGAGACTACGTCTCAAGCTATAAGAACACAAAAAATCAAATAAAACCACCGTTTAAGAACACTGCACAATCTTTCACTTCTTCTTAAATTACCTTTATAAAATTTAAATTAAAGCTCAATCGAATATAAATCAATTAAAAAAATCAGCTGATAAATTTATCCTGAACGCGATAACTGCTATCATCCAGCCGATATGCGAGCGAAGTGATCGAGCTTAAGGACAGACTTGTTAGAATCCCAAAATGGCCGCCACAATGGCCGACTTTGGCATCTACTCACGATTTCAAGGGCATAAATCTCTTCGTTAACAAAACCAGCACACCTGATCTTTTTATTTCAAGCTTATTACAAGTGAGCAAGAACAGAATAATAAAGTTCTTTGTTGTGTGAAGCTTGCTTCTTGAGATTTGTGCGTTTGAAGTTTGGATGCACTGTTAAAGCGGGATGTTAAGAAGTTTGTCCTTAAAGCGAAACTGGAAGCATTTCCTCACTTTTTGGTTTTTGATTTTTTATTAAATAACGAAGCAATATTTTCAAAATCGGTTTTCGTGCACATGTAGAGTATGGATCAAGATATCTTCTGATTTTTTTTTTTTTGTAGTGGAAAATGTTTTTCGTTTTTGCAGAAACCGTTTTTGAACAAAATTTTTGGCCAAAACATGTCAATACCCTAGCATCGATACTGCGGGGAAAGAAAAGTGGGGTAACTCGAGGATTTTGCTATATACTAGAATGAAATCATCTGGAAAATAAATGAAAATTAGCAATTAAGGCCAATTTTTTGAACTCCAAACATGATGTAAAATAATTTTTCGATTATTTTTAAATGCTGCATGCCTGGAGAATTTTTGTGATGAAGCACATCTATATAAATGAGTTTGAAGTTTCTTTGAGGCAACAAAACTCACAAGCGAATGAACCTATCAGGACGACTCTTGCATGGTTCGTTTCGTATTCATGGTGGCTGTGTTTATATGTAAGAAAAAGTCAGGGAAATGAACTAAAAATGTAAGAAAATAGACAAAATTCTGTTTTTTATGACCTGGGAAGAAAATCAACACGATCGAAATGAAGCCAATCTAGAGTGCGGTGACGTTATGAGCTCAACAGTTGTCAAACCACCACAGCTTGGCAAGACAACGTTTGCCGGGACAGCTAGTTTATAATAAAATTTGTATGGCGCTTTTCAGGTCAATATGTTCCTAATGAATGTATATTAAGGCAGTTCAGACTATAAACATGTCAAATACTCAAAGCTCCCATATGTTCATTACAATCCTTGGTGCAAAACTAGAGTCCTGTCAATTTTTTAGCCATTTCGGTGGTGATTTAATGGTGGCCCAAAAGCAAAATAGGTTTATATGGGAATTACTATGGAGAATTTTCAAAAAAGGTTCTCGGCGCTGTAGAGCATTAACGCATGGATGAAGTTATAGGGTCAAAGTCAAATTGAATTCTTCAGACTACAATGATGAATGTTGCCGAAGACCGCAACTCGTTTCGACTCACGAGACAGAAGTTATTAATCAATATTCATCAATGCATGCTTGAACAGAAGACCACAGCTCGATCGACACGCTTGACACGCAATCATACTATGTGTGTTACCTTCTTGCACACCTTGCAGGGCATCGTGTATAAAGATGCACATGCGAGTGAGAATTTGTTTAATAACTTTTTTCCTGATTGTCGAAATAAGTTCCGGTCTTCGGCAACATTCATCATTTAGATCTGAAGAATTCAATTCGGCTTTGACCTTATGACTTCATCCATGTGGTAATGCTCTACAACGAGGAGAACCTTTCTCAAAAATTCTTTATAGTAATTCCCATATAAACCTATTTTGCTTTTGGGCCACTATTAAATCGCCACCGAAATGGCTAAAAATTTGACAGGACTCTAGTTTTGCACCAAGGATTGTAATGAACATGTGGGAGCTTTGAATTTTTGACATGTTTAAAGTCTGAACTGCCCTAATGTATATCTAGATTTTCATTGAGAGGGACCTCAAGTAATAATATTGTTGTATCTATATACTCATATAGTAGCGGAAGGTGGTGAAACTAATTCTATGTGTTCGACTATTTTAGAACATATGCCTGATAAACGTAGCGAAATGGAACATATCGAGATTTTTTGCTGCAGCTCACAAATTGAAATTATTTATCGTAAAATATATTATACTAGCTGTATCCGCCAAACTCTGTCTTGCCTACTGTGTTTTTTGACGTTTCAAGTTTGTAGTCAAGACCAGGTCCCCGGTCAAAATGTATGGAACATCGATTTTCAAAAACTCTCAATTTTTTCATGTTTTTTGCCCTATAAACCTTCATTGGGTGAAATCTACCAGAACAAAACTTAGACGACCAAAATCGGCCCTTCCGTTCGCAAGTTATGTGCGGTCCCACGTATGCCACTGCATTTTTATATTACTAGCAGTCCCAGCAAACGTCGTACTGCCTGCCTACTCTGTTTTTTGACATCCGGTTCCATGAAGAAATGCCTCTCAAAATGTAATTTCTGATTTTCCTGTTTTGCTTGCCTTCCCGGTCACTTTTTCTAATTATTTTTTCGTACGAACACGTCGGAGCCCTAGCGGAATGCAACGGTGAACGAATCATGTCGATCTGTTGACCCGTTCCCGAGCCTATTCGTGACATACAAACACCATTCCATTTTTATTTATAAAGGTTATATACTGATAATTCATTTGATAACCTCCAATTTCGGTGATTATGTAAGTCTTTGTTATGGAATAATCTTTTTCTTATATATTTTTGCTAACCTAACGTTCGAAATGTTTTTCTGATTTTTTTATACTTCAAAATATTGATCAAAATCGATTTTTCGTTTTTTTTTTCAGTAAAGTAGTCCTCTGTGCCTTTCGTGTGCATTATAGGGCAGTGCATAAAATTCTATCCTTCTCTTTCACTCATACAAAAATTTTGTAAACATCAAGGCCAAGAAACGCCAACATCTTATACAAATTCAAAACAATGCAGTGCCCTATAGAGTATAAGTGTCTTCGGAAGAAATGTAAAAAATATCAGAATGAACAACTTTGCAGAAGAAAGTTTTCTTCTATGGCGCGTCTATAAAAAGCTAAAACTGATCTAGAGCAGTTGCAACTTATCTAGATCAATTATTAAGTTACCAGATTTTAGCCAAAACTCTTACAAGACACTTCTCTAAAGACACCAAACCTCTAGGATGCATATCCAGAGCACTAGAGGTTTCGTCTGTCCATATCTGCGTTCTGCTCCAGTGTGAGTCGTCTTCCTATTACGAAACCTAACTCTAACAGTCCCCCTATTATCTTCTGTAATTGCGCCAATGACAAATTCAAATGGCGACATAAGAAATTGGCGCTTGTCTAGGTTCAAGATGGTGATAATGAGACACATATATTCAGGAGCCATTGCTGCACTCACTACGTCTTATTATGATATGGGTATAGCCAAGACCCAAACCAGTCGACATAAATAAATTTACTTCTAACGTAGACAGTCACAAGCAAAGTCAGGTTATGTTTCAATCTAATGCAAATGCTTTTCGTCTGGAAATTTAAATTTCAATTTGGTAATACATATAATTCAACTATTTACTAAACACAATAATTCAAAAATAATTTTGCTTAAAAAGAGAAAAACGTCAAAAGCGTTTTTCTGATAATTAATTTCGATTAAGCAATTGTAATAACTCAATAATTTATTCCAATTTATGCTCCTAAATAGAAACTATCTACACATTTAACGCAATTCAAAGCAAATCTAAACGAAATTTATTTTACTTAAAAGGAACAAACGTCAAAACGTTACAATTTTTTTTAAAAATCAATAGACAGTTAGGTAATTTCTGTATGAAGGGATTGAACAACAAACCTTCAAACCTTAGAACAGGGCTTGATATATTTTTGATGTATTTGTAACGAACTCTGATACGCTTTGGTTTTAAGTTAGAATTTTTGTTATTTTAACAACATCCTGCATCTAAATCATAACTGCCTATGTTAGTAAAAATCTGTATAACATTATAACATATTATGATATAATATTGTTATGATCACCTAGTCGGGAATGTCGCGGGAGATGATAACCTATGGAAGTGCGTTTGGAAAATATGCGGCAAGTGATATTTTGATTTGTTTTGCTGTGAGGTGCCGGAAATTGACGCGGGTGCCCAAGCAGTTCGTATTCCCATTAACGAGATTTTAAGCCCTAAGCTCGGGACCCACGCTTTACTTTCCTTCCGAAGGAAGAACTTACATTTTGCGAGTTTGTCGAGAGTGGGATTTGATCTACTGAGTATTGGTTCCCTTATTAAGTATGTGGCTCCCGTTTCCATCTTACTTTAAACAAAGAATTGAAGCACTGTTTGTTTTGTTTCTTATGTTTGTATTTTGTTAGAAGTCAGCACGCATGAAATCAAAAAGAATGGAATCAATCGGCCCCGTAATCGTTTGTTTTCGAATAGGATGAAAATGGGAGCGAGAGATTACTGATGGCATTCGTACCCTATCTAGAAAAATTTAAAAATTTGTAAATTCGTTTTTCCAAGTAAATCTTGCAAGGAATTACTTGTTTTAATAATTTTTATAGGACCCAACTGGATACGTAAAGGTTTTCATAGGGAAAAAAAAAACTTCAGAACATCGAAAATTATGTGAACAAATTTGTTTTTGAGTACAGTCACTAAAATCCTTACTAACTTCAATCAAACTGTATTCAAAGACCTGCATCAACTTTTCTAGGGTATACAATAGATGTTGTTTGTAAACAAAAATAATTACATGTTTGTATTGTACTTGGAAACTTGCCCAGTTTTTTTTTTGAAAAAAAATCTCTTTTTTATTGCATACGTTATATATTAATTTTTGTACGCTTCGTTTTTTTTTTTTTTTTTGAAAATGTTCAACTAGGATTGAATTTTTATCCCATCTTACTCTATATTTTATGAATGACAGCAAAGTTTAAACTTACATTTTCTTTTGATTTTTATAGCCATTCATTTTTCACGTTGAAGTACATCCAAATCACACGTGGTATGAGCAATGCGTGACATACAATACTTTCTCGAACGACAACTACCATACAGTCTACAATATTCTAGTAATGATGTTCATGTATGCATTGCCGTTATTAACTATCATTTGTTCATATGCGTCAATCTATATGGAAATCTTCAGACACAGTCGGATGCCAAACTCAGGTGGTAACATAAACTAGTATTACAGTGCGGAACGGTTTATCACTACTACATCTCATTTGCTATTTCAGAAGGCTTTCGGCGGTCAAGCATTGATGTTTTAGGTCGCGCAAAGCGAAGAACATTGAAAATGACCATTACTATTGTCATGGCGTTTGTCATTTGTTGGACACCGTACTACGTTATGTCTATATGGTAAATTAGCTAATCCGTTTAATCTGTTGCCAATGTAAGTTTATTATTTGTTACAGGTATTGGCTGGACCAAAAATCAGCAGAAAACGTTGATCAACGTGTACAAAAGGGACTATTTCTTTTTGCCTGTACCAACAGCTGCATGAATCCAATAGTTTACGGCATATATAACGTGAAGTTACGCAAGAAGAAAAAAACAGTAAGTTGATCATTTTTCTACAGCTTGATAAAATATGCAAAAAAATATTAGATTAAAGTTAACGATAAATATACTATGCAATCATTATTATAGCAATATTGTCTGTGGGTTAACACCACGTCCACACAATATTTTTGCACAGCTCTAAATTTCACATTTTCTGAAATTTATTTCTAATTTTCTTAAGTCTATAATTTGAGATTTTATAGTTGTTTCGGTAAAATTCACGATATAAAAAATATAAAGTGTTCCATGAAGCCTCAGGGGTAAGGTAGCTACTATTTAAATTTAACTAATAGTTGGATGATTTGTTAAGCCATTCTCGGTGTTTTGCAAAATAATGTTCTTAATAATTTGTTGTTTTAAATCACAAGATGCCAGCAACTATGTTATACCAATTGCAACATGAGGTCATGGTACCGCAAAACGTGGTAGCTTTGATAACTTTTCAGCAAGTTTCTTTAATATTTTTTTCATGGAAGAGCATTTTTCTTAATTTCATATTTTTATAACAAGTACTGGGGTCTCAGTTATCAATTGCAATTGAAAGATCGGATAAATTTATTCTTTTTGGGTAATCAATATTTTTCTATATGAGCGAGAATCACATTTTCATTTTGGGGTAACATTGATGGTGCCCTGAAAAAAACATCAAATCCCTTAAAAAATATTACAGATTTGTACATAATAGGGTATTGGTTCCCTTATTAAGCATGTGGCTCCCATGAGCACGCATGAAAACAAAAAGAACGGAATCAATCGATGCCGTAATCGCTTGTTTTCGAATTGGATGAATAAGAGAGCGTGAGATTACTGATGGCACACATACCCTACATCAGATTGAATTTTTTATTACAAAACATTTAGAATTTTACAAAATAGAACATATAAAAATGAGTTTGTGGAGTATTGAGTGAATAACTCAGTGAATTTAACTATCAAATATCAATATCTGTGTAAAAATATATTTTTTGCAACTCGGCACTATAAATTCTCATTTTACACTTGCCGTTCTGGCACCGAAACGGCCTACTTTTTCTCACTATATCAAACAGTTGCATTATGGTTCATAATGCAACTCATTTCGGTTGCATTATGAACCATAATGCAATTGTTTGATCAACAATCTGAGTTTTCACCTTGGTTGCCTCTGTTTTCACTGTAAGAGCTTGCCAAACTTCGGATCTAGTATATTGGAGCACGTGGTCGGCAAGCCTCGTTGGATAAATGTACGACTCGTGCTGTAAAAATCATTGATTTGATTGATTTGTCTTTATTAAAGAGAGTTTAAATTAAATGAAAAAAAACTAGGACATTGCATACTTTTAGGCGTTTATCGGTGTATGGAGGTTTCTGTCCCAATTTACAAAATTAATTCCAACTCCTAAAGAAACGTTTTGTTATTAGATTCAATGCCAGGTTTACAATCTACTATGATCGAGCTACTGAAAAAAGGAGGCCATCCGTTGAGAAAATAGTCAAAACATTGTTGTAAAGCAGGTTATTTAAAGGCCATAACAAATGACGAAATTGTCGATAATTGTTATGTTTTGTCCTGAAAGTTTTGTATAAGCTTGGTTGTAACGAAAATATCTCCAAAAAATTACTGTCATATGCATAGTTTTGATTCACGTTTGCCTTTTTCTTATCTGATTGAAGGAATCATAGTTATACGATAACATATACAATGTATGCAGCACTATCAAAGTTACCCACATTACCAAAATTACCCCGTTATACGGTACCTGTTTGTAATGCTGCTTAAGTGCAATATGCATAAAAATTCATACTTAAAGCATCTTGTTTAATCTTATACGCTGACAAAATACTTTAGAGTGCAGGCCTATAATTAGCATTAACAAATGCATTGTAGGGGAGACTGAGAAGATTTGATCCCTGTGAAGACGTGACACTCGCGTGTTTTATCTGAGTATATAGGGTGACGAAGGGTATTATCGGCAGGTTTGTTCTCTTCGTCATAGGGGATTTTTGTGGGCCGAATTGTCTGAAATTTGGGCATATAACTCAGCTTGGTTGGGAAGGATTTGAGCCCAACTCTGAGACCTACAGGTTTAAAAAAAACCCCATGACGAAGAGAACAAAACTGCCGAAAATACGTAAGCTCCCCTGCTTTTATGCGAACGAAAAACTTTGTTTAAGCTTAAGCTGCTTCAGATTGTGCGATGTTTTATATTCTAAGAGCAAACTGTATATCTTCAATCCACCGAAAAATGGTTTAGTGGTTCCGAAATAGGATGCACAAACAGTGAGTATTCCAAGTTTTCGGCTGGAATTAATTATGTAGATATATGTGTGTAGCACAGACGTTCGCGTTGAGACAAAATTCGATTCAGTCAATGTTTGTTTACCCTGTTTGTTAGACCCTGTGTACTTAAGGCCTCAAAGACTTCCCAGGTAACATAGAAGCAGTTAAAATGGCATTGATTCGGCACTATATGCGTCTTTACAGCAGATCATTAAATGCTAATATGTCGTGTATGCGTCATGCGCTAATTAAATGCAGGTTTCGACCCAATATACGGCTGATTAAATGCTTATAGGGGGATTGGGGGCATAATTGACACCCTAAGCAAATGAGTACGTTAGACATGTATAACAGAGAAAAACTTAACATATTATCAGTTCACTTACAACTTTAACCTGTTTCCCACGTATTTCAATCATTTACAGCAGGTAGAGTTTCTTTATTGTGAAGAAATAATGAATTGTAAACCGTGTGTTTTTCAGGGCTGGCAGGAAAGGTACCGGGCGAAATGGACACCCATCGGGGTATAATGGACACCCCTGCATATTTTAGGATAATTATTTGGTTACATCGACCAGTTAAGTAATTTGCCTACGGCGATCAATACCACAGATATAATTACTCCATCTTAAACGAGTTCACATAACATCAAAGTTAATTAAATAAATTTTAGGCTTAAATAATGAGATTGATTTTTTTTCCAAATTATCTAAAACGCCTAACAGTATGCAATGCGCGTACATCCATTCGTATTTGCCAGTGTTCATTTCGCCCCGAATCGACTACAACATTAAAATTTCTATTTTAAGTAAATTCTGATGAAAAATAAATTACTTCATCCATTGCTAAATCTCCGTATACATGTAGATAAGGTAACAATTCACTTGTTTTTATGGTGGACACACTCCACCACTCGTAATACCTTATTTGATGCTGCTTCGAAATTATATGAATTTCACCATATGAAAATTTCATTGATATTTTGATTATTTTGGAGGAATATAAATGGTAGTTTTGCAAAATAGAACCATGACTTGTTCCTTTACACTTATGCATTAAAAGTTTAGCATAAAAGTCAACGGTTTCGGCAAAAACAGGGGTGTCCATTATGCCCCTAATCCCCCTATTTCCTATCCCCTAGATTGTAAAAAAAAAAATTTCCCCTGTCCATTTTACGGCTTTTTATCTTTCTGTTTTCTCTTGTGCAACTTTTGAGGCTTGCGGGCACATTTTAAGTTGTTGTTGTGATTTTTTTTTCTGATTTCGGCGAAATTGGGATTTGATCCCTCGATCCTTGGGTTGACGAGGGTGCTGAGCCGTGTTACAGGGTAAGCTATGAATGGTTAGATAATGTGCGATGGATTTTTGATCTATTTAAGGCTTGAAAAATGCAGCGGCAGTCGCATCGTTATGCTATGGGCTCGGCATGTGCTGATAATTAAATCGAGCATAGGAAACCATTGAATTTATTTGCCAAAGCATGTTTTTTCCATTGATTATTTGTTGCTACTTATAAGAGACAGGACATGCAAACGATAATGGCTTTTACAGCCGACCAATTAATGGCAATTTAATTAACCGAACAATTCTGGCACGTTAATTATAATTTCTATAGAAAGTGAAAAAGTGTCGTGGGTTTAGCATCACTCATCTCACTTAGCAGTTTTATAGCAATTAAGTAGCAGTGATGCTGCTTGTTAACCAAAATATACCGTGCATTTGAAATGCTACACCACTGCTGTAAGATTTTAAACAGCATTTCAATTGCTAGCAGATCGAATGCATATTTAAATGCTTATTGGTTACCTGGGTTCTTCCGTCAAAGTCAGATCCAATGCAATGTAGTTATTTTGAAATCACAGGTTTTCATAAGAGCTTGGAAAGAAATGTATGTCAGTGTAGTAAACCGTCAGACCTGTGGATCCTAGTACACACACTGAGCGAAATCTGCAAGAATGAGAAATCCCGTCCCTGATTCAATAGCTCTCTAAGCACAGAAGGTGCATGCGTTGATGTCTTAGTTCCGAACGGGATTCAACTAAGAAACTCAAGAATTAAAGCAGATTCAATTAAAGTTGTCCAAAAGGCTTTTACACGTTCCACGAATGCTTTGGAAGTGATATCTCGCCCCTTAATACTAGAACTAGGCAACTCGTTTTGAAAAGTGTGGATAAAAATGGCTGGTGAAACTTATCCTTGTATAAAACAAACTCTTTGTTGGTTTTAAAAGTAGAATTAATATGTGTTTTCGGATTTACAATTGACAAACTTGTGTTTATTGTGGTGTACGTTCAGATATAAGCAAATTTCTTGCGATTTCGCAAAACCAGTTACCTAGCTCTAGCATTAAGGGAACGATCTAATGTTTGCCATGGTTGAGATTTTAAGGCAAGTCGGGCCAAATAATAGGCGTAAGGTTCGAGTGGCTTTCCTTAAAAAAAACCTTACCTTGAGCCAATCGATATTTGGAACGCATCTCACAGAGAAATGCTAAGCTATATCAAGCTACTTGCGGGAAATACATCGACATTCCAAACTAAAAATATACCAGATGGCACTTTTTTGTGTGGTAGTAAAATCGAATTTTCTCGTTGAAGAAGTTGTTCCGGAACACGAGGTAAACATAGAAAGTTGTCCTTTCAAACCATTCTTGATTTCTATTCACTAACTTTTCACAAAACTATCCCGTTTTCAAACAATTAATGTTTTTCGCGATTTTTCCATACGATTTGACAGTTCTTGACTATCATGCTTCCGTGAGCTTAAGGTGAAAATTTGAGAAAGTTGAAAACCGAGAGTAGCACAGACGATGCATTGAATACAAGCGATGGTGTCGCCGCCGAGCTGTCAGCGCTGGAAACTAGATGCTATAATAGTTTTTGCATGCAATTTTTACTGCTGGCGCCAACTGGGAGCAATCAATAAAAATGTAAACAGCAATCATCCCATTGGGAAAACCGAAATTCTTCAACTTTTGACCTGCCCATCAATGTCAGGTAGCTCGAAAGGATAAAAGGATATATCAAAATAGTCCAATAAATGGGCAGTATGATCTCACAAGAATCAGACGAGAAAAACATCACAAAAAGATACCTTTGAATGCATATTGAACTTTAAAAGCATTACAAAACAAGTACATGTTGCAATTCAAAATTGTATTCATTACTTATTGCTTTATAGGAGTTCAATGTGGGTCATTCCATATGAAGTGACCGAGAAAATGTGAAAAGTTGCAATTGACCATCACGGATTTGAATGATATGTCAGGTCCTTTCGAGCATAAAAGGATATATCAAAATAGTCCAATAAATGGGCAGTATGATCTCACAAGAATCCGACGAGAAAAACATCTCAAAAAAGATACCTTTGAATGCATATTGAACTTTAAAAGCATTACAAAACAAGTACATGTTGCAATTCAAAATTATAGGTAGCTTTATTGGAGTTCAATGTGGGTCATTCCATATGAAGTGACCGAGAAAATGTGAAAAGTTGCAATCGACCATCACGGATTTGAACCAAATTTGGTTGAAACATTTGTTTAGATGGAAAAAGAAAAAATCCAAATTTTGGTGCCGATCGGATCACCCCTCGGCCCGCGGCAGCACCCCTCGTTTTGGCCGATATGAAAATTATCCTCACTTTCTTTTATTTTTATCACTGAAACGATTACACATACACATTTTTGACACGGCTTTTTTAAAGGAAATCGTTCAGGGAATCCAGAAAAAATATTATTTTTTTGATACAGTGTTACCAGATATCATATTTTTCAATTTTAAAACTAAAAATTGATTTTTCTCAAAATACGTATATTTTGACTATAAAAATGTTGATTCCATCGTGTTTATCAGACGTTTTTCGATCGAAAAAGCTTAACTCCCCAAGGTAATTTGCGTCGAATGACTTGAAGTATCTTCGTGAAATTTAAAGACAGCTGCATAAATAAAAATAATACGCTCTCACTTGTAGTTGTTGGGCACAAACGAGGCTGTGTTGTGGATTGACATCTAAGCCGAAAGAGAGATGGTACTTGAAAAAGTGAATGTTCATGGTGAGGGCTCGGGTTCAGTTTGGCTTTCTATTCCGCAGAATTATCACCTGTTCCGTGGCTTAGTTGGTTAAAGCACCGGTCTAGCGAATACGGGGTCGTGGGTTCGAATCCCACCAGAACGCGATTTTTTTTTTTTTTCAAAAATTCATCCTGTCAATTAGCAACATTCTGTGTCTTCTAACTACAAGTTTTTCTGTATGTTTATGACATACCAGCTAACCTGGTGAATGCCAGTAAAGGGCAACATATATCAGTGTACAGCTGCATAACTCTTTAAGTTACGTAGTACATCTTTCCTTTTTTTTATTGAATTTATTATCTGTAAATGTTGATCTTTGATGAAAAAGTGTTATTTTTGCCAGGTCCAGATCAAGGTCGCTTTGGTTTTGCTTTTAGTCTTTGGTTGAAAAATGAACTTTAGTCAAAGCGTCATACGAGTTAATCCTAAACTCTGGTTATTTTCGATATTCGATAAAAGCGTTTGCCGAATTGATCCTAAGGTAGGTGAATATAGAACGAAGCAACACCTTGAATTTTCAAAAGCACAAATCTGAAGAACCAAATATGCTATCGTGCTGAAAAGTTGATCGATTGGTCACCTGCTGGTGGGTGGTGACCTGCAGGGCGATCCGTCATTTGGTTCCTCAGATTCGTGCTTTTGGAAATTCGAGGTGTGGCTCCGTCCTATAATCACCTTTTTAATACTTAGATATAGCCCTCTAGGGGGCATCCATTTAGTACGTCACGCTAAAAATGAAAATTTTTAACCCCCCTCCCCCCTTCGTACGCGTTTCTCCTATACTTAATACATTGCTTGTCACACTTTTCAGAACCCAGCCCCTCCCCCCTCCCCCTCTAAGCGTGACGTACTTTATGGATGCCCCCCTAGCTGACCATTTTATAAAAAGAATCGAGAAATCTACAAATGTTTGTTTTTTTCTGTACATGTGCACTGTCTAAATAACAACACTTAATCCCAACTTATAATCTACAATATATTGAAATGTATCTATTGTTTAATTTTCTATTCAGCACTCAGGCATTCAAATGGTCAAGCTAGAAATCATTCACAGAAGAAATAGCTGCGTCCAGAGCATGGTAAACAAGGAGATTTTGTAGAATTTAAGTGTATAGATTAATAAAAGACGAAGACCGTAAATAGCATATTGCTATGCATTCTAGATATACTTACATTTCTGAATGGGATCAAATTTGTGATGTCTTGTATTTTTCGTTTTCAGGACGGTGTAAAGGCAGGCCAATCTTCCGTTATTCTAAGAAATTCTGCGAAATATACCAGACATTCAGAATCCATCCGATCTTCATCAGGTAAAATTCGTTGCTGCAGAGATCTTGATATAACATCACGTGCAATCAAACCAGTCTAAAACCAAAGGATAAAAAAAAACATACTATTTGGAGAGTACTATTTCCAAACATGTGGAACATTTTGCGTGATACTTAATTTCCCATTACCAGTATAAAGCAAAGAATAGAACATAATTAAAATGTAATTTGATTGCTCTGCAATAAGATATTCATAGTATAAAATCCTAAATGAAATTTAAAAATCAAATATGGCGGAAACGCTATTGTTGATCCTATTAAAAACTGAAAAAGCAATAACTCCAGCGAAAAAAAAAGATATGCACACAAAACTGCCCAAACATATAGAGATTTTGAAGATAAAAAAACATTTACGATCATTACTTGGGCTGCATCCTTTTTTTTTTTTTCTTTCAAAACAAGCATTTGACGTAAATAACATAAAAATTGTACACTACAATCAATCCTCCATGAGCCGAAATTGAAGGATCCATCGACTCATGGAAATATCGAGTAATATAATTCGCCTTGACAGAACTCTGACCTGCCATCTAGGAAAAGTTTCCCGTGTGGGTGGAGCGTAGCTGGCGAAGTACAGTCATAGCACAATCATGGGTCACCCACAATTATGAATTCCATTTGAATAGCATGGAGAACTGATTGACTAATAATTGTGACAGAGTGATCCATAATTGTGCAATGACTGTATAGGGAAAAAAGTTCAAAATGCTTCTGAAAAATTAACGATAATTTTTATTGAAATGAGGAATAATGTACGAGATAAGAGGTTTGAAAAACTACAATATCAGTAATTAATGTAGAACACAAATCCAATTTATGTGGAGCGGACCTGGTGTGATGGTAAGAAGGTAAGAGAGGTATCATGCCGAATATCTGGGATCGAATCCCACTCCCGAGAAACACACAAAATGTAAGTCCTTCCTTCGGAAGGGAAGTAAAGCGTGGATCCCGGGCCTAGGGCTAAAAATCTCGTTAATAAAGATAAAAAAAAATCAATTTATATTTATTTTGTAGCTAATCAATAGTCTAGCCTTGCACATTAACCCGCATTGCAATAAAAACTATCGTAATTTTTTTAGAAGCATTTTAAACTCTTTTTTCTTTACTCCGCCATTATAGTATACGCTTCACGCACCTGGCAAACTTTTCCTAGAAGGCAGGTCAGAGCTCTGTCAAGGTGAATGGAATATCTTTGGGAAGCCGTTTGAAGGGATCATCATAGCAAAATTATTAGTCGGTGTGGGGTAAATTGGCTCCATGAGTCGATATTGACCGAGTCAACGAGCATCGAATCATGAAGGTTCAACGATAACTCAATCTTCTATTATAATCAACATATCAACTTCTAATACCACCTTTTTAAACTGTGAAACATTGCCCAAGCCAATATCAAATAGAAGCGTTAGTGGAAAAATAACAAAAAAAACAAACCTTAAAGACTTGAAAGGATTGCATAATCGATGTAGTGATTTTTTTATCCGAAATCAATGATATATATATATATATATATATATATATAACATGTGTAACTTTGGCAACATAAACATTTAGCCGGGGCCCGTGGCGTAGTGGCTACACGTTCGCTTCATAAGCGGATGGTCATGGGTTCGATCCCAGCCCCGGCACTTCGTCAGTTGCTCTTCCCCCCGAGAGCGGCTGACACTTGACCTTCTTCTGAGCTCTCCATAGCTCAAACGGACCCGGATAATTGGATATCGGCGAACGGCAACCCATAATGGACGACCCCCAATCGGACTAGAAAAGGAACAGCAGCCACACATCATTTCATCATCGTGCTCATCATTCTACCAAGGACAGGGTTGAAAAGTGAATGCAGCACAAAGGCTTACCAGTTCGATATAGTAGAATAAGAATATAATAGAATACATTTAGGCTTTGTACAAAGTGTAAGTGCAGCCGTCAATTGGAATCGCTCACGTAGTGCCCTAGTCAGGGTGAAAAATTTTCATAGTCATTGACTGAAAACAGCACGAAATTGAACGATTCTGCACTGAATATTCAAAACAAACAAATTCATTTTCGCTCTCCTTCTTCACACAGTCAGTTAATTCGTAGTCATTGAATATGAAACCGATCGAGAAACATCTTCATAATTACTTACGTTTATGGCTACGATTCCTTCCAAAAACACTCCACAACAATCAAATCGGACAAGATCGGTGTAAAGCACTGTTAAATGTAATCGAGACGTCAATATTTTATCAGCAATTTAACACTTTGTAAGATGTTTACAAATATTCATTGACTTTCATTCAGTTGACGAACGAGTATCGAGCAGCTGAATATGAATATGCAGGCAAGTGAATAAAAATTGCCGCACGGTGAACATCAGCTCGTCTGCTCGAAAATTTTGCGCCCTGGCCCTAGTAGACAAAAGAACTGTAAAATAGGTTAAGTGGTTAAGAATAAAAAATACATAAACATTTCTACCGAAAGTGTCCACACTCACACACTGTGTTTTTAAGAGCTTATATATGTTGAGGTGCGTGAAGATAAGGAAAAGTTTGTAAATGTTGTAAACGTATGTAACCATATTTTTTTTAATTCTCTTTTTACGTTCTCATAATTTGGCCAAAAGCAATAGTGTTTGATCAAGTGCCGGGTACTGAACTCCTGCTGAGTTTGAAAAAGGTCTTTTCCGCGGTTACGGTTACACCGAAACTGTCCGCTTTTGCGAGGTAAAACTCAGAACCGATGACATTTAGACGTTCCACAGAACAACACTGGACGAAAAATCTGTAAAAATCGAGTCCCAGAAGAAGGTCCCAAACGGACCAAAACGTCGGACAAGATAAAATAGCAGTATTTTTATTTTTGTCAAGACTGGAAAGTAAGGTGGCCCACACTTATATGAAAAACAAAAATTTCGAAAAATGCCAAGTCTCATAACTATATAACTTTTTGATGATGATTAACCTGGGCTTGTTAGGGGAATATCTGTAAATAAAAGAAAATCGGGTTAAGTACGGTTCCTTTGAATTCCACTAAGAATTTGCATCCTTTGACACATACGTATTTCGACCTCAACTGTAAGGTCGTCTTCAGTGTCTTGTACTTGACTCGAGTCAAGTACAAGACACTGAAGACGACCTTACAGTTGAGGTCGAAATACGTATCTGTCAAAGGATGCAAATTCTTAGTGGAATTCAAAGGAACCGTACTTAACCCGATTTTCTTTTATTTATATAACTTTTTTCACAGCCGTCGGATCACTTCGCGGTCTTCGACAAAGTTCTCTGGCATATAGTCACCTACAATAATACCAAAGGGTTTGATTATTGAACGCTTACAGCGCCACCTAGCGGCAAAATTCGAAAACTTAAAATTTCTACATACATTTGACCAAGTTTTCCCATACAAACTTCAAGCGTTTTGAGCGCCCCCTTAGGCTCAACCGATTTTGCTCAAATTTAGAACGTAGCTTCTGGGAGCCCTAAACAACTGATTTAGGAGGTAAGACTTGGTATTTTTCGAAATGTTTGTTTTTCATATAAGTGTGGGCCACCATACTGGAAAGCCATCTCTTGGAATATTAAGTAACGCAGTGAAATTTGAATCTAGGCACAAAACAAGTTTGCTTGTCCCGGGACTTAGGTAGATCGATAGGAGTATGCCGGAAAGTAATATATGCCTTGTTTGTCTTAACAAAACTTGAGTTTACGTTCTGAAGGTGAAAGTTTTCTTTTCTCAAGTGGTCCGGGAATCCGTTATAGTTTATTTGAGTATTTTTAACGAAAATGTGGATAAAGTTTGGAAAATCGTGGTCTTTAGTTAATTGGGTTTTGAGTTCTCCCGGAGGGAAAAGCTGATTATTTCTAACGCGTTTGAGCCAAGAATATTACCCGCCCTGGGGCTAGAGTCTCTGGCCGGATTCAACCGTGCGTCTGCAACCTTCCCTTACGGAAGTGGCGCTTAAGTTGCAGCCGTTAAGAAACCATTCCGTTCGTTACATTCTTATTCTACTAGTGGATTATTTTAGCGGAGCGGTGGTCTTGCGGTTAGCGTCACCAAGCGTATAATCGTACCATGCCATGGGGTGAGGGTTCGATTCCCGCTCCGAGTGATGCAACTTTCCACAAGAAATGTTTCTTCCTTGTACCCAGTGGTGCTCGTAATGTGTCTCGTGTCCGTTGTCTAGTGTTAAGTTTCGTTCAGTCTGTACAGTAGTATGGGACTTGCTTGTATGGATAAATAAATTATCACTCCAGTCGACTTTTTAGATCCCATTTAGGTCCCATATGAACTGTACAAAATTTCAGCGCAATCGGTGAAACTATAATTTAGCGCAAGCGGTTCAAAGTTTTCATATGATTTACTATGGGAAAAGTTGCACTTTCAAATGAAAAATCCCAAAAGGTCGCCCCTTGTCTCCTTAATTCAAATCAATCAACGCTTTTTGTAGAAAAATCATTTATGAAACTTTTATTCGAAGACCGCAAAACGATTCGATGCTTGTGGAAAAAGTTATTGATTTATTACCGATTAGTGATCCAACGAACGGCTTTTTGTTTTGTTTTATCAGCAGCACTTCTGCTGCCGTTGTAGCATGGGGTGGTGGGAGGCATCACCACCCTCAGAAATAGCAGCAGCCAAGGCAGCAGATACAGTGCTGCTAATAAAGCAAAACAAAAAACCGTTCGTTGGATCACTAATCGGTAATAAATCAATAACTTTTTCCACAAGCATCCAATCGTTTTACGGTCTTCGAAGGAAAGTTTTATAAATGATTTTTCTACAAGAAGCGTTGATCGATTCAAATTAAGGAAACAAGGGGCGACCTCTGGGATTTTTTATTTGAAAGTGCAACTTTTCCCATAGTAAATCTTATGAAAACTTTGAACCGCTTGCGCTAAATTATAGTTTCACCGATTGCGCTAAAATTTTGCACAGTTGATATGGGACCTAAATGGAATCAAAAAAGTCAACTGGAGCGAGAATTTGATAATTGTCCCATACTACTGTACAGCCTCTGGCTAAAGACGGTGTCCGTGTCTTTTTTGTACTATAATAAACTGGTTGCTTTTCGCGCTGCTTTCACTTCTATGATATCATGGTTGAATGATGAGCACGAGGATGTTAACCCTCTAATACCCAAATTTTTGATTTTGATCTAAACATCATTTTTCGTCATCTAAAATCGATTTAAACATGTTTTGGAAGATGATTCTTTTTAATTCTCGATTTCGTGAGTTTCAGTTTTTGATTTTTCTAATTTTTATTTTTGAACATCCCCACAGTTTTATATTTTTCCTGGAAGCCTATTTGGGGTACGGATTTTTTGAGATGAAAACATTTTGAGATTTTATGATTATTGTTGAAATATTTTTATTTTAAATTTTTTTCATAGAAAATTTTATTTTCCGTGTAAATTTAAGAAAAATAATTTTAGAGTGTATTCGATTCCCTTAAACTATAAAACTAGGATAGAATGACTTGGGAAAAAATAAAAATATGTTATTTGTAGCGATTCAATACAAAATAAACAATGACTTCTAGAAGGTGACTAAAACATCAATTTTTCAATGATTTTTAAAAAATGTAAATACGCTTAAAAACACACCAAAAACCTTTTTGAGATATACAAAACAGTCCTAAATACCAACCAAAAATATATAAATTTTGATTTTTCACGAAACAAAAATTACAAAAATGCTCAAACTATACCCCGTCTAAAGGCGGGGTTGGGTATTAGAGGGTTAATGTGTTACTGTTAGTTGTTTCTTTTTTCAGTCCTATTGGAAGTCCATTTTATGAGTTGCTGTTCGCCGATGTCCAAATATCCGGGTCCGTTTGAGCCATGGGCTCAGAAGAGGGTTAGTGTCAGATGCTCTTGAGGGGAAAGAGCAACCGACGAAAGTGCCGGGGCTCAAACCCATGAAACATCGGCGTATTTGAAAAAAAAACATAATGCCGAGACAATCGCGCTCAAAGTTTCAGGTATACAATAAGCGCTCGTAAGGAAGCGAGGCGCCAATCGCTATGTCTTTGCTTCTAATCAGTATACTGAGGATCTCATACCTAGGGTAAGTGTACCAATTATGGCTATAGTACCATTTATTCGCCATAGTTGATTTTCACCCATTAACGATATATATCAACAATAAAAAAAAATGTGAACAACAGATCACGTTCACAAAAGAAGGTTGCATTCATTTAAAGTCCACATTTTGCTCATATTATGGTAGAAATAAATCATTTTCCTTAAAATTTCGGCTCCCTTGCACCCTTTTTCGCCATAGTGTACCAATTATGGCTAATCCCATAAGAAATGCATGAAAATAGTGCGAAAAGCAACCGAAGTTAAAAAATGTAGCCATAACTGGGACAGGGTTCCTATCATTGGCACACGCCGTAATAAATACTAAAAGTAGTTTTGGCTCCGTTTTTATATTTTTCCTGTAAAGTATGGAAACTAAACTATCTTTTAACATGTTGGTGACATTCGTTGGTTTTCGCGTTATTTTTGTACAAATAGTTTACCTTAGGTAGTGCCATAATTGGTACAGGCACCCTACTTCAAGATAAAAAAAATATCGTGTTTTTGCCCGACCTCAATACATAGGGTGACGTTGGGTATTATCAGCAGGTTTGTTCTCTTCATTATGGGGGTTTTTGTCAGCCAAATAGGCTTAAACTTGGCCATATACCTGTACTTCAGCTTGATTGGGAAAGATTTGAGACCAACCTCTCAAGACGAAGTTACCAAATACCGAAAATACATAAGTTCCCTTGTACCCCCTTAAGTGCATTTGCAAAAGACTCGTTGCAATTAAAATGTTATTTCCGTGCCATTATTGTTTCATGTCTATTTACAGAATACATGTTAAGGTGAAACGGGACGCCGTGTTATTTTTCCTATCTTGCCTCTCTTTCTAACAATTTGCCTCGCGATTTTGAAGATGGTAATCTCGAGTTCTATCTCACTGAAGATGCTGAAAAACAATCAGCATATGCACTCCAAGTGAGCATACACAGTGATAGGTTTTTGTTGCAAAATATGAAGTAGAATCTGAGATTACCATCTTAGTAGCAACAGAGCAATGGCGTATATTTCCCCGACCGTCCCGTCCGCCCTTAATCTTGTTGTACATCATGCACACAAAAATATCGCTCTTAGCATCAATCCTCGTGAAATATTGTTCCCATTGAAAATGCTTCACACTGATCCAGCTGCTCCGGACGACGGGTGATGGGTTTGATTTCCGGTTGGTCCAGGATATTTTTGTTAGGAAAATCTTCTTGACTTCCTTAAAGCAAAAATGATCAATTAGGAAATAAAGCTCTCAGTTAATAATACTGCAAGTGCTTCTCTGTTGGAATGTTACGCCAGAAAGTGTAAGAAAAAGAAAAATAAGCGGCATCGGTGGAAGTTACCAAACTTCAAAGGAAATCAAAACCAGGCACAAATAGAATTTAGTTCGTTTGCAATGATTTTCTAAATTATTAGAATTATGACCCAAAGAACTTAAGAAAGGTAAAAAGGTGCTTAAATTCAGACTGCATAAGTTATTACTGATACCTGTACCCATTGCATGTCCATGGTAAAGGTGGCAAAAAGATGGAGTAGGTTGAAGTTGGGTAAGATGCCATTTTTTTTCACCTTTC
Source organism: Aedes albopictus (assembly GCF_035046485.1). Taxonomy (NCBI): domain Eukaryota; kingdom Metazoa; phylum Arthropoda; class Insecta; order Diptera; family Culicidae; genus Aedes; species Aedes albopictus. The sequence continues at coordinate 264,198,599 of NC_085137.1, read as the reverse complement.
TTTATTTTCAATGATAAATAGCATAATTTGTTTGGCATTTAAAGTGGTAACAGCAACTAAACAATATTTACTTGATACTTCAGTATCAAGCAAAATGTATGTGCTGGCACAAGTGTCGAAAAGTGTTACTTTTCAGCACTCTTAAGAGTGCCGAAAAGAAGTACTTTTCGGCACTTTTGTTTTAGTTGAGAAAAGTAGGTCATTTTATCGTCGCAACCGCGAGTGAAATGTAGGGTAATAACGTAATAAGCAATGTTGAACTGTTGTGGCTTTCTCAGAGCATTGAAACGGCTAGTTTGGCATAGTCCGACGTTTCGGTCCCGTGTATTGGACCTTTTTCAAGGGATAAGCAGTCAACCGTCTCTCGTTATGCGGTTTTTTAATGCAGTTTGAGAGTTGGGGCTTCTTGTAATGCCATTTAACATAACACACATAAATTTTTCTTGATCTTTTTGGGACAACTTGCACTGCACACTACGGATAACAGCGAGCTACATACATATGCCAGCGTCGGGCTATGCCAAACCAGCCGTTTGGCAACACTTACAAAATTTTCGGAGGTCTCATACAAAAAGTGTGGCATAGGATGAGGGGGGGGGGGGTTGGATATGGGCATTTTTTGCGTGACGTAATTTATGAACGCTCCCAAAGCTGAAGATAAAAAATATTTTACTGTTATCCTGATGGTGAATAGAGTACAGTGATAAATTTTCATTGAAAGCTGTTTGATTTTGAGCGAGAAAACTGCTTTTGGTGTTGTGAACAACGATGATGGTTTGTTTCTTCTGAATTGAGACTTAAATCAGCACCAACGCTGGAATTGTCATTTGTGCCGTTCGATTTTGTATCATGAATGAGTTAACTTTTTACCGTTGAACAGTATCCAGTATGTTTTTGAAATAAAAAATCTTGTTCTCGTGACCAAGGCAACGAAGATGCATAAATACGGTGTATATAAAGTAAGCAATACCCTGTACCCATATGCATTTGACTATATTGAAACCGTTGCAACTGATGGTTTAAAACTTCAACCCGTAAGTTTATAACGAGACACCAAAAATCAATTTTCCCCCTACAATTACAACCCTGTGCTATATGCTTATTGAGAAGTCAAGAAAGTCGCCTTTTGCGTTGCGTTGCGTTGCGTTGCGTGGTAACGGAGTAATTCGTAGATTGCATATTGAAAGTTGTCATGTTAAAACTTTAATACTTCTATTCTAATTGCTTCTGGAATGCTGTTTGGGAAGGAATAGCTATCCAATCAGAGGTTGAAGTAAAAAATACATGAAAACTTCCATTGCCGGCCACGCCCATCTTCTCCGTTACGAGGATAGGAAAGGATGTGATGATATGACACCTACTTAAGGTGAGGTCAGCGACTCACCGACGCCCCCATAGGTGTCAAGGAGTTGGATATTTGGAATGGGTTAATTTTGGGATTCATTATAAGCGAGTGAAGCGACAATATTCAGATTGTGTTAGTGTATTTGAGTAGATCATGTAGATGTGTGAGTGTGAGGGTAAGTGTTTTAGTATAACACCAACGTTGGAAGTGACGTAGCTAAAAGAATTTGTCACTCCATGGGCCTTTTTGCTTCCGGGGATGGGGCACAGGCATTTTCACTGTGTCCTGGCTATAACAAGCCTAGGCTTAAGCGCCATTGATCGCTCTCTGAAACGAAAAGAAACACAATTGATGCCTGACAGAGGGAAGGGTTAGTTAGGATGGAAGGACATCTATTTAACGAGAGGCCAGCGACTCACCGACGCCCTTGTAAATAGCAGGGAGTTGGATTTTTGGTAAGGGAATGGTCAAGGATTCACTATACTTAAATAATGCGACTATTATTGTTGGGTTTGGTGGTTCCAAAGAAATTGCCATGATCATGATTAATTGATCAAACCAGAACGAACTCACCAAATTTCTTGTTTGATATGATGTCTCCCTTGGCGGATGACTGAGAAGTGCGACACACTGCGCTAGTCCGATTCCTCCAGCTTGGTACGCTTGCGCTTGGGGGCGGCATGCTGCGGTGTATTACGCAGCGCACTCGTTCGGGCCGCACAGATGCTACTCGAGGATGTCTGAAAAATGATGGTCTGGCTTCCGGGGTGGTGTTCCTACAGACTTCCTCGGACGACTGCAGCTTGTTTAACGAGATCTTGATCAGATCCTGATATTCCTGGAGCTGCTGGGAGACCCGATGTCGGAGGCGCTCGATATCATCCAGGTTTACCTCCGTTGACGGTTATTGTCGACAAACTGGAAATTTTCGACTGGAGGAACACCGTTTGGCTTCGTTGTGTAGCTCCTTGTTCACATTCCGATGGGCACTCCTTTTCACAACAACCCGTAGATTTCACTTTGGGCTACGGTTAAATAACTCCCACTTCGAAAACACTATCACCAGCTTATAAAAAAAGCAAAAAAAAATAATACGAATGGTACTTTCGGCAACCGTAATTGCGCAAACCGTTTAGAATTCGCACAATTTCTTCACTAAAATTTTCTTTCTGATAAATTTACACTGCCATTAGCCGAAATTCGATAAACTCTTGAGCGAAGGGAAAAAAACACGCCGCGAAAAATTTTGACGTCCGTATTCGCGCACGGGTTACTGCGATCCAGAAGTCAAGAAAGTCGCCTTTTATCTCAAAACTCAATCCAAAGAGTCAGCCGCAGAAGGCAATCATAGGTAGGGCAAGAGGCATGGCACTCCCGAACTATGCATGAACATGTATTTAGATTCTCGGTAAATATCACGATAATGATTATTCTATCCCAACAACTCAAGCGAGTAGGAAGTGCACGCCGGAAATTAAAACTGTGAAAAACCCAAAAAAGAAACATTTTCGTTGTCGAGCTACCGCGCGAGACAGTCGGCAGTTTCACGCGTCCGAGATTCTCTCCTCGTTTTTTTTTTTAAATCCAATGGTTTTTTTTTTTCGAGGTACAAGTGCTTTTTGCAAAATAAGTGGTTGTTCCAAGCTGCGCTTGGAAATTTTATTTGATTACCAGAACAATTAGTCGCGCAAAGTGTTATTTTCGGGCGTATAGCCGTCCACGTGGTACGGCATTTTTCTTCACCTTCAATCGGTGTCCCCACGCGCACGCATGGATCGCGTTGGTGCGGGTATGGTCAACGTGTGGCCGTCGTCACCCCATCATCGGCGTCGTCACTCCTTTTTGGCGAGTTCGGACATAGTTTTTCTGGCTTTTCTTTATAAATTTTCTCAACGGTGGAAAATTTTTTCCATTTTTGGATTCCAGCGAAAATTTGCTTTCATTTTTATTAAAATACTTTGTTGCATCGTAGACTTCGTTCTTGAGTTATGATTTTTCAAAAAAAAAAGGCTTATATAGCACATTTGGAAATTTTCAAACAAAATTGGCCAAAACTGAAAAACGAACAAAATGCATTTTAAAAATTTCAGCGAATAAAGCTAATGAAATAACCTTCTCAAACATATTTTTTTGAAAATTTTCCACGAGTTCGGGCATAGTTTTTTCCGGCTTTTCTTTACGAATTTTCTCAACTGTGAAAAATTCTGTGGAAAACTTTGTCCAGTTCATATTTTTTTAGATTTGCTTTCATTTCTTAAAAAAAAACTTTGTTGCTACGATGCTTCGTTCTTGAGTTATGATTTTTCAAAGTAAGTAGTGTCAGGGGAAAACAAGAAAGTACCACCTGTGTTTTCCGGGAAAATAGGCGACCCAGAGTTTTCTCAATTTTTTTCATTCATTTATCCATAAGCCCTTGCCTGTGGAAAAAGTTTCATGAAAATCTGAGAGCCTTCGGCCCAATACATATGTACGATAATAAAAACTGCCCTGTTTCACTCCTTTTTACCGTTTTGTTTGATTAGTTTTTATTCAGTACCGTCTACCCCGTTGGTTTGACCGAATTTAATCTGAATACTTTTTTATTTGACCCTCGCTGATCTGTACATCGTTCAAACAGGTTCAATCGTCTTTCCGCTCATGGAACAGGCGGGGTGAAACGGAACGCAGAACAAAAAACCCAAATTAATCCACCTAGTGGTGATAGTGCCTTTCTCGCCGAACGTGTATGTACTCATGATCTTTCCTTGGTTGGGATACGACTGCGATGATTTTGCTCCAGAATGTTGGCTTTGCCGTCTTTTGGGGGAATCGAAAACACTAGTTTATGTTTTTTTTGTATTTTCGACGTTTCGGTCCGTATGGGACCTTGTCAAGGGTTCAATCGTTCAAGGTTTCCTGCTCAAGATGATTTTGCTAAACTCAAAAATGTCATACGTGGGAGGGGGGGGGGGGGGGGGGGGGTCAGGGGTAAGCATAGGTTTGCCCCTCCCCAATTTGATCAAGTTGACGCGTCTGTTTTGGTATACATTGAGTCCGTTCGGTTTAAAACCGTCGTGATGCGGACAATCTCCTACCTATCGGGCGGTCTAGAATTCGGTCCCTGTTTTTGGAATCTTCCACTATTGCTTTGTTCAGCAAGTTTCTGTGCATGAACCATTATTCCGAAGCATGATCCCGTCGACGAAATCCGAACTGCTCCTGAATCCTGAGAATCAGCGGTCAAAATTTTCGCTCATTCTCACGAAAATAGAATTCTCCCTCACGCCAATTTTCAGCGAAAATCTGGCTTGAGAAATCTCCCGCACAAAGAGCAGAGCGAAAACATTTTTTCACTCACTCCCAAAGGTGCGAGAATTTCGTTTGCCCTTTGTCGGCCGATTATGTTGTCTTTCCTTGACTCATATGACGCCGACGATGATTGGTTTTATGCATTATATTTTCTTCACACTCTGTGTGGTTGGCGTGGTGGTGTGGATAGAGTGCGCGTGTCGCGAATGTTTTTAGTAATGTTCCAGGTTCGAATCCCGTCGCGGGCACAATTTTTGTTAATCTGCTTTGAAAAGATTTTCGTGAAAATTAGGTGATAGAAAATTTAACAGAACGAAAAGAAATTATCTGCAGGTTGAAGGGATTTTCAGTTATCATGAATCGGTACCCTCGAAAGCAGTGCTGGAGGGGAAAAGTGTTCCTCAAGCAAAATAGTGAAAATAATCTCTCCCGCCGCCGTGAGAATAGCCATATTTCGTATCGCTGAAACGAAAATTACGAACCCTGCTGAGAATACTTAATTTAGAAAAGCAATTATTCTAATATAATTGAGCAACTTTGGAACATATTCCAACGTTATGTTATACGTATGGACAGAGCTGAAAAATATCAGAATTTTCAATTGACTACTTGAGCACCTTCACTGTCACTCAAGGCCGATCAACATCAAGACGATAATCACAAGCTAGGATATAACTTCTTTCACAATTACAGATGACTTTACGGTCTTCGACAAAGTTTTTCTTCACACTTTAGGGTATATTGTTACAAGATTTATGTAAAATTTAACAAAAAATGCAAGCAAGTGAAATTGCGATAATTTTCATTTTCCCATATAACGTTGATCCATCCTACTGTATATTTTTACACCTCAGGAATCTGAAATGGTGGGATTTGATGAGATTGCATTAGTACAGACAAACATACATATCATTCGGAACATATTGCTATTATATTCATCGTCACGAAAAAATAATCACCAAATGCTAATCAGGTTGCGTTTCACAAGCCGTTGCTGGTTTGATGGTGGTAGTGAGTAAACGTCAAACGAACAAAAACGATTGATATTTGATTCAACCGTTAAAAACAAGCACGATGTGTAGTGAGTAGAGTGAAACGTTTGTCTGTATGTGGCCTTATTTCAGTCAAGATTTTGTTCTCTTACATATATTTATCGCTTGCATTGACTTTGTTCACTTTTGTAGTTCCTGCGAAGCATCCAATGCTGGTTCTGCATCACTATCGGTAGCCTCCTATGTGGTCTGAGCCTATTTTCTTGCTAATCGTTCCTTAGGTTAATAAAAAAGCCGCGGTTTTTTGTGTCGCATGCATGGGTTTGGTTCCCTTTTGTATTTGGCCACATTCGGTAGGATACCCGAGAAACCGAATCCGGAACACTACCGGTAGTTTTAAATGCAGTCTGAGCCAATTTTTTTTGCTAACCGTTTTTCGGGTTTCAAAAAAGTGACGATTTGATGTATAGATGTATGGGATAGGATCACTTTTTCTTTGTCCACTTCCGGCGGGACACCCTAGATCGGTTCCGGAACACTATCGGTAGTCTTTGAAAAGATCTTAGATGTGGTCTGAGCCTATTTTCTTGGTAGTCGTTCATCACGTTATTTAAAAAGCCGCTGCTTAGTTTGCCACAGGCATGAGTTCGGTTCACTTATACATTTGACCACATTAGGCGGGACACCCGGAACCGTTTCCGGAATACTATCGGTTGTTCCAAATATGGTCTGAAACTATTTTCTTGCTAACCGTTCATCAGATTGCCTAAAGAGCCGCGATTTGATGTGTCGCATATAAGGACTTGGTTAACTTTTATACTGCTACTTCCGGTGGGACATCTGGAACCGGTTCTGTAACACTACCGGTTCAGATATGGTCTGAGAATCTTTTCCTGCCTACTGTTCATCAGGTTATCGAAAAAGTCGCTGTTTGATGTGTCGCATGCATGGGTTTGGTTCACTTTCATATTTGGCCACTTCCGGCGGGACACCTGGAACCGGTTCCGGAACATTACCGGTTCAGATATGGTTTGAGAATGTTTTCCTGCCTACTGTTCATCAGGTTATCGATAAAGTCGCTGTTTGATGTGTCGCATGCATGGGTTTGGTTCACTTTCATATTTGGTCACTTCTGGTGGAACCCCCGGAACCGGTTCCGGAACACTACCGGTTCAGATATGGCCTGAGACTATTTTTCTGTTTACCGTTCATCAGGTTATCGAAAATGCCGCGGTTTTATGTGTCGCATGCATGGGTTTGTAGCGTTTTCATATCTGGTTCCTTCCTAGGGTACCGATCCGGAACACCTAAATGGCCAAAACTCCGGAACAGCTGGACTGATCCGAACCATTTACAATATGAAACAATGGGACAAAATGACCCATCGAATAAACCATCGGTTGTTGAAATCGGTTGATTTTTACTATCTAAAAATGAGGTGACCTTTTTGTACACACACACACACACACACACACACACACACACACACACACACACACACACACACACACACACACACACACACACACACACACACACACACATACACACACGCACACACACACACACACACGAAACTACGTCGAATCAACCGGGTTCGAGTCGTCGGGGCGCCAGCGAACCGGAAGTCACCCTCCAACCGGAATCGCCGGACCGACCTCGGCACTCAACCGGTTCGCCCAGGAAAAGGTCAACGAACGCAGCGAGAAAGCCACCCGAAGTAGAATAGCCACCCTCCAATTGGCATTGCCGAACAGACCTCGGCATTCCACTGGTCAACTTGGAGAGCAGCAGCAGTATGTCAAAGCTCACGAGAGCGCAGCAGTTAAAGCTATGTGATTAAGATAAAGCTCATGAGAGCGCAGCAGTTATGTCGGAGATAAAGTCAGCGATCTAGCGTGACTAGCTATGCCTGATAACAAGTGAAGTGCATGAGCACAGCCCCCCCGAAGTAGTCGCTTCTAGTGGAATCCGGGGGAAGCAGGCACTGTAGACCTTGGTGGAGGTTAGAGGCGTAGGGTTCAGAGTTCTCTTCTCTGTTCTGAGTCCCTCACGAACTGGCACGCGATGGACGAAATCGGTAGCACTGGTCATGCTTATCGAACGCGTGTCGGGAAGGCAGAAAGGCTTTACCACCAAGTAAAAAAAAAAACACACACACGCACAAACACACACACACACACACACACACACACACACACACACACACACACACACACACACACACACACACACACACACACACACACACACACACACACACACACACACACACACACACACACACACACACACACACACACACACACACACACACACACACACACACACACACACACACACACACACACACACACACACACACACACACACACACACACACACACACACACACACACACACACACACACACACACACACACACACACACACACACACACACACACACACACACACACACACACACACACACACACACACACACACACACACACACACACACACACACACACACACACACACACACACACACACACACACACACACACACACACACACACACACACACACACATACATGCATTCATACACACACAGCATTCTTATCAGTGAGGGCATGGAGTGCTTTGAAATGCGCGGCATTACATTCCACCTGACACAGGTCCTTACAGGTCATGGTTGCTTCCGGCAGTATCTACACCGTTTTGGACATGCGGAGTCTCCCGAATGCCCAGTGTGCAATGGTTTAGAGGAAACGACGGAACACGTTTTGTTTGTGTGCCCGCGTTTTCGCACAATGCGTGACCGCATGCTTGCAGCATGCGGGGAGAACACAACTCCGGACAATTTGGTCCAGAGGATGTGTAGGGATGAGTTTAGCTGGAACGCCGTTTCCACGGCTATCACTCATATCGTCTGGGAGCTACAAAGAAGGTGGCGCGTGGACTCAGAGAATGGCTAGTCCAGATGCAGTATAAGAGGTGGTCTAGGGGTTCGAAGTCGGCTTCGTAGGTCATACCGGTGCCCTGCGGTCGAGATCAACCCTTACAGCGATTAAGTGGCCGCGGAGAGGAAGTCCCGGTAGCGGTGCTGTCGTGGCGTTGGTGATACCCTTCCACTGTTGAAGACATGTTTTTTGCACCGAATCTGCTGATGTTCTACTAGTGAATTTTTCCTCCTTTTAAACATAGGCTGTTCTTCCTAGCTACATGTAAGATTAGTTTTTGGCATTAATTGCTGATTACGGTAAAACAATAAAGTAAAATTAATATTGTTGAAGTATTAGCTAATTATTGGAAAACCTCATAAATTTGAAAACCGTTCCGTTTCCAGTTCCATAGCTGCTAAATTACTAAGAAATTGAATTATTGTAAAAGATTGAAACTGACGACATTATTTATGTTAATGCACTTAAATAAATCCACCAAATTTTCGGACCGCCTTGTTGATCTAGTGGCTACCGTTTCGGATTCCTATGCAGGGGGGAGCCCTGGCCCGTCCCTTTCCTCCTACTTTGTATCTTTCTATCGGGAGCAGGCCGAAAGAGTCGTTAGGCCGAAAGAGTCGTTAGGCCGAAAGAGTCGTTAGGCCGAAAGAGTCGTTAGGCCGAAAGAGTCGTTAGGCCGAAAGGGTCGTTAGGCCGAATGGGTTGTCATTATATGTGTCTACTGATTTTATCGTTTTATATTGCACAAAACGAAATAAACATCAGAAAAGTCGACTGTAGGGTACATCAATTTGGCAGGCGAAGTAGAAAAAATATAGCATCTTGAAAAAGCTTATTTTTAGCTAGAAAAAAAGAGTTATGATGAACGGGCACAACCAGAGCTATCGACAGGATAAAGATATTCAATACAGTAACATTGTCAGCATAATTATACTACTTGTAAATGAATGTAATACAAATCAAAAAGGCTATTACACCTAACCTTAAAGCATCAATATCATCGTGCTTATCATCCTACCATGAGCAGGATACAAAAAAGGAAACAGCGCAACTTCAGCTGCCAATTGGAATCGCTTACGTAGTGCCCTAGTGGACAAAAATGCTGTAAGCATAAGTGGTTAAGAATAAATATAGCATTTCAGCTATTAAATTTATCATCGGGGATTTTTCCTTCTTTTAAACATAGGCTGTTCTTTGTAGTTTCAATGTTCTGCTCACTATGAGCATTACAGCAATTTAATTTTTCATCGGAGATGTTTCCTTCTTTTGAAAATAGGCTGTTCTTTCTAGTTTAACTTTCTACTCATTATAAGTTTTTCAACCATAAACTTTTTCATAAGAGTATTTCCTTCTTCTGTACATAGGTTTTCTTCTAGTCTAACAGTTGTACTCACTATAAGCATTACAGCTTTTAAATTTTCCATTGTAGATTTTTTCTTCTTCTAAACATAGGCTGTTCTCTCTAGTTTTAGTGTTCTACTCACCATGAGCATTACAGCAATTAATTTTTGCATCAGAGATTATCCCTTCTTTTGAAAATAGGCTGTTCTTTCTAGTTTGATTATTCTACTCATTATAAGTATTACAGCCATTTATTTTTGCATAAGAGTTTTTCCTTCTTCTGTACATAGGCTTTTTTTCTAGCCTAACAGTTATACTCACTATAAACATAACAGCTATTAAATTTTTCATCGGAAATTTTTCCTTCTTTTGAAAATAGGCTGTTCTTTTTTTCATTATAAAGATTACAGCCATTAACTTTTTCATCAGAGTTCCTTCTTCTTCTGAACATAGGCTGTTTTACTCATATACGTATTATAGCTATCAACTTTTTCATCTGAAATTTTACTTCTACTAAACTCTTTCTAGTTTAACTGTTCTGTTTCACGGTGGTAGTCTACTGCTGCTCTTTCTAGTTTAAATGTTTTACTCATTATGAGGACTACAGCCCTCAACAGAGTTTTTCCTTCTTCCGAACATAGGGTGCTTTTCGTAATTTTACTTTTATACTCACTATAAGCATAACGGCTAACAACTTTTTCATCGAAGATTTTTCCTTCTTTTAAACATAGGCTGTTCTTTCTAAGTTTTAGAGAACTCGATACAGTTGCACTTAATCTTGTTAAACATGTTCGTTCTGAAACTCTGAATTTATTCCAGGTGTAACTATAATTTAGACTTCAAAACGCAAAAAACTATTAGTGTGTTTATTCAATTAATCATTCAAAGCCAACCAAAATTTCAAGGTCGAAGACCGTTTCTCTGAAACATTAAGGACAATCGTCTTGAAATCCCGCTTCAACAGTGTATCAGAACTTCAGGCGCACAAATCTCAAGAAGCAAGCTTCAAATAACAGAGCATTTGATTATTCTGTTTTTGCTCACTTGTAATCAGGCTTGACAGAAACTCCCTCGCGAGAAAATGAGGAAGCGATTTTGGCGATTTTCTGAGGAGTGGAAATAAAACTCAGAAATCACATCGCAAATCCTCAATAGCACCGAGCACGAGCTTGCCGCACAGCGAGGAGTTCGTCCAACACTCATAATTGCTTGTTGTGTTTCTCACGTCCACTCACACTCAAAAAGCTCTCGCGAGTTCCACTCCCATACAAAGAAAGACTCTCGAGGCGAAAATCGCACTCAAAAACCCGAAATAATCATCGACTCTTTTTTCGCTCCCCTCTTCCTCGCTCAGTTTTTATTGCCTCTCTGTTTGGGGTTCGTTCGCTCCCTCGCGACGAGGCAAAAGCAAAACACCGCTCTAGAGCATGTTGCACAACTCTTTTGATTTCGAGGAGGATTATCAAGCCTGCTTGTAATAAGCTTAAAATCAGAAGCTCAGATGCACTGATTTTGTTTACGAAAAGATTTGTGCGCTCGAAATTGTGAATAAGTGCCAGAGTCGGCCATTGTGGCAGCCATTTTGAGATTCTAACAAGTCATCCAGTTGCCTAAGCAAACCGTTTAACCTTACCACCCATTTGGTCTAGTGACCAGTTCGGCCTAACGACCCGACCCATCTGGCATAATGGCATATTCGGCCTAACGATCATTTCGGTCTAACGACCCTTTCGGCCTAACGACCCTTTCGGCCTAACGACCCTTTCGGCTTAACGACCCATTCGGCCTAACGACCCTTTCGGCCTTACGACCCTTTCGGCCTAACGACCCTTTCGGCCTAACGGCATTCGGCCTAAAGACATTCGGCCTAACGGCATTCGACCTAACGGCTTTCGGCCTAACGGGGTAGAACCCTTTCTATCTACTTTCTCTCTCTCTTTTCTCTACATATACAACATCGACGATGATAAACAATTAATCAACGCAATTTATCGGACTGCAAGCCGAAATTCTCTAGGAAAAATCAACTCATGTATATTCATATGTTCATATCCATCGCTAGAACCAGAAACGAATTGAAAAATTCGTTTAACTTTCTTCCCACTTTTACAGCACAGTGTATATAACGCCTACAAATCATGCAACCGAAGCGAACTGTGCCGCTCGACCTTCATAGTAATCACCACACAATCTATCATCTTACGAACACTATGAACATACCTTATCCATAGATCGCATCACCGACCCAACGGTGACTCGCCGGTCAATCCACCTTGGAGTAATAGTCATCTGAAGCGATTAAAAAGGTCAAAACGCTCTCTCCTACGAAAATACTCAAAATTCAAAACCCAACGTTGTAAACAAGTGTATCTGGCTGCTAATTTTCGTTACAAACGCTTAAACAACAAGCTATTTTTTTTTCTTAGTCTTTCCCTACCTTTTTCTCGTCTCTTCAACATGTCGCTTCGAGCGGAAATTTTCCCGAAACACTGGAAAAAATCGTACGTGATTCCGATTTTTAAAAAGGGAAATAGGCAGGATGTCAGCAATTACCGTGGTATAGCTGCGCTAGCGCAAAGTTGTTTGAGAAAATTGTTTATGGTTTTATATTCCCTAATTGTCGTCACGTCATCTCTAAGTATCAACATGGTTTTATGCCGAAGCGCTCAACGAATACCAACTTGATTCACACATCATTTATAGCTCAAGTTCTGCAAAAGCGGCAACAGGTTGACTCTATCTATACCGATTTTTCTGCAGCATTTTACAAAATTAATCACAAGATTGCAATTGCTAAATTCGAACGTCTCGGATTTTCGGGATCGTTCTTAGACTGGCTTCAATCATACTTAAGTGACCGGGAAATGGCCATCAAAATTGGAGATACCATTTCGTGCTTCTTTCCAATTACATCCGGCGTACCTCAAGGTAGTCATTTAGGCTCCCTAATATTTTTGGTGTATTTGAACGACGTGAACAATCAACTTAAATCACTCAAGCCTTCATTCGCTGATGACTAAACTGTATTGGATTGTCAATAATACTGATGATGTTGCATTCTTGCAATCCTAGCTTGATGTATTCGTGAAGTGGTGTGAAACGAATCGAATGGATTTAAACCACGGGTTCCCAACCGGTGGTCCGCGGCCCTCCTGGCCTACCTGAGCGTTCAAATCACCTATGATGATCTTGACGCCGTGGCTTGGGCAGCGATCGTACTCACGTTCGAGCTGCGCGTAAAATGCGTCCTTGTCATCATCAGTACTTCCGGAGTGTGGGCTGTGCAGTAGACCTGTTCACTTTGAAACTTTTTTTCTCCGATTCTCCGTGACACATCAAAGTATCAATGCACATGTAAAAACAAGTCTTCAGTCCAAAATTGAGCCAAATTGATAAAGATTTAAAGGTGTATCAAATCGATTTTGTGCTTTTTTAGGCGTTTTCACAGAAATTCACAAAATTGCTCCAAAAAGGTGCCGGAGATACCGTTAAGATATAGTTAGAACAATACTCTACAACTTTGCCGAAGACACTACGGTGTTTAAATTGCGTATTTTGAAGTTATTCAACAATTTTAGTAAAAAAATCACGAAAAAACACGATATTTTTACGATTTTACATATAAAAGTCATGTAATTTTACATTATTTTAAGTGACTAAATTAATTAGCTATTACTCCTTTGTGTAACGAACATTTCGTCCATACATAGTGTTTATGTAGAAATTCGTTTTCATTGACTAATTATCAAAAGTATGTCACGTTGATACTAAAAATCGCACAGAGTTACCAGCACGAATTAAAACAAAGTTACCCATGATTAAGACGTCATGCTATCGTATTCTAATGTCTTTTGATTTAAGTATCAGAAATGGTTCAGATGGTAAGGCTCGAGCCTGCGGATCAGAAGGTCCCAGGTTCAAGCTCAAATACATGATGAACTTTTTTTTCTTTCTTTGTAGCAGGGAGGATGATGAATCTGCCATGACTTTACACTACACACAATCTCCCAAAAAATAATGATTGGGACCTGCCAATTAAGCCCATTCCAGAGCTAGCTTGATATTCAGTTTACTTATTGACATTAAATCGTTTGGACGAGATCACCTGGGCGAAATTGATCTGTTTGATAACGATCAATTTAGCTAAAACAATTCAATACGATGATGGAACTGCTTCTGGATGTAACATTTTTCATACAACTGTGGGTGGAGCTTTCTTGTATCTATCTACCCACAAATCAACACAACTACACGATGAAGGGAAATTTCATCCTTACTATGCACTCTACGGTTTCGAAACAAGGCTATGATGCCAAATTGCAATGAGATGCAGTGCGTAGTTTCATTAACTTATAGCTGGATCGAGACGCAAAAGAAATCCTATTCCAGGACTCGAACCTTGAATCTTCGAATCGACAATCTCATGCTCAACCATCTGCACCAATTTGAAACTGATGCAGATGAGACAAAGAAGTGCAATGACGTTTTAATCATGGGTAACTTTGTTTTATTTTGTGCTGGCAACTCTGTACAATTTTTAGTATCAACGTGGCAAACTTTTGATAATTAGTCAATGAAAACGAATTTCTACACAAAAACCATGTATGGACGAAATGTTCGTTACACAAAGGAGTAATAGCTAATTAATTTAGTCACTTAAAATAATGTAAAATTACATGACTTTTACATGTAAAATCGTAAAAATATCGTGTTTTTTCGTGATTTTTTTACTAAAATTGTTGAATAACTTCAAAATAGGCAATTTAAACACCGTAGTGTCTTCGGCAAAGTTGTAGAGTATTGTTCTAACTATATCTTAACGGTATCTCCGGCACCTTTTCGGAGCAATTTTGTAAATTTCTGAGTAAATTTCTGTGAAAAGGGTTAAAAAAGCAAAAAATCAATTTGATACACCTTTAAATCTTTACCAATTTGGCTCAATTTTGGACTGAAGACTTGTTTTTGCATGTGGATTGATAATTTGATGTGACACGGGTAACTCTTCTTTGCTAGATAGATCAAAGTAGCTTGATAAATGCTCATCCATTTCATTTTAGAACCAATATTTATTTATACTGTGATCACCATTAAGGTGAAACTGGAAGCATTACCTCATTTTTTTTGGTTTTGGATTGTTTATTGAATAACGAAGCCATATTTTCAAAATCGGCTTTCGTGTACATGCAGAGTATGGATCAAGGTATCTTCTGATTTTTTTTTGAGATGGAAATTGTTTTCCATTTTTGCAGACGCCAAGTTTGTATTTCAGCGATTTTAAGAGTTACAACTGATTTTCTATATAAAAAACCGTATTTTTTAAATTCACTAAAAACCTTCAAACAAAAAAGGTACTCACAAATTTTTCACCATCAATAGAACAGAGTACAATCTTTCAAATGAAATTTGGCGATTGAAAATCCCTTTTGCTCCTTTTTGAGATATGACTTTTTGAAAAAAGTGATTTTTTGAAGAAAAAAGCCAATATTTTTTAACTATGAGAGATAGAACATTGAGCTCTTTGGAAAAAAATATGCGCCATTGATAGTCCTAAAAGTGCTCGGAACAGAGTTTTTACGATAAACGAATGAATTTAAAGTTATTGCAAGAAAACTGAATTTTATGGATCACCCTAACATGATTCTTTAAAAAAAAATATAAGTCAGGAACCACAAGAGATAGAATTATGGTTTTTTTTCGGCAAACTTGCTCCAAATAAGTTCTTTTACAACTTTGTAGAACATTTTGTAAGCGTACATAAAACTATAAAAAAGCAGATGTTTGGATCAGCTAAACTAGAGGGACCACCCTTATTTCACAATAATGAGAAAAAAGGTCGAAAAATATTAAGAAACTTTCCCAAAGACACCATGTACCTAAAACTCAAGGTTTAGGCACAAACATTTTTGTCTTCGTAAATGCGGCTCTGGACCCATTGTGCAATGCACTAAGGGCCAGAATCGCAATCTAGCGGAACAAAATTAATTACTCCAAAACGAAGCATTTCCGACACATGGTGTCTTCGACAAAGTTGCTTGACATCAACAGGGTCATCTATTGCTAAGAACGTAGTAGTTCACAAATCGTCCGCATAGGTGACGCCACCACCTAACTTCTTTGTTTTACGTCCTAGCGACTTGGCGTCCTTGGCAAAGTTGTTCATTTTGGCAAAATAAACAACTCTTTCTCAGACGTCAAGATTCCACAGCCTGCTGTTTTCGAGTTATTTTAAAAATAAAATACAATCAATGAAAAAACAGTTTTTAAGCTTATTTTAACATTTTTACTGGAAACCATGTGAGTATGTTTTTTATCCTAATGTAAATTTGTCAACCAAACACATTGTATGGAAATATGTTCAATATTATCATTAAAAATAAAAATACAAATTCGAAAAAATACAAATGTTAAGCCAAGATATTAATCACAAAGCAGTTTGGAGCGGATCTGGTGTGATGGTTAAAACACTTTACTATCACGCCGAGGACCTGGGATCGAATCCCACTCCCGACAAACTCGCAAAATGTGAGTTCTTCCTTCGGAAGGGAAGTAAAGCGTGGGTCCCGAGATGAACTAGCCTAGGGCTAAAAATCTCGTTAATACAGATAAAAAAAAAAAAATCACAAAGCAAAAAAATCGCAACTTTAAATTTTTAGCAAACACGAAACAATACTAGGTGAACATACTGTCAAAAATTTGGAGAGGTATTTTTTGGTGTCATTATTTTTTCGAATTTGTATTTTGTTTTTATGATAATATTGAACATATTTCCATACAATGTGTTTGGTTTGACACATATGCATTAGGAAAAAAAAAATAACCTCACATGGTTTCTATTTAGTAAAAATGTTAAAATAAGCTTAAAAACTGTTTTTTTATTATTTTTAAAATATCTCGAAAACTGCAGGCTGTGGAGTTTTGACGTCTAAGAAAGAGTTGTTAATTTTGCCCAAAACGCCAGGTCTCTAAGACGTAAAACAAAGAAGTTAGATGGTGGCGTCACCTACGTGGACGAGTTGCGAACTACTACGTTCTTAGCAATAGATGCCCCTGCTGATGTCAAGCAACTTTGTCGAAGACACCATGTGTCAGACATGCTTCGTTTTGCAGTAATTAATTTTGTTCCGCTAGATCGCGATTCTGGCCCTTAGTGCAATGTATGGGGTCACATACACGGTATTAGGAACAATGCTATGTTTTACCATTTTAATTTCAACAATGGCTTAAACATTTGGAATTCCATTAATCATATTTATTATACATAATACACACAATATGAAATAATATAACGTTTGAAAAATCAAGAAACACGAATAGTTGATTTTTACAGAGCTTTTTGAAGTGAAGAGCATCCTTAAGGTCACGGTATTAGGTAGGACATGGCACGGTAATATGCTTTTTGCAATGCTTTTTCCATTATACAACTCATTTGAGTTGCATAACCCATTATGAACATTCTGCAACTAGGACAAGTGTGGAAAAGTTGGCCATTATGATACAGAAATGAGTAACATAAAATACAAATTATGACACTGAATTGCATAAAATTTTGTATGCAACTCATTGCGTCGTCAAAACACGATTTTTTCAGCACTCTTCGGCAAGCCTCGTTGGATAAATGCACGACTCGGGCTAAAAAAATTATCTTTTTGCAACTCGTTGCATAAATAACTTTAATATGTCCTGCGGAAGTTTTTTAAGCTAACTGGTATTTGGAACTGTTTATTTGATAGTAATTGTCAGTATTAATTTTGCACACATATCAAGATCTCTTGGCTATGATTCGATGTTTCTAGAAAGCATAATAATGTAAGCAGATGTTTCAAGTGTGGTTTTAGAATAGCTTGGATGATGGAAGCTGATAATGTAAATTATGTCGTGAACGTATGGATGGTGCATTATGTAGGAACAACGAAAGACGTACAGCTAATTGTTTTGAAAAATCAAGTTGTACAAAAGTGCATAACGAAATACAATGTAACTCCTCGCATGTGTGCCAAGTGCAATGAATAAAGGTTATGAAGCTCATAATATTCAAATCATTTTCAGTAATATCACGAACCCGACAAAGAGAGAAATCCTCTTTCCTCGCTCCTTTACACCAACGGGCTACAACAGTATCCAGAACGACCGCAACAGTCGATAATAAACTATATTATGTTAAGCCTTATACTAGGCCTTATATGTTGTTAATATTTTATTTTCCTTTGCACATGTCCTTTACTGTCCTCTGCTTTATCGTCAGATTTGTCTACGTCGTTTTGCGGTGTGTAATCCTTCAGTTAGTTGTCACCGACCATAAAAAAGTATAGCCACGGGGCAAGTCGGTTGTTTCATAATTACAATTTGAAATTTCTGCATTTTTTGTTTCATCTATTTATTATTATTATTATTATTATTATCTTTATTTAAGAGATTTGCAGCCCTAGGCTGGCTCATCTCTGAAATTGACGAAAAAAATCACTGGAGGTGCCTTAAGGACACAACCAGCCCGTAACTACTGCAAT
Source organism: Aedes albopictus (assembly GCF_035046485.1). NCBI lineage: Eukaryota > Metazoa > Arthropoda > Insecta > Diptera > Culicidae > Aedes > Aedes albopictus. The sequence continues at coordinate 264,180,183 of NC_085137.1, read as the reverse complement.
TACAGATATTTATTTATATTAAAAGTTAGGCTGTCAAACTGTCTCATTGTATCTTTTTCGTGTCCGTGGTTCGCAGTGGTAGTCATTATCTTCAGGGGGGGGTCATCCAGATCTTATTTCCAATCAGTTCCATTTTCGTAGCGTGGGTCGAAATTATAACTCCAGTTGTCGTCCGGGGAAAAGCTTCACATCAAGTCCAATCTTTTTGTAGGTCAATAAAAAGTGTGATGATAACATCAGATCTCCGTGAAAAGACTGGCTTCTCGAAGAAAGTTGATGAGAGTTCTCTCATAGACAGAATCATTTTGCAGAGCCCGGCTGGTCGATGTGATATCGTGCTGTCTACGTAGTAGTTCATATTTCGGGCAATTGTTGATTATGTGCGCCATCGTATTGTGAACCTTGCAAAGGTCGCATGATTTCCGGAAGCTGCCGCCTCCGCTCATGTTGTACGACAGTCGCGAGTGTCCAGTTCGGAGTCTAGAAAGAACTTTCTGCTTCCGCCAGGAAGGTGTATCAGTCCAGGGGGCTGTATCGGCTTTTATACTTCTCAAAAACTGAGATCGGTCTCTGTCCCACTCCAAAGCCCAGGTGCTTTTGATGACCGCTTTGATCCAGGTTTTGGCATCGTCACCAGGAACTTTGGGCGATAGAAGAGCTTCTTGGCGACCCATGGCAGCCAGTCTATCAGCCCGCTCGTTGCCTAAAATACCACAATGGCCGGGGACCCACATCAGTGTCGATTGGTTTGTCGCATCCATAAGGATATTCTGAGCTGCTTGGATAAAAGGGTGTTTATTCGTTTCGGAGCAGATAGCTTCAATCGCACTGGCTGAGTCACTGACAATCAACTTAGTCCGATCAGTCGATTTTTTTGCTGCAAGAAATATTGCTGCTGCTTCAGCGGAGAAGACGGTGCATTGGTTAGGTAAACGGAAAGATATCTCTGTGTCAGGGCCAAAAACCCCGACTCCAACGCGATTTGCCAGTTTGGATCCATCTGTATAGAAGATGTCAGCATTCGAATAAGCTTCAGATAATCGTTGGAGAAAGCAGCCCTGGACGGCTGCGGGATTGGCGTTTCTGCGAAACTGGTTTTTGGTCGTTCTGTCTACGGCTGGTGCTTTGGCCTGCCAGCTACTCGGTCCAACATGGTGAACTTCAGCCACCAGGGGGAGCCTGACATTGGCCAGCTCGCTGAGGGCACGGTTTGCCTGTTCCGTGAGGAAACAGTCCTGCTCTCTCCCACTGGTCCTTTCCAGGTAGCTAATTGCGCGACAACACAATGTCATGGTTGCTTTGTACCGGAAGGGAAGGATACCAGCCTCAACGCATGCGGAGTCTGCAGGGGTGGAAGGAAGAAGACCGGAGAGTACACGAACGCAATTGTTATATATTGGCGACAGGGTCTTGACAAGGTCGTCAAAGGATCTGCTAGAGATCTCTATGCCATAGAACAGTCTGCTATTGACAACTGCGTCAGCTACTCGTTTGCGGGTGGTCCTTTCGCTTCGGGTACGTTTACTCGAGATACTTCGAATCATACCGATTCTGGTCTTACATGCGGATTTAACCGCTGAGAAATGGGCATGAAATGAGAGGTTCCTATCTATAGTGACACCAAGAATTTTGACGAAGTTTCGAGTTGGTATTGGGGTGTTGCGGATATTGATATTACCAGGGGGGCGATGTCTGGAGTGACACACGTGGACGCGAACGCATTTGTCCGCCGCCATCTCGAAACCGACCTCAGTTGCCCATTTGACGACAGCAGAGACGGCCGCCTGGAGCTTGCGCCGAATACTTTTCGGATGTTTTCCTCTCACTAGTAGGAGAATGTCGTCTGCATATACCAGAATGAAGACTCCCTTCGGTAGTACCATAAATACTCCACTCATAGCTACAAGAAACAGGGTGACTGCCAAGACAGATCCCTGTGGCACGCCTGTTTCTTCTTGCACAGTTTTCGAGCGATGATTTCCTATGATAACTTGAAAGGTTCGTCCTTCCAGGAAGTTCCGGACGAACGCCAGCATGTTACCAGTAATTCCCCAGCTTGCCAGCTTTTGGAGAACACCAGGAGTCCAAGTCCGATTGTAGGCCTTTGCCAGATCTAGAGATGCTAGTTCGACATGTTCACCTTCCTTTAAAGCCTCGTCCAGGATCTGACCGAGGGATGCCAGATACGTTCCTGTTCCGAAGCCTGGACGGAACGCGTGCTGCCTGTTGTCCAACAGCTGATTATTTTCCAGAAAATCTACTAGGCGACGATTAACGATTCGTTCCATCACCTTCACGACGCAACTCGTGAGGGCAATGGGACGATAGCTACTGGCATCGGAGGCTGGTCCAGTATTTTTAGGGATGGCTATCATGTAACTATGCTTCCAAGCTTCTGGGAGTGTTCCGGAGGTCCATTGCTGGTTGAGCATATCGAGGAGGGCGATCCTGCCATTTAAGGGTAAGTTTTTCAACATCGGATACCCAATGTCATCAGCTCCAGCTGATTTCCCTTTTGCCTTTTTGAGGGCGTATTCGAGTTCGGAGAGGCTAAACGGAAGGTTGAAGTTTTGCCCATTTTCTAAAGGTACCACGAACCGTCGTATGGCTTCATCTGGAGATGGATGGCTTACTCGGAAACTGTCCGGGTAACGCTGGTAGGAGGAAATTTGGTGGAAGTAATCCGCAAGTGCATCTGCAATGATGACCGGATCGCAGGACAGGCTGCCGTCTATTTTGAGGGCCATTCCACGTGATCTTCTTTTGCCGTGGAAGCAGTTGATGCGCCGCCATAGTTCAGACGCAGGCTCGTCTTCGTTGATTCCATCAAGAAATTCTGTCCATGATTTTTCCTTAGCTTCACGTATGACCTGCCTGCACGTGTTGCGAGCAGTGTGATACTGCTCCAGGGCTCGAATGAGGTTGGGATGGTTAGCAGATAACTTCTTCCGTAGTTTTTGAACAACTCTTAGTGTTTTTCTACGTAGTTTGACGCTTCTTTGGACATCGTGGCACCACCAATGGAGTGCACGGCGACCAGGGTTGGGACTAGTCCTCGGGATCGAATCGTAGGCGGAGGAGCTGATTTGGTTCATGAAGTCCAGAATAGATTTTGGTGGTGAGGAGTCGAGTTTTGTTTCGAGGACAGCTCGGAAGGTCGGCCAGTCCGCCTTGTCGAATAACCATCTGGGACGACGGCTTGTTTCTGGTGCAGCGTTATTGTTCAGCTTGAGAAGGATCGGTGTATGATCACTTCCGTGGAGGTCCGATTCGGCCGACCATAGGAAGCGGTGCGTGATAGCCGCCGAAACCAATGAAAGGTCCACCGTTGTTTCTGAACGCCCACGGGAGAAAGTGGCAGAACCGTCATTAAGAATCACCAACTCCAACTGATTAGCTAGCCTAGCGACGAGAGATCCGCGGGTGTTTGTGTGGGGGCTACCCCATGCCTTGTGATGACCGTTTACATCCCCAAGGATGATCAACGGACCTGGAATTTGTCGGAACACGTTGTCCAAATTCTTTCCAAGATTTACCAGTTTCCCGTTGGGCAGGTAGAGTGAAACTATCGATACAGGGAAAGGCCATGAAAGACGCAAGGCGACAATGGGAAGGTCCGAGTCAATGGAGATTCGGTCGGCTGGAATTTCTGACCTTAAGCCGATACCAGCAGACTGGTATATGTTGGCTCCAGTTTTAGTGTACCATCGGTACTGGCGGCGAAGGGTATTGTTCATTGATGTGGTATCTGCACGGTGAATCTCCTGCAGTGCGATTACCACAGGTTGGTGCTGGTGCACTAATATCTCCAAGTCTGGAAGGTTGTTTAGGTAGCCATTCATGTTCCACTGGATAGCGAAGACAGCATGATTACTACCATTTGGTGTTCGGGGTTGTCCGGAGAATTCGTTTCCGGAACCATTTGTTCTTCGTTGTTCTAATATTGCGCTTTGGCCATACCGTAAACTTGCCGTTTCGTCATATTCCCCAACGTTGTTCGATTCCGGCCCTAACGCGGCCACAGTTTGTGATTCGTACCGGTGACTATTAGCTTGAAGATGTGCATGTCCGGGGTGTGCAGTCGATCTGGAATAGGACTTACAGCTTGGATTGGAGTGCCCGAGATGCCCATGAGACCCTCCTGCTTGAATGACGGCATGATGTCCATAGCGTGTTCGGTGCAGCTGGTCATATAGTTGGGCATTCCAGGCAGCTGGCCCTAGCGGAGCAAACGGTGCGGTTTCTTTAGAGAGATAATGGGTCTTACAGCCCGGGTTGGAGTGCCCGGGATGCCCAGACGTCTCACAGAGAGGGTTCTCAAATCCAGAGTGATGATTACGGTTTTGATCCAAGCGCCGTGTATACTCATCTGGCTGGTCAAATCTAACATGGGGATCGCTACGGCATGTTCGTCGGGGGTTTCTTCTTGGAAGTATCTTGGCTCCCACGTCGTCCTCAAGAGAATTTGGCGTTCTAATCTTCTCACACATTTTCCTCAATTGGTTTGTTTGCTTGGGTCCCTCGTAGTCCTCAGGGGAACAGGACTGACGTCCCTTGTGCGTCCCTCTTCCAGACCACGTCGAGCGCCAGAGGTTGTTCGCCGGTTCCGGTACGACCAAGACTTCCGCACCGGCGGGGCCCTGACTGCGCGGGTGGTATTCTGGGAAATTCGGGGAATGGGCATGAAGTCCCTTGTGCGTCCCGGAGGTAACAGTTACACCAGGATGCCAGAGGTTGTCCACCAGTTCCGGTTGGGGTGTAACGTCCGCACTGATGGGGCCCTGGCTGTCCATGGCCCCTGTTACCTCTCTTCTTTCTTCAAATTCGTTGGTGATATTGACCGATTCGGGTGGGATGTTGTTACACTCAGTCAGCTCGTTGCTTAGTTCAACCTTTCCGAAGTGGTTCGGAGGGAAGATGTTGACGAGGAAAGTTCTCACATAGTGTGTAGGTCGTTGGTTGGACTGAGTGTTGTTCAATGTTTGATGTTGTTTTACTTCCGGTTACCATCCTTGCATTTGCGGGGTTTGGAGGTCCGCTTAGCGTTGGAGGGGCCGGAGGAGGAGTCTGTAGCTGATCCTGTTTTCTTCAGCGATCGTTTGCCGGTGATGAGGGGTTCGTTTGCTGCCGTGTGCGGAGTGTTCCGGCTTTCGCTGGAGTTCACGCTTGCTCCATCCATTTCGGGATTGCTGATTTCACTGATTGTACCGGTGGTTTTGCACCAGTCCGCGATTTTTTTAGCTACCTCGGGGTCGAGAGAAGGCTGATTGGTGGTTGTGAGTTCCTCCGAAGATGTTTCATCGATGATCGAGATCAGAGTATCGTCTCTCTTGGGATAAATTTCACGAAGTTTGGCTAATTCGGCATCTTTTTCAGCTATTTCCGCATCCCGGCTGGCTAGAGCCTTCTCCAAACGCTCGACAGTTGCCGAAAGTTTTGCCACTTGCCGGACGAGGTCCTCAATGGTTCCATGGTTTCGGGCTACATCGATCCTCTCACTCACGTTGCCGGGCTTAAGCGCGTTTTCCATCTCCTGGAGACGTTTCTCTAGGGCTTTTGAATTAGCCTCGAGTCGAGCGTTGTCCTTCTTCAGCGCGTTGATTTCGTCGTCCTTGCTAGCGTTCACAGTTCCTGAGTAGGTATCGCGGCTGCTTGCTGCATTTGTCCGGGCCTCATAGATTCGGCGGGCTTGTGGGTATGATACTCCTTCGTCAATGCGGATCCGCTGAATATCTACCTCGCGGAGGTAGTGAGGACATTTCCTACTGGAAACCGAGTGATCATTCGATTTGCAGTGTTTGCAGAATGCGGACTCAGTGCATTGTATACGTTGCTCTGATGTTTGTGTTGAGGTTCCTGTTTGGGCCGAACTGATACTCTTCAGATTACTAGGGTCGGAGGTGTGGACTCCAGAACATCTTCCGCAAACACGGTTTGGCTGTTGGCATCTTTTACCGGTGTGGCCATACTCCCAACATTGAAAGCATACCATCGGAGACGGATAATAATTACGCGTCCGACAACGCGACCAACCGAAATCGATGTGCGGCGGGATTACCGTTCCTGAAATCGTCAAGATGATTGTTGGAGTGTTCTCCCAGTCACCGTTGACAGTTTTCTTCCGGATTCGTCGAACTGCTTTTACTCCTTGGGGAGTCAACTGCGCCGTTAGGTAATCATCCGAGAGGCTTGTGACGTCGGCGTTGAAGACAACACACATGCGCTGGTTCAGTGTCGGGTGTTCAGCGATCTTGATCTCGGTGCCGTCTGCAAGCTTGCTCATCGCGAGGAGACGCCTCACTTGTTCAGGGCCTCTTACTTTGAGGACATATGCCATTCCTCGATTCTCCTTGAATGCTCCATCGATTTTACCACCGATGGCACTCTCGATAGAAGTTCGGAGTAGGAAAGGATCCTGTGGCATGTTTCCGAAGACTGCTGCCATTCGCAGGTATTGCAGTGGTCCTGCAGTACCTTCCGGGTCCATAAATGACGGGTATCGAGCGCCAGTGTACTCACCGTTAATCCAATTCGATGGTCCTCCACCTCCTCCAGGGCCCCCTGGGTCCCTACTGAGGGGTGGGAAGTTGCCCGCCAGCGCCATGCCGGCGGGGGGCGAAATGCTCGTTCAACGAATCCTTACAAAGAGTTTAGAAGTCACTTTGCTTAAAAAATAAAACTTCTTCCTAAGATCAGAAAATACTGTTTCTTCACTTGTTGGTACTTTTCACTACTCGGGTTGCCCGGCCGTAATACACAATAGACCACACCGCACGCCGACCAACAAAGTAAGGGCGAGTGCACTGTATTTATCCTACTAACGCCGTAGATGCACTTTAGCTACACTGTTTGCGGTCTGATTTTCACCGATCTTGATCGGACTTTGCTTTTAATCACTTGTTATCACTTCCCACTAAGCGACGAAAGACTTTGAAAAATTATCGGATCGCGAAAAACAGCAATAATATACAAAACAAACGAGCGCGCCGTGGCGACTGTATATAACAGCGGTGTCCCGAACTCAAGTTGGAAATTAATTGTCATCTATTTAAAAAAAAAAAAAAAAAAAAAAAAAAAAATCGTGTACTGCATAAAGATAATCATAGACTTCAATGGGAAAGCATTGCAGCCACCCGAATAAAAAATACAGTAGAAAACCCGAACGTAGTACTGTAACAGTACTATTTAGAACCATATTTTTACAATAGACACCACTGTACAAATAAAAATACAAAAACAATAAAATTTAATGTAGACACCATACAGTAAATTGTAAATAAGGGTTGTTAAGTATCGTAACAATATAAAAAAATATTTTTCTCCATATATATATTTTTGCAAAACCATACATTATATTGTAAATGAATTATTCTAAATACTGATACGTGGGTTTTAATACACCGTACATTGTATGGTACACTAGGGCAGTTCAGACTTTAAACATGTTAAACATTGAAAGCTCCCATATGCTCATTACAATCCTTGGTGGAAAACTAGAGTCCTGTCAAATTTTCAGCCATTTCGGTGGTGATTTAATGGTGGCCCAAAAGCAAAATAGGGGTTTATATGGGAATTACTATGGAGAATTTTCGAAAAAGGTTCTACGCGCTGTAGAGCATTATCACATGGATGAAGGCGTTGGGTCAAAGTCAAATTGAATTCTTCAGGTCTCAACGATGAATGTTGCCGAAGACCGCAACTCGTTTCGACTCACGAGACAGAAGTTATTAATCAATATTCATTCATGCATGCTTGAACAGAAGACCACAGCTCGATCGACACGCTTGACACGCAATCATAGTATGCGTGTTACCTTCTTGCACATGAAGATGCGCATGCGAGTTAGAGTTTGTTTAACAACTTTTCCCCCGATTGTCGAAATAAGTTCCGGTCTTCGGCAACATTCATCATTGAGATTTGAGGAATTCAATTTGGCTTTGACCCTATGGCTTCATCCATGTGATAATGCTCTACAGCGCGTAGAACCTTTTTCGAAAATTCTCCATAGTAATTCCCATATAAACCTATTTTGCTCTTGGGCCACCATTAAATCACAACCGAAATGGCTGAAAATTTGACAGGACTCTAGTTTTACACCAAGGATTGTAACGAACATATGGGAGCTTTGGATTTTCGATATGTTTAAAGTCTGAACTGCCCTAATGGTACACGTATGGTTTCAAACAATAAAATATACCGTAAATACATTGTTTTAAATTGTAATTTCACTACTGGTTATACATTTAATTAAATGGCTTTGGAGCGGTTCTCTTTTGTTATGTTGTATTGTTTTACATTACATAAACTATATAATGTTATATTATCTTGTCATTTTCCTCCTGTTAATGGCATCTTAGGCTTACTAGCATTATAAGAATGCGCTTTGGGAATTCTCCAGAGCGTTTTGGATAACCCTTCATATATTGGATCACCCACGTCTAAGTCTGAGTGGTCTGATTGCATTAACAGTTGAAGCTTAGGCTCCCATGCCCCAGCAGCCAGATAACCGTGTTTTACTAACTAAGCATTATTTTTGGCAACACTTTGAGCGGCATGATGGAACTATGCCGAGCGCGCTAAGTATCATTAGACCACTAATGTAGTTAATTGAAGTGGGTGACGAGGTACATAAGTATCGATACAGCGTGCTTAACCGTTATTGCAATATTGAGGCCCTAGTTTGACTAAAGTTTGAAATACACGGAGATATACATAACAACTCATGAGAAAACTGTCAAGTTCGATGCAAGTATAAGTTAGGTTAAAAAGCGAACCCACAGACGAACCTATATTAGAAGTTCTTTCAGTGTTCAGTCCAGTCCTTATGTTAGAGATGGCTCCAGGTCAAAGATAGAGTTCGTCAATCGTATTTCTCTCATCGCCTCGCTCATCGCACTCTACATACCTAGCCCGTCATATCTCTTGGATCTACACTGCCCTCGGACGCATAAATGTCACATGTTACAATAGAAAAACACGAGAAAAACACATTTCAAGTTTAAAAATAAACTTTGATTGACTTTAACGCAACTCAACTATCGAAACATGTATAAATTTAGATTTTGACAAAATATTTCAAAAATACTTATCAAAATATGACTTCTGACATAAAAACCTCAAAAATGTTGAAGTGTAACATGTGACATTTATGCGTCCGACGGCAGTGCAGTTCTTGAGGCATCTGGATTACTACTTATTTAAACATTTTATTTACTTTAAAATGATGTTTCAACTTATACATTTTTTTCTTTCCTTTCCTTTGCATCAAAAAAGTCGCAAACATCAACAAAACAAAGCACGGAAAAAATCTAAAACTGAATGAATAATTAAAAATGCACGGATAAATAATGTTTCGGAAAAGTGAATGGTTCAAACGAGGTTCAAACGTAAGAAAAACAGTATAATATATTGTTACCTAAAAATCGAATGTAAATGTATAGTAGCTACAATGTGCAAAGCTTTTAGCGAACCATTTCATTACAATATACATTATTGTAGCTGGTACACTGTATGGTGCAGGACTGGTTTTCATCAAACACCCTATAGGGTATATATGGTTAGTTTTTATCCGGGCAGGCATTCCAAATGTACAGCCTTCTCGCAACAGCCCGCGCAAGGCAGAATCGACACTCTCTTAGGTATACCCCGGACAGACATGTGATACGAGTGTGATTCCTGTATTGTGGATTTACCGGCTACTTGTATTCTACCGGTTACTTAAGTAGCCGTTGCAAAGTAGCCGTTTTCATATAAAAACCAACTTGATTGTCAAAAAATCAATGTCGCTGAGTAGCTAGTGGCAACGAGGAATAGCGCATTCAATAAAAATGTTTAAAATCATTTTTAAGTTACTCCTTTTATAAAACGGCTACTTTGGAGGCCATACTGAAGCGACCGGTAGAAAACAAGTAGCCGGTAAATCCACAATACAACGGTACGCAGTGTCAAGAAAAATTTAACAAGACTGACTTGAACTGAGAGAATTTTCAGTATGGCACTCATTTCAAGTGCAATTGTACGGTGATTCTTGTATCACATGTGTGTCGCAAATGTCAAACTGAAAGTGACGTTTGACAAAATGATTATTCGAATGATTTGGAACAAGATTACGGGATAGCCGGTCATATGAGACTGCGGCTTCGTCGGCACTCAGGATGTATGTATTATAACATTTTATGGTTTACTCATGCATTTGAGTATTGCGCTTCCCTGATAGAAAAGATAATAGGGATACAACAGAATATATCGTTACAACACGCTGAAAGGAATGGTTATTACCATTAATTCAATTGTTTAAAACAATAAAGTAACAACATACCCTATGGTTTCCCACAATAGCATGTATTGTAAATGTCACTTTTACAATAGAAAATGGGGGTTGTTATGTATCTTTACCATTCAAAAATCCCAATTTTCTGGGGCAAACTCAAGTCAACTACCATTCAATTTATGGTGTTTTTATTATTGAAATTTCTAGTTCTATTGATTTTATTGTGCACGTATTGTAGCTCCAATACAGCATATTTCGCAGGAAAATAAGTACACAATACAATTTGTTGTTGAACAGTCAAATTTATCATTATTCAATGGTAGTTGATGGTGATTTTATTGGAAATTTTTATCGGGGTTAGCAAGAAAAAAATTAGTTTCACACTTTTATTATGCCTCTCAAGAAAAATCAGAATATGGCGATTGTCTGCCTCTGGCTTCTGATATTAGCGCGACAGTCACTAATCATAACAGCGTCACCAGATTTAAAAGCATATAATTCCACTATATGGGGTTTGACAGCAAGAACACTCATTCCACTGAGCTACTCTTGCCGTTCGTCACAAATACATTCAAAAACATCTGTCACTTAGCGAAACCCACGTGCTTTTGTTTTTGGCGGGAACACTTTTTCTTTAGTTTTGCCTTGCGACTGTCATGCGGCGGTATGCCTTGCGAGCGTACGACCACCGCAGGACTCTAATAAAAGATAAGCGCGACAATACCGATCTGTCAGTCAGTTGTGCGCAAGGGTGAATCTCATATCATGGGCAGTATCCATATTTGCATTTCTTGAATCATACCCAACCGGTATCAGCCGCGTGCGATCAGTACAAGACTGAATGCAACAAATAATGGCACAATCAATCGAATCAGCTACTATTCCAGAAAATATTGTTTTATTTCCGTTTCAATAAAACAATCTCGAAAGGGACCATAATAAGTTAACTTACCTTTCCGCGCAAGTTACACTAGTTTACACAATAAAACGAAAGTCGTGAACTACTGTTAACCTGAGACGAGACTCGCGAAGACGGTCTTCTTTTTCTCCACTTTGTTATTTTTTTCTTCTTCCTATCTGTGTTGACATTATATCAGGCCGAACATTTCAATAGGTCCTATCTGCATTTGAGAGGCTCTCTTTGTTCACTTTCTCTTTCAATTACTGCAAAGTAATGGTAAGCTTTTCAACTATTTTTGCAGTACAAATCAAAAGACGATTGTTTTGACCATCGTTCAATGCAAGGAGACAATCATAATACAAATAAACAGCTGAGATATTAACGAAAGAGAGGGAAACCAAAGAGAGCCTCTCTTCTGCAGATTGGACCTTTAGACATGTTTGGCCTGATATTTTGGGCTGGTGGTTCAAACACGTACGTGACCGCATCACCTCACATGCAGTGTGACTTAATCCCATTCACGCACAAAATCATGTTCAGGTGAAATTTTGCATCGCCAACAATCGCCAAGCAAAGTAATCATTGGAATATTTTGTTTTCAATTTATTTTTGACAGTACAGGAGAAGAAAATGCTGCTCGGAGTGAATTTTGGCTTCAGAATTTATCTCGGATAGCAATACTTTACTCGTTTTAGGTAACGTAATCAAACGGGCTACAACTGACAGCTCAGTTGGGCTGCACTTTTTTCCTCTTCGCGAGTCTCGTCTCAGCTGTTAACGACCAAAATTTTTGAAGCATAATTTAGCGCTGATTTCGAAACCGTGTTTCAAAAAAATTAAAGTAGAACAGTTTTTAAGTTTTAGCTCAATATCGAGTTTTACAACTTTTTAAAATATGGAATTTAATAAAATTCAATTATCTTGCGTTTTGTTCAACCAATTTTAAATATTTTTCCATAAATTAAAAGCTGAATATAATACCATTCGATCATCTGAATGCAGGTTTTGCGTCAGACTGATGAAATTCAAGATATTGGCGAGATTTAGGGACGATCTCCTTAAATTTTAACAAATTTTCCAAAAATATATGAAGAAATGTATTTTTTTCAATAAGAAAAAATCAACTTAAAAATTCTTTCTCGACGTTAATTTGACAAATCATATGTAGGCGAGTTACTGTAAAAAATTCAGCTCAATCGGAGCATTGATTACGGAGAATGAGATGTGTGAAATGAGCGACTTTTCTTAAAAATAGAACAAAAATTGATTTCAAATCGTCAACCTTGTATGGAAAGTCGAAAAAAAAAACCGCTCTACTGTAATTTTTTTCTTTCGCGTTTTCGAACTCGGGGCATGATTCCACACCAAAAACGATCATCAGCTTACCGAGTTCAAAAATGCTGTAAACTAGTGTTATCAACAACAACGGTCAGCCGGTGGGCGAGCGTCGATGTTTGTTTTAGTCGCAGACAATGGAAACGTGCTGCGTGTAGCTTTGGCGCGCAACGACGTCGTCTGCTTGCTGCTCCTGATTGGTTGCGCACAACTGGAGTGAAGCTGCGCGTAACTACACGGCGCGCAAATTGCGCAACGAAAGAAAAACTATACAAAATATGGGTTGCCTTTGCTCTGCTTCCAATTATCTACTCTATCCATGGTAGAATGATGAGTACAGAGATGTTGATTTGTTGATGTTGACTTTTGTTCTTTGTTGGTCTATTATGCGTTGCCGTTTCACCGTTATCCAAGTGTCCAGGTCCGTTAAGGACAGACTTGTTAGAATCCCAAAATGGCCGCCACAAGGCTCCACAGAAATGTAAAAACAGAGAATTGGGTTCTTTAGGGGTATCAGGATTATTTCATAATCGGATTCTCCGCCAAAAAATTAGTCGAAATCCAAAATTTCATAAATTTTGGAGTTTGGGAACTATTTTTAAAATTCATCCAAAGTTTGTATGGGGAAATTTTTTTGTTCGGGTCGAATTGTCACTTTATCGATTGAACTGTCATTCTATCCACAAAAATTAAAACTGTTTTATTAATTTAACCGTCAAAACAAAGGTATTGGATTCCAATAAAATCACGTTATACTCAGAAAAATGAGCTCTTTCGATTAGGCTATAGAAAATAACAATATTTTATTCACTGAACAACCCAATTCACGGGAAGTCCTATTAGCAATTGATTGTTTAGCAGCAATGATTTCAGCTGAATGAGAAATACATTGCAAATTCCTTGAAAAAATAAGGCAAAACTAACTTTTTTTCTAAAAAATTAATAGTCAACACTTATCTCTAGACATCTACGAATCAGATGACGTAAAAAGCTTAAGATCATTACGACGCTTAAGAGTTCCTAGCATGGAATTACAATGTAGTACCCGAGTGATCAATTTCACCCAGCTGATCAATTTGACCCCGGTTTACGGTACTGGGAATCAAACTCAAACCACTTGCGCCACGGGTCCCGGCAAATTTTCTAGATATTTGTCAAATGCCATTTCTGGAGCAACATTTGAAAAGGGCCCAAGAGGTCTTGTGTCTTTTTTCGAAAACGCTCCGTAGGGCATAACAGCAGCCCGCCCACGCAAATGAACACCGTTATCCGAAAGATCGATGTTTGCCCTATCTGATAAAGGTCTTAGTTTTTGTGAATAAATTGATGGGGGCTCAGGAGCGACGTGTGAAGTCATTGTTTACCAATGCTTGTATGCCCTTTTTAAATGTTGCTCCAGATTTCGGTTGTGAAGACTTGTAATAATAGATGTACATAAAATAAGGAACGCATAGGAGAACATTGTGTAAAATGCGCTGGTGGAGTCTCGATTGGGGTAAAATAGCCCAACACATAAAATCATTTCTGAAAGTAACCTCATCTGTTGCCAACTGTGCTGAACGGTTCGAAGCATAACAGATGAACCCATTGGATTTCTTTTGAATTTCAAGTGTAAATTGATAACTTCCGGTATTACTGCTGACTCGTGAGATTACCTGGTGACTTTGTTATCAACCATGTGATTTATGTTGACCTGGGCCTGTACTATGTGGCTCAATTTTGTATGGAAAAAATACATGTCAAAAACTGTTATGGACCCACCTCTGTTTTCGTTCTGTAAAACGACATGATGCTCTGGTAAAGTTTTCAGCTAAATTCGATAAAATTTTAATGGTGCTACACTTATTTTAAATTTGCATGAGAGTTAATATGGGAAAACATGTTTTTTTTTTTAATTTTGAATCAACCCATTAATGACGTAGCAATTTATTGGGGAGGGGGGATTCTCTGATTATGCTACGAGCCATGTTTTTTGTAAGTTTGTTTAAGCAAAAATTTCACTTGAAGCCTTTGCGCCACCCCTAAATCAGAATTGCACGATTTCCAATCAGAATTCAACAGTTCTGATTGGGAATGGCTCCGCTCTATTGTCGAAATTCTCGGTGCACTTGTCTATAGGGCACTGCATGAAATTCTGTCCTTCTCTTTCACGCTTACAGAAATTTTGTAAACAATAAGGCCAAGAAAGGTTAGGGCCCATATAGCCGAAGCGCACGGGTATTCAACATGACCATGCTGAGGGTGACGGGCTCGATTCCCGGTCGGTCCAGGATCTTTTCGTAAAGGAAATTTCCTTGACTTCCTTGGGCATAGAGTATCTTCGTGCCTACCACACGATATACGCATGTAAAATGGTCATTGGCAGAGGAAGCACTCAGTTAATAACTGTGGAAGTGCTCATAGAACACTAAGCTGAGAAGCAGGCTTTGTCCCAATGAGGACGTGTTACCCGCTAGCTCACCGAGGCTAGGGAAAGGTGACGATTACAGGGTCGTTTACCTTAGTTCTCAACACTACACGCTCGCAGAGGTACTCACCTGTAGTAGGAGCTACACATGCACGTGTGTTGCGCGACACGTGTCCACAAATGTGACAATGTGGAATAAATTGCCACACAGGGCCGTACCTAGGGGGGGGGGGGCTCAAAAGCTGGCCGAAGAGAAGAATTTTTACCGAAACACAGTAGGCGAGGCCTGATGACTCCCTTTTGAGTCCGATTTAGCGAAACAAAGGGAAAAAGTGATGGAGAAATCTAATGGACAGTTGTATCTTGAACAGAATGTGCTACCTACAGAGCTATTTAGTTTACATGCCTATTTATTGGCCAATTATGGCATTTTTGAGTGACGTCACAACATATGAACGGGGTACTTGCGGTTCGTGCATATTTGGTGAATGACGTAGGTAGCGGTGGTGTGTGGATGGCTTCTGATGACTGTTGGCGAATCTACCGGCAGCGGGACGTAGACGGAGGCTCTGGGTGGCCGCCGTTGGGGCGGATGGTACCTCAAGGCTTCTGGAAACCGCCGCTGGGGGGGGCGAGCTCCTGGTGGCCGCCGTCGGGCGGATGATGATGGCTAGTGGGTCGTTGGTGCTTCTTGGGAGGTCGGATCCACGAGTTCTAACGCGAATTCACTGGTCCCAATCGGTTTACGGGGTATTTGTAGGTGAACTGGTATGTAGGCTTCGGTGTGGTTCCTCGATCAACCGGACAAAGGCCGAAAACAATGGCGCATGGCGTCCGGAATGGCGTAGTTGGCGGGGAGCGAGGAAACTTGGCAGAATGGCCGACGAGATGGTGGTGATTTGGCTCTCCACAATGGCCGAACAATGCAATAAACGGCCGGCGGGCCACGTGTCGGGCGCTATCCCCAATTCTGTCCCAATCTAGCGTGTCGGGTCACTTATCGGTGCGCTCGTTCAGGGCCGATGGACAATCCTGCCGAAGAAAACGGTGCCTTTTGCTCCGCCCAGAGATAATAGAAAAAAAGAAAAAGGCCCACCAGAAGGACCTACCCCATCATTAGTCTCTCGTGACGTCACTTTCACGCTTTTACCAAAGGCACAATATAACCGTTAAATTACCCTTTTTTTCACAATATTCGGTACACACGTAATCTGCTTCTCACAAAAGTACAAAAGTATTACAATGCCTATCCAAGTACAATGGAAACAATAACCATCTTTATAATTCTTCTTCCCACATAATTTCCATTTTCTTCTTCACACTAACCTTCTTACAAAACTTTTGAACCACTAACTTCTTCTAACTTTGCATGCAGTTTTTTCTCTTAACTACACTAGTTTACAGCATTTTTGAACTCGGTAAGCTGATGATCATTTTTGGTGTAGAATCATGCCCTGAGTTCGAAAACGCGAAAGAAAAAAATTACAGTAGAGCGGAAATTTTTTCGACTTTCCATACAAGGTTGATGATTTGAAATCGATTTTTGTTCTATTTTTAAGCAAAGTCGCTCACTTCAAACATCTCATTCTCCGCAATCAATGCTCCGATTGAGCTGAAATTTTTACAGTAACTCGCCTACATATGATATGTCAAATTAACGTCGAGAAAGAATTTTTAAGTTGGTTTTTTCTTATTGAAAAAAATACATTTCTTCAAAAAATTTTGGGAATTTTGCTAAAATTTAAGAAGATTGTCCCTAAAACTCGCCAATATCTTGAATTTCATCAATCTGACGCAAAACCTGTATTCAGATGATCGAATGGTATTGTATTCAGCTTTTAATTTATGGAAAAAGATTTGAAATTGGTTAAACAAAACGCAATATATTTGGATTTTAGTAAATTACATATTTTGAAATGTTGCAAAACTCGATATTGAGCTAAAACTCAAAAACTGTTCTACTTAAAATTTTTTGAAGGTCGGTTTCGAAATCACGGCTAAATTGTGCTTCAAAATTTTTGGTCGTGGACAGAAGTTCACGATTTTCGTTTTATTTTGTAAACTTGTGCTATGCATGCGAATCTGAAAAGATCAACCTAAAATTAAAAATCTTCACCACTGGCAATTTTAACAAAAACTCACAAAAAATTAGAAATTAGTTTTCCGACGCGCACTGCTATTCCGACTAGTGTTTCGGACAGAATAATCTCTTCGCGCCGATAGCTGAGGGTTTTAATATTCTAAATGGTCCGGCCGAGCACGAAAATAACCGAACATGGTAGTGCTCTTCCAGTTTGGCAACACTTCCATCATAATTCATCCATGGGCATATGATGAACGTATGGCGAGCTTTTATTTATATTTTTTTCTCGCGCTCACACTATTGCAAATGAACTACTTCTCCGTAGCGTATTGGTGTTGAGATCTAATCGGTACTCACTCTTTATGCCGACAAGAGCAACTCTCCCGCCTGTATAAGGTGAGTGGTATACACGGTGGGCTTGCTAGGAGGAAAATACCTTGCGGTGGAGCTGCAAGTAGCATTTTGAACCGCCGGTTACAGACGTTACGCCAAGAAGAGAGAGAGAGAGAGAGAGAGAGAGAGAGAGAGAAGGCCAAGAAACTTCAAAATCTCATACAAAATCAAAACAATACAGTGCCCTATAGGTAGTTTTAGGTAACAAAAGTAGCGGTAGGATTTTAGTATACACCGCATTTAGTTCACCACTGGACTGCGCACTAAGTCTTCATAAGTGCGAAAACGTGAATAAAACTGCGCGATTGCATAAAAGCAAATTTATATCTTCGGCGCACTATTTCTTTGATGTATGCTGAATAAGTGACACCAAGTTGATTGGATGCAATCGCGCACTTTTATTTGCGTTTTCGCACTCGTGAAAACTAGTGCGATAGTCCAGTGGTGAACTAAATGCGCCGTATAAGCGGGGTTAATGGCTTCTTCAGTGAATAACTGACACTGAGGAAGATTACAAGTGGTAGTCGAAATACGCGTATCTGTCCAAGGATAAGCAACATAGGGAGGAATTAAAAAGTACAAAACTTATTACACTCATTCGAAGAGGGTACTCTGTTTAGAGGGTTCGAAAAGTCGGTACAAGATAGCCTAGGGTGGTCCTGAAAAACTATGTCGAAGACCAGATGCTTTTGAAAAAAGTTATTGCTTGCCGAAACAGCATGATTTTGTTGCTATTGTTATTTCTTTACATGTTAAAACCTTAACACATGCATGCAATTTGTTGAATGTAACATTTTTACAAGCATCGGATCGCTTTGCGGTCTTCGACATTTTTTTTTTCAGAACACCCTAGGATATTATTTAACATTATCAGTTGAAAAGTTTCAGACAAACTTTCTTAACTTATGACAAAAATGCAAAAAAAGTATGTTTTCCAATACAAATTTCAATTGCAATGCGCAATGGCTTCTGATGACTGTTGGCGAATCTACCGGCAGCGGGACGTAGACGGAGGCTCTGGGTGGCCGCCGTTGGGGCGGATGGTACCTCAAGGCTTCTGGAAACCGCCGCTGGGGGGGGCGAGCTCCTGGTGGCCGCCGTCGGGCGGATGATGATGGCTAGTGGGTCGTTGGTGCTTCTTGGGAGGTCGGATCCACGAGTTCTAACGCGAATTCACTGGTCCCAATCGGTTTACGGGGTATTTGTAGGTGAACTGGTATGTAGGCTTCGGTGTGGTTCCTCGATCAACCGGACAAAGGCCGAAAACAATGGCGCATGGCGTCCGGAATGGCGTAGTTGGCGGGGAGCGAGGAAACTTGGCAGAATGGCCGACGAGATGGTGGTGATTTGGCTCTCCACAATGGCCGAACAATGCAATAAACGGCCGGCGGGCCACGTGTCGGGCGCTATCCCCAATTCTGTCCCAATCTAGCGTGTCGGGTCACTTATCGGTGCGCTCGTTCAGGGCCGATGGACAATCCTGCCGAAGAAAACGGTGCCTTTTGCTCCGCCCAGAGATAATAGAAAAAAAGAAAAAGGCCCACCAGAAGGACCTACCCCATCATTAGTCTCTCGTGACGTCACTTTCACGCTTTTACCAAAGGCACAATATAACCGTTAAATTACCCTTTTTTTCACAATATTCGGTACACACGTAATCTGCTTCTCACAAAAGTACAAAAGTATTACAATGCCTATCCAAGTACAATGGAAACAATAACCATCTTTATAATTCTTCTTCCCACATAATTTCCATTTTCTTCTTCACACTAACCTTCTTACAAAACTTTTGAACCACTAACTTCTTCTAACTTTGCATGCAGTTTTTTCTCTTAACTACACTAGTTTACAGCATTTTTGAACTCGGTAAGCTGATGATCATTTTTGGTGTAGAATCATGCCCTGAGTTCGAAAACGCGAAAGAAAAAAATTACAGTAGAGCGGAAATTTTTTCGACTTTCCATACAAGGTTGATGATTTGAAATCGATTTTTGTTCTATTTTTAAGCAAAGTCGCTCACTTCAAACATCTCATTCTCCGCAATCAATGCTCCGATTGAGCTGAAATTTTTACAGTAACTCGCCTACATATGATATGTCAAATTAACGTCGAGAAAGAATTTTTAAGTTGGTTTTTTCTTATTGAAAAAAATACATTTCTTCAAAAAATTTTGGGAATTTTGCTAAAATTTAAGAAGATTGTCCCTAAAACTCGCCAATATCTTGAATTTCATCAATCTGACGCAAAACCTGTATTCAGATGATCGAATGGTATTGTATTCAGCTTTTAATTTATGGAAAAAGATTTGAAATTGGTTAAACAAAACGCAATATATTTGGATTTTAGTAAATTACATATTTTGAAAAGTTGCAAAACTCGATATTGAGCTAAAACTCAAAAACTGTTCTACTTAAAATTTTTTGAAGGTCGGTTTCGAAATCACGGCTAAATTGTGCTTCAAAATTTTTGGTCGTGGACAGAAGTTCACGATTTTCGTTTTATTTTGTAAACTTGTGCTATGCATGCGAATCTGAAAAGATCAACCTAAAATTAAAAATCTTCACCACTGGCAATTTTAACAAAAACTCACAAAAAATTAGAAATTAGTTTTCCGACGCGCACTGCTATTCCGACTAGTGTTTCGGACAGAATAATCTCTTCGCGCCGATAGCTGAGGGTTTTAATATTCTAAATGGTCCGACCGAGCACGAAAATAACCGAACATGGTAGTGCTCTTCCAGTTTGGCAACACTTCCATCATAATTCATCCATGGGCATATGATGAACGTATGGCGAGCTTTTATTTATATTTTTTTTCTCGCGCTCACACTATTGCAAATGAACTACTTCTCCGTAGCGTATTGGTGTTGAGATCTAATCGGTACTCACTCTTTATGCCGACAAGAGCAACTCTCCCGCCTGTATAAGGTGAGTGGTATACACGGTGGGCTTGCTAGGAGGAAAATACCTTGCGGTGGAGCTGCAAGTAGCATTTTGAACCGCCGGTTACAGACGTTACGCCAAGAAGAGAGAGAGAGAGAGAGAGAGAGAGAGAGAGAAGGCCAAGAAACTTCAAAATCTCATACAAAATCAAAACAATACAGTGCCCTATAGGTAGTTTTAGGTAACAAAAGTAGCGGTAGGATTTTAGTATACACCGCATTTAGTTCACCACTGGACTGCGCACTAAGTCTTCATAAGTGCGAAAACGTGAATAAAACTGCGCGATTGCATAAAAGCAAATTTATATCTTCGGCGCACTATTTCTTTGATGTATGCTGAATAAGTGACACCAAGTTGATTGGATGCAATCGCGCACTTTTATTTGCGTTTTCGCACTCGTGAAAACTAGTGCGGTAGTCCAGTGGTGAACTAAATGCGCCGTATAAGCGGGGTTAATGGCTTCTTCAGTGAATAACTGACACTGAGGAAGATTACAAGTGGTAGTCGAAATACGCGTATCTGTCCAAGGATAAGCAACATAGGGAGGAATTAAAAAGTACAAAACTTATTACACTCATTCGAAGAGGGTACTCTGTTTAGAGGGTTCGAAAAGTCGGTACAAGATAGCCTAGGGTGGTCCTGAAAAACTATGTCGAAGACCAGATGCTTTTGAAAAAAGTTATTGCTTGCCGAAACAGCATGATTTTGTTGCTATTGTTATTTCTTTACATGTTAAAACCTTAACACATGCATGCAATTTGTTGAATGTAACATTTTTACAAGCATCGGATCGCTTTGCGGTCTTCGACATTTTTTTTTTCAGAACACCCTAGGATATTATTTAACATTATCAGTTGAAAAGTTTCAGACAAACTTTCTTAACTTATGACAAAAATGCAAAAAAAGTATGTTTTCCAATACAAATTTCAATTGCAATGCGCAAAGTGTAGACGCAACCGGTCGTATTGCACAGCAACAGCTACAGGACCCGAAATGGATCCAAGAGGCTATACAAATAAAGTTAAGTATCAGGTATCAGGTATCAGTAGGCCGGCTCTAGAGGCACGTTCTCCTCCATTTGGGAAATTTGTGCCATCGCCATGAACACGAGCCTATTCATCATTTACCTGACGGAGAAGGGAAGGAAAAAGGATAGGATATGGGAAAGGACAGGTAAGGGAATAGGATCGTCATACTCGCAAAAGCGTACCACAATGGGTTCACATAGCGTCCTGAAAAGGACACTGTAATAACGCATAAGCGTGCCACAATGGGTTCGAACAGCGCCCTGAGAAGGGAACTGTGATAATGCATAAAGCGTAAAGAGAGCCTATAGCTCTTTACCACAGCGGATCAAGAACAACAGAACGTCCTGAAGATTCAGGTTTCTGAAGTCAGTTTCACTTAATAAGTGTTTCCCGAGTACTCGGAAACGCAATTGCGCAAAAGCTGGACAGTTACATATTAAATGATACGAAGTTCCATAATCGGATTCACAGCTACATACATTTATTTGTTCAACATCATTAAGACAAGACATAATCAACAATAGTACGCTCCACGCCTTCTTGTTCACAGCTATCACATGCAAATAAATCAGCTTGCTGAAAATTCGCCATGTGATAACTGAGTCGGCAGCGGCCAGTCAATGCTTTGACCAGCATGCTGCAATTCTGCTTTGACAGATTTGTTAGATACTTTGCCACCCCAAGAGATGACTCAGTACAATACAATTTTGTTTGACGACATGACTCCAAACTATTCCAGTATTGTTTGTACTGAGTGGCAGCCCCCCGAGCAAAGTCTGACAGCAAATTGAAAACAAATTTTGATGTTGTGATATTGCAAATTATGATAACTCAGGTTGTTGTTGTTTTGGTCGTTTTAACGGTTAAAACATCAAAAATGAGAGCAGAAAAATGTTCCCGTAACAGCAAGTTGAAAACAATTCCTGCTATCAGTGATATCAAATTGATAACTGTTTTGCTATCAGTACGAAAAAATGAAAAAAATCGGGTTTATGCGATTGATATCAAATACTAAATGCCATAAGATAATTACACTAATGGTATATTCCTAGAGATATTATACAAGACTGCCTAGAAGTTATGAAATAACTTCAAAACTTATTTTTTTAAATAGTTTGAAGTGACAGCAAAACGAAATCTAAGTTTGAAATAAAATTTAGTCAGGACCAACTGATATCAAAATGTGATATCAATTTGCTGTTGAATACAAATCGAGTTTAAGATTTGCTATCATTTTGTTGTCAGACTCTGCTCGGGCCAGGTGTCAATCTGAAGCTTCACCCAACACTTGGATACCGGAATAGCTGGCTCAGGGCCAATGAAGTCATGTGATGCTCCAGTGCGAGCTAACTCATCAGCCAATTCATTTCCAGCGATGGAAGAATGGCCAGGTACCCATACAAGGTGAACAGCGTTTGCTGAATTCAGCTCCTCAGTTTGAGTTCGACAAACGATAACTATCTTCGACCTGGAGTTGGCCGAAGCAAGTGCTTTAACACTTATGTGGCCGGCAGGGTACCCGGGTACCTTTTTCAATTTCAAATCTCGATATTTTAATGGTTGTTGAGACTAGGATGTTGGAACTCTGTTAGATCTTAGAACTCGTGAATATACATCTATTAATGGGGTTGACCGAATTTTAAAGTGAGGAGAGGCAGGGGGAGGGGCTCCTGCATTTTTTTATTACGTGGAAGGCCGGCAGGGTACCCGGGTACCAACGAAATTGAAATGATCATATCTCCGTCAATTTTTCATAGATTTTGGAAATTTTTAGCTCATTCAACTCAGAAACTCATCATCTATCGGGGAAATATTTGGTTAGACCGATCTAATCACCGTGGTTTTCGGAAAATCCATATTTTTGGGAGCATGTCCCTCTACCATATTGAAACCCACATTGTTAAGGCTAGGATATCTTAAAGTGTTTATGGTCAACCATGGCCCCACGAGAAGCGTGTTCCGAAATCACAGTTTCAAAGTCAACACGTTTTATGATTCCAGGCCAGTCAGATACAATATACCAAAGCAATTTTACGATGCTTGGTACCGAAATTGCTACTAACCTACCGAAAATCCCGTATATTGTATTGCATAAAAACATGGATCCGTAAATCCGGATTTTCCGGTACCCAAGGTGATCGGACCAGTCCAACCAAATATGATCTCGATAGATAATGAGTTTCTGAGTTGAATGAGGCAAAAACTTTTAAAATCGGTGGAAAAATCGCTGAGATATGATCATTTCCATTTCGTGGGTACCCGGGTACCCTGTCGGCCTTCTACGGGTGTTTTTTTTTGCTGGCCACACTACGGTTAATAGCAGCCTGGCTATCTGAACAGAAGTATATTACTTTGCCCATTACGTGCTGCTGAAGTGCTGATTGCACTCCGCACATAAGAGCAAAGATTTCGGCCTGAAAAACGGTGCAGTGTCTGCCAAGTGAATAAGACTGATACAGCATTAGCTCATGAGAATAAAAACCAGCACCTGCTCGACCTTTGAGAAGGGAGCCATCAGTGTAACATACGATGTCGTCTGAAATACTTCTCTCCAGATAACCAGATGTCCACTCTTCCCGGGAAGGGAATTTCGTGGAAAATGTCCTATATGGAAAATTACAAGCAATTGTAAGATCACTTGGAGCAAGGACAACTTTGTCCCAATTCACCAAAAGTGGAAACAACGAAGTGTGTGTTGAACTGCGGTTCACAGGAGTTTCCTCTAGTAAACCGAGTACCCATAGGCGGTAAGTGCAAGAAAGTGCTTCTTGTTTGAGATGAATGTGTAGTGGGGCAACGTCAAAGAGAACTTCGAGCGCTGCCGTGGGAGTAGAAAAGAACGCTCCAGACATCGCCATTAAGCACATCCTTTGGAGATGGCCTAACTTTGATTGGACCGTTCTCACTTCGCCCTTTTGCCACCACACAAGACATCCATAGGCCAATATTGGCCGAACAACAGTTGTGTAGATCCATTTGATATACTTGGGTTTTAGACCCCAAGTTGTACCAAAGGTTCGCCGGCATTGCTCGAAGGCCATACAAGCTTTCTTGATTCTGAACTCAACATGAGGTGTCCAGGAAAGCTTGGAATCAAGAATGACTCCAACGTACTTTACCTGTTCAGTCACATTGATTTCAGAATCATTTGATTGATTTGTCTTTATTAAAGAGACTTTCAGCCCTTAACACCGCTAGCCATCATGGTTTCCCATAGCGAAAATCATCATGACTACAGGTCGCAAGCCCTGGCAAAGTGTGGAACGTTTTGATGGCTGTGATCCCTGACCATCATGTAATCAAAATCCCAGGGATACTCAAGTGACCATACTGTTGGGTTGTGGGGGTTGCGTGTGTGGGGTGCATATATTGACAAGCATTGCTATGGATCGTTAGGGCTGAGTAGGAGCGGGGAATGGATCTACGATTGCTGAATTGCGATTATACCTACTGGTATAGTCGTGGTTTAACAGTGGTGGCGCCGCTTTTCGCTTGTGTTCGGCCTAGGTGGTTTGTTTAGGCGGTGCGGTTAGGTATGTATGTACTTCGTACGTGCAGTGCGTACGGCTTCAGCATTGCGGTTACTTGGGTAGTGTAGGATAATTGGGTTTGGGACTGAGGAGGTCGTCATTGATTCTGTCGACACCATTGAGTGTTCATTGTTGGCGGTTGTATTGGTGACGATTTCTTCAGCTTTATAATCTCATTTATACCACGCACATACTTTGGGAACAGGGACTGCTTTGTAATGCAAGAGAGGGATTTAAACTCTGTGTTACGGGTTGGGTGAGGTCATGCGGATAGAAGCAACCCAGGCAGTGCTGAAAAATTCATTTCGTCATATCTAAATTCAATCACCTACAGCTCATTTTAGAAGCTGAACCTGAGAATATGATCTATGAAAAACTTGTGTGGCTAGACCAGTTCTGCAAGAAAGTCACGGAAAACCCGCTGTTTTTCGAATATTTAAGGTAAATGTCACGGACTACCTTTGAAAAATGCCAAATGATATTCACCGTGAATATCATTTGGCATTTTTCAAAGGTAGTCCGTGACATTTAGCTTAAATATTCGAAAAATAGTGGTTTTTCCGTGACTTTCTTGCAGAACTGATCTAGACGCACAAGTTTTTCATAGATCATATTCTCAGGTTCAGCTTCTAAAATGAGCTGTAGGTTGTTGAATTCAGATATGATGAAATGAAATTTTCAGCACTGAACCCAGGTGAGCTTGCGGCTCGAGTTGTGATGGATGAATGAGTGCAGTGTGTGTGGAGTGCGCTACCCTGTGGGTGCAGTTGAGTCCGGGTTGGAGTGGAAAGAGACCCTTCTCTACCCTAGATCGGTTTCGGCTGTACGGGCGGGGTAGTGTTTGTCTTATTTGTAACGTGTTGTGCGTGATTTGCGGCCCGAGCTGCGTGGTTACTTGGGAAGTATTGTGCTCTGCAATCTAGATTTTGGTTTTAAGGTGAAGCTATGGCTGGGCTGTGCCTCGGATTTGTTGGGCGCAGGTCGGGAGAGCTGGTGGCGGTTTGTGCTGGAGGGTTTGCTCGATTGGTTATCCACTGGTGGTGGCCAGTCGATCGACTATTCGCGCAGCCTGTCATTTGGTTCTTGGGGCTTGTGCTCTCGAGGTTCGGGGCGTTACTTCGTTATATCTTCACTTTATTACTAATATTCCTTGTTTGAATAACTGACTATTATGTCCAGGCGCTTAACTCATTCTATTTCATAGATTGCCAGATTTAAGGGTAATGGTTCAATAGGGTGTTAGCAATCAGTGTGGATTAAAACGAGTTGGCGCCTACAATACACCAACACTAACACACATACACCAATACTTACACGCACACATGCACCTACAACTAGCTGTAAAAGACCAGTGGGCGGGACAATGGTGCCTACCCAATAGTTGTAGGTGGGGTGTTTGGCTTAGCTACATGACTTGGTCCGGCAAGCCCATAAACATCAATTGGTAGACGTATTGCCTAGTGAAAAGACAACGCAGATGGGCGAAAGCCAGGGGATGCGTTGATAATAGCAGAATAATAGCAGAATAGCAGAATTAAAGAGACTTTCAGCCCTTGGCTGGTTCGTATTTCAGAATCAAAGAGACGTAAAGTTCGAACACCATTACGGTTTCGCTTTTCCGTGAAAAGAACAATAGATGTTTTACTCGGACTTACCGAAAGGCCATATTGGCGACACCAACCCTCAACTACCTGAAGAGCGTTTTGCGTCAGGTCGACAAGGGTGCTGATGCACATACCGACTAACAATGTTAGGTAGTCGTCGGCAAAACCATAAGTAGTGTAACGTTTTCACTTAGTGGATCACAATTTTAGAAAATAAAATAACTATTTCGACGCGAATCTTGATTGATTCCGTTGCTTAAAGTTTTGCTTAAGCGCCAATCAGGCCGAGACCTGATGCAAAACTCCACTTTTCAAAAAGGTTGCCCGGTTTTAGCTCTGCGGCAAGTCGTGGGATCGCACAGAATTTTTAGGAAAACAATCAAAATTCAAATGAAAACACACAATTCATTTTAACACAATTTACTAAAAAAAACCCAATCAAATCAGTTTGAAATTTTAATAACCTATTCTTCAAACATCTTCAAAATCGGCCGAATAAGGAAAATTTGACTTACCCTAGTTTTCTGCTTAACAGCTAACATAACTCACGCGCAAGACAAAAGTTCATCAGAGTTTTTCTCAGTGTGCACACATTTTCTTCGGCCGCAGCCACAGCGGTCCCACGTCGCAATCTGGATCTGCTGACGGGTCACTGATTCGTACGCCGGATGCTGCTGGCGGAGTCGATCCCCTCACTAAAACCGACCACCAGCGCAGGTGCTGTTTTGAAAGACACATGATCACTTGATTTGCTAATAAGCTAATAATCACTGCTTACATCGGTTTTACAGCTAGTTACACACACTTTTTAAGGTACTATTTGGCTACTTGGTACACTTAGTTCTGTTGGACATTCAGCAATGCAGAGGAGTTCTAAATTACTAGGAGGGGAAAATAACTCTTTAGAAAATTAATTTCTTTGCATTGTAAAGTGCAGTTTGGAGGAGATCGCAATGATAACTGCGGTTTATTTTTAATTACCATGCGGAACCACTGGAGCAGCCAAAGCCCGTTTGCGTTTTTCCAAAGCCCGCGCACCTTTGAGCAAAGGTCGGGATACCAGCTAAACAGCTTGGTTGGCGGTCCAGCACCTACTGGCTAGTGGTGCTACCTCGTGCTCTGTGCAGTCGTAGGTAGGGTTGTCTGGCTACGACAATTGGCTTCCTCGGTGGGGCTTTGCTCCTAGGCTCGCTGGTTTGTACAGTGGGATGGGATAGGGAGCTCACTCTGCTTTTGATTTTAACACTGTCCAACTGCTATAGAAATACTGATGAAGAGCGCGTGTTTGCCCCAACTTATATAGTTGCGCGGGGGCTTGTGAGTTTGGCTACCTACCATCCAAACATTTTTGATTGGTTGTGGGTACACTATGATGATTGAATTCTGATTGGTTGTTGTAGATTTGAAATTTTGAATTTATTTATCTGAGCTGCTATTGGCTCGTTACACTACCCCTATTCTCCGCGGAAAAAAATGAAATTTTGCTCAAAAAGGAACTAAGTAACTTCAAACAACGGCAAAATTTTATTTTTTTTTTTTATTATTATTTTTTTTTTTTTAATTTTAACGGCTACCGGTTTAATAGTCCACTAAGAGACAAGAAACAAGTGGCCAGTTTACCCTGCGCTTCCTGGTCCTGAGACCTTCTTTATCTCAAAATACCTCTTGACGTTTAGAAACTTAAATTATTCTATTTGGTGGTGCTTATTCCCTTCGGAGAAGACTTTTATAACAAATCAAATGCTCCAATTCGTTTTAAGGAGACTTTTAAGAGTTCAAGATGGCTTCATTTCATTCAACGAAGACTTTTATATACTAATAGAAAATGCTCCAGGCCATTCTGCCGAAGACTTTTAAATGGAAATTGCTCCGTGCCTTTAAACGAAGACTTTAAAGATTAAATATAACGAGTGCTCCGCAAAATAAGCAAAGACTGAATCTATACAAATCGAATTATAACGGTCGTATATCTTGAAGAGAATAGTTTCCTAAAAATTTACCGTCCATATCTTCTAAATCATAGGTACTATTACCTGTTTTCCGGACAACACGACATTGAATGTACAACGGGGCTAACTTTGAAGAAAAGAATTCAGACGCTTTCGATAAAGCAAAATTTTTCTTCCATACTACATCACCTGCTTTGAAAATTGTCAGATTTTTACTTCGCGTATTGTAATAGTGTGATTGGCGTTCATGCGCGGCGGCGAGTTCGCGAGTTACAATTTCTTTGATTTTATCCAGCGTTTGTAACCGTTCTTGCAATTCATCGCCGTTATCATCATTTCGAGCATCGAGACATCGGTCGTAGTTTTTCCCGAAACGGACGTGGTTTCTACCGAAAACTATAAAATAAGGCGACAACTTGGTAGATTCATGTACACTTGTATTGATTGCATGCTCAATTTTAGCAATTTCCTTATCCCAATCTTTGTGGGATGCGTTCTCTCCTAAATACGCCCTAATCGAAGACATGATCACTTTATTCACCCGTTCCGCGGGGTTATTTTGCGGATGGTAGACCGCATTTTTGAAATGGCTTATTCCGTAATTATTGAGAAAATTTTGAAAAGCATGGCTGATAAATTGACTGCCGTTATCAGAAATCACCGTTTGCGGCACTCCAAATTTAAGGAACACCTCTTTTTCTAGAAAAATACACATTCGTGTCGTATCGGCTTTGCTCATGGGATGCAAGAATACAAATTTCGAATACCAGTCAGATACCACGAAGAGCACTGTGTTACCCGTTTTTGATCTGGGCAAAACACCAATAAAATCCATTGAGATTACTTGAAAGGGATATTCAGCGATTTTCCGGTTTCCCATTGGCGCACGCGAGTTAACATTCACAGGTTTACTAGCCTTGCAAATATCACACGACCGAACATAATCTGTGATTTCTTTACGCATATCTCTCCAAAAATAATTCTCGCAAATTCGGTTTATCGTTTTCGTAACTCCTAAATGAGCGACGTCGTCGTGATTCTGCCTCAAAATATCTGCTCTATCGTCTGGATTTACTACCAATTTCCAGTTGTATAACAACCCACGGTTTGCTTTCTGATATCGGTACAATTTACCGTCGCGAATTTGGTAATCTCTCGTTTCCGATGGGTCTTCCTGCACTAATTTAAACAGCTCATTATACCATGCCCTATCTTTATCCTCGACACTGCTGATCGCACGCGACAACGCATCTGGCACAACGTTATGCACGCCTTTTCTGTGCACGATGGTGTGATCGAATCCCTGCAGCTTGAGCGCCCATCGTCCTAGCCGACCGCTGGGATCTTTCAGGTTCATTAGCCACTTCAAAGATTCATGGTCGGTGATCACAGTGAAATGAACACCGTCAATGTAAATTCTAAATTTTTCTACGGCAACCAACACAGCCAAGCACTCACGCTCTGAGCTACTATATTTCCTCTCCGCATTGGTGAGTTTTTGACTCATGTAGGCAATCACTTTTTCCCCATCTGAGTGTTTCTGCCAGAGAACGGCACCTATCCCTATATCGGACGCATCGCATTGAATGAAAAATGGGAGATCGTAATCGGGGCATGTTAAAAGAGGAGAAGAGCAGAGCGCACTCTTGAGTTTCAAAAATGAGTCATTTGCCTGCTTCGTCCAAGCAAATTTCTTCTTCGGTTGTTTGAGTAGTTCAGTGATGGGTGCAACTATCGAAGAGAAATCTTTAATGAACCGGCGATACCAATTTACAAGACCTACTAAACGTCGAACTTCTTTAACTGTTGACGGAGGCGGGTATTCAACGATGGCCTTAACCTTGTCTGGGTCCGTCCTGATTCCGTCACAATCAATCACATATCCAAGATATTTAACCGACGGCGCACAGAATTGTGATTTCTTCAAATTTATTGATAAATTTGCGGCTTTTAAACGCTTGGCGATTTCGCGGAGGATCTTGATGTGATGACCGAACGTTTTCGTGACGATTATCACATCATCAAGGTATACAAATGCATACGGCTGCAAATCAACACCGAGGACTTTGTCCATTAAGCGACATTGAGTTTGAGGCGCATTGTGAAGCCCAAATGGCATAACAACGAACTCAAACAAACCTCTACCGGGAACAGTGAACGCGGTCTTTTCGCATGAGCTACGTTCGAGGGGAATCTGCCAAAACGCGTCTTTTAAATCAATCTTCGAGATATACCGAGTTCCTTCAAACATACTGAGAATTCCTGTGATATGCGGCAACGGATACGCGTCTTTTTTCGTAACCAAGTTCAGTTTGCGCGAATCAAGACACAGCCTGACACTACCGTCGGGTTTCTTTACAGTTACTACCGGATTCGACCACGGACTTGAAGACGGCTGGATTACTTTGAGATCTAACATTCTGTTTAATTCTTTATCTATTTCTTTTAACACATACGGGGAGACCGGATGAAACTTTTGTTTAATCGGTTCATTTTTCCCTGTGTCGATGAAATGCTCAATCACATTTGTCCGCGTTAAGCTACCTTCCACATACGGCTGAAACTGGCTAATCACTTCATTGAGAATTTTCTGTTGCTCAGGCGTACACGAGTGAATTTTCGTTTCATCTTCAGTTGGAACGAATGGTTCTGGCGGCTGTATTTCATTTACGGTCTGAGGACTGATCCCAAACACGGACCAGAAGTCTATTCCGAGAACCAAAGGATTCGAAACAGCTTCAGATAAAACCGTCAAGACAACTTCCGTTTTATCTTTGAATGTAAAAGGAATATACGCACAGTGCATTATTTCATGCACCGATCCATCTGCTGTGGCAATCGAGGAATTAATTTTGAAAAGACTGAGTTCTAACTGTTTTGCAGTCGCGTAGCATCCTTTGCCGAGGATCGAAATTGAAGCACCGGAATCTAATAATCCTATCATCGATTTTCCAAAAATATTCACTTTAGCGAAGGGACGATTATCGTTTGGCTGATACACTATCTCACACGTTGACAAATTAGAGAGATTAAGAAATCCGGAGTCAAGCATTCCCTCTACGTTCTTGCTCCGGCCTCGCGGTTTCCCGAACACAGTGATCCAAAATGTACTATCAAAAACTGTAGTTTGCATGATAATCGTGGGTGTATGGTCTTGACTATCATGCAACAAAAACATTCACGTATGACCAGATGCAATATTCATGGGTGACTGTGACATTTTTTTAATCACGGCAAAAAATGTAGTGGATTTTCAAATTGAGTGAACTAATGAAATACCAGTGGTTCCGAAAACTGCGAACGGGACATGCGTATAATTTAGAAACCGGAAGTGTGAAGAAGCGGAGACAAAGATTTTCGGATTGTGCGTTCCGTGGTCATAACCACCAATGGAGCAGGGGAACAAAAGTCAGTGGCTCCCAACTGAATAGTTACGGCCCACGTCTAACAAATCAGAAAGTCTCATGCCATACGGATATTTTCAGACCTGGCTAATTGAGTTGATGTTGAAACCCGATATCCTAGGCCATTTTGGAATTAAATATGGCGCTTGAGGTTTCCGGGACAATATAGGGACACTACTGAGGGTTTCCGCCATCCTCAAAAACGCCTTTGTAACGACTTTGAAATCAAATCCGCTGAAAATGCTTTGAAGCTTCTTGTAATGCCTCCAAAATCCCCCTAAAACCCCCAGAAACCCCATGTAACGCACCTCAGACCCTCCGAAACCCCAGAAAACGGCATGTAACGCCTCCGTAACGTTTCTGAAATCCACCGAAAATGTTCTGAAGCTCTTCGGAATGCCTCCAAAATCCCCCTAAAGCCCCCAGAAACCCCATGTAACGCATCTCAGACCCTCCGAAACCCCAGAAAACGCCATGTAACGCTTCTGTAACGTTACTGAAATCCGCCGAAAATGCTCTGGAGCTCTTTTAAATGCCTCCAAAATCCCCCTAATACCCCCAGAAACCCCATGTAACGCACCTCAGACCCTCCGAAACCCCAGAAAACGGCATGTAACGCCTCCGTAACGTTTCTGAAATCTGCCGAAAATGCTCTGGAGCTCTTCGGAATGCCTCCAAAATCCCCCTAATACCCCCGCAAACCCCATGTAACGCACCTCAGACCCTCCGAAACCCCAGAAAATGCCATGTAACGCCTCCGTAACGTTTCTGAAATCTGCCGAAAATGCTCTGAAGCTTCTTGGAATGGCTCCGAAATCCCCCTAACACCCCCAGAAACCCCATGTAACGCACCTCAGACCCTCCGAAACCCCAGAAAACGCCATGTAACGCCTCCGTAACGTTTCTGAAATCTGCTGAAAATGCTCTGAAGCTTCTTGGAATGGCTCCAAAATCCCCCTAATACCCCCAGAAACCCCATGTAACGCATCTCAGACCCTCCGAAACCCCAGAAAACGCCATGTAACGCCTCCGTAACGTTACTGAAATCTGCCGAAAATGCTCTGAAGCTTCTTGGAATGGCTCCAAAATCCCCCTAATACCCCCAGAAACCCCATGTAACGCACCTCAGACCCTCCGAAACCCCAGAAAACGCCATGTAACGCCTTCGTAACGTTACTGAAATCTGCCGAAAATGCTCTGAAGCTTCTTGGAATGGCTCCAAAATCCCCCTAATACCCCCAGAAACTCCATGTAACGCACCTCAGACCCTCCGAAACCTCAGAAAACGCCATGTAACGCCTCCGTAACGTTTCTGAAATCTACCGAAAATGCTCTGCAGCTCTTTGGAATGCCTCCAAAATCCCCCTAATACCCCCAGAAACCCCATGTAACGCATCTCAGACCCTCCGAAACCCCAGAAAACGCCATGTAACGCCTCCGTAACGTTTCTGAAATCCGCTGAGAATGCTCTGAAGCTTCTTGGAATGCCTCTGAAATCCCCCTTAAACCCCCTCAGACCCCAAATAACGCCCTTGACACCCTCTAGCACGAGTTATCCGCATTTTTCTTTCGCAGTTTTCGGAACCACTGGAACTCCAACTCTACATTTCAAAACTGTCATTTCGTACTCCCATCATCTTGATTTGTGTTACAATCATGGTGCCAAATGCTACATTCATGGTAGACGACATTGATGCATCAACGGCAGCATGAATGTAGTGTGTGACGGTAGTATGCAACATTAGTCATGACGGTAAAGGCGTTGCGACGATAATGAAAAAAATGTACTATACGGTTCACTGCCCGAACAGTTTGGGCACGAATGCATAGATTTGCCCTCTAAGCCACAACGGTGACAGAAAAATCTCTTTGGCTGCTGGCAATTTCGCCAGTGATGGCCAGCCGATTTGCAGTTAAAGCACTTGCCTGAAAACTCTCGGATTGCCGCGCACTCATTCATCATTGGTGAGAATTGAGTTCCATCCATGTTACCTACGCTCACAAGATTCTGCTCGCTTGGCACAGGTGGTGCAGAATAATTACAACTACAACCTATACCCCTTTGTGGCTGAACCGATTGCATACAATTTATCGCCTGATTGAAAGCCTCACCTTGACCTTGAACTTGAAAAGCTCCATTGTTCACTGGTTCTGAAAACTGCGAACAATGGTTAATTTCACGCTGTTGTGGGATAGCCTGTGCATTGTAGGATTGACCTATTGTTCCATGACAATGGGAAGCGTCACCATACTGCGCATTAGAAAATCTATTACGCATTTGATCTAAATTTTGTGGTTGGCAATTAGGCTGATAATACGCACGTGGATTAGACACGGAGGGAAAATTTTGGGCATTTTGAGCTAATGAACTGCTATACGATTCTAAATTCTCTGAGCCATTTGATACGAAATCGAACCGATCACTGGAAATATCATCAAATCTGACCTCATTTACTTTGTTCCTAGGAATTTGAACGCGTCCTTGCAACGATGGCTCCGCCAGCGGAAACTGACTCAATCTCCTACGCCTCAGAATTTCGCGACTGCGCTCGAGACCCTCGCAAAACTTTGCTAAATCATCAATCGTTCTAATTTGACCTTCTTGAAGGCGGTTTAGATAGAAATCATCGAGATTTCGAATGAGATATTCTAATTTACTGGCATCTGATTTCCTTGTGCTCAACTTTTTGAACAGCAATTCCATACAAGCGTAGTAAATCCCAAAACTCTCCCCAGGTTGCTGTAGCCGGGACTGCAATTGTCGCTCGATTAAATAATCGTTATCAGGTTTAGTGAACTGTTTTATAAAATAATACTTTACAGTCGGCCACGTCGCATACCGATCTTTGAACGCGCGATACCAGATCAGAGGATTTCCTCCTAGTAATTCACCGAAATTTTCGTACAGCTCGTAATCCGAAATACGGTACAACGTTGCTTTGCGTGTTACCGATTCCACGAAATCTGATACACTCAAACTGCCATTTTCATTATCGTATTTAATTCCCCATTTCGTCATGGGCACATATGCTTGCCGGTTCTGCCGAGCACTACATTCAAAATCGGAGTAATTCATGTCGTTGATAATACCGTCTACTGATCTGTTATTAGCCTCCATTGCACTCAATTAAATAAAATAACTAAATTACTAAACAAATTAGAAAACTATTTCAATTCAAAAGGTCTAACAAAACCTCCAAGCATCGGGCCCCACGTTGTAACGTTTTCACTTAGTGGATCACAATTTTAGAAAATAAAATAACTATTTCGACGCGAATCTTGATTGATTCCGTTGCTTAAAGTTTTGCTTAAGCGCCAATCAGGCCGAGACCTGATGCAAAACTCCACTTTTCAAAAAGGTTGCCCGGTTTTAGCTCTGCGGCAAGTCGTGGGATCGCACAGAATTTTTAGGAAAACAATCAAAATTCAAATGAAAACACACAATTCATTTTAACACAATTTACTAAAAAAACCCAATCAAATCAGTTTGAAATTTTAATAACCTATTTTTCAAACATCTTCAAAATCGGCCGAATAAGGAAAATTTGACTTACCCTAGTTTTCTGCTTAACAGCTAACATAACTCACGCGCAAGACAAAAGTTCATCAGAGTTTTTCTCAGTGTGCACACATTTTCTTCGGCCGCAGCCACAGCGGTCCCACGTCGCAATCTGGATCTGCTGACGGGTCACTGATTCGTACGCCGGATGCTGCTGGCGGAGTCGATCCCCTCACTAAAACCGACCACCAGCGCAGGTGCTGTTTTGAAAGACACATGATCACTTGATTTGCTAATAAGCTAATAATCACTGCTTACATCGGTTTTACAGCTAGTTACACACACTTTTTAAGGTACTATTTGGCTACTTGGTACACTTAGTTCTGTTGGACATTCAGCAATGCAGAGGAGTTCTAAATTACTAGGAGGGGAAAATAACTCTTTAGAAAATTAATTTCTTTGCATTGTAAAGTGCAGTTTGGAGGAGATCGCAATGATAACTGCGGTTTATTTTTAATTACCATGCGGAACCACTGGAGCAGCCAAAGCCCGTTTGCGTTTTTCCAAAGCCCGCGCACCTTTGAGCAAAGGTCGGGATACCAGCTAAACAGCTTGGTTGGCGGTCCAGCACCTACTGGCTAGTGGTGCTACCTCGTGCTCTGTGCAGTCGTAGGTAGGGTTGTCTGGCTACGACAATTGGCTTCCTCGGTGGGGCTTTGCTCCTAGGCTCGCTGGTTTGTACAGTGGGATGGGATAGGGAGCTCACTCTGCTTTTGATTTTAACACTGTCCAACTGCTATAGAAATACTGATGAAGAGCGCGTGTTTGCCCCAACTTATATAGTTGCGCGGGGGCTTGTGAGTTTGGCTACCTACCATCCAAACATTTTTGATTGGTTGTGGGTACACTATGATGATTGAATTCTGATTGGTTGTTGTAGATTTGAAATTTTGAATTTATTTATCTGAGCTGCTATTGGCTCGTTACAGTAGGAAAACCGCTATTATTGAGTTGCCTCAATAGCGTATCTGCTACGAGATTCCATAAAAGTGGTGATAAGACTCCCCCTTGGGGGCATCCACAAACACTCAATTTCCTAATCGCCGCTTGACGCAATGTCGAGAAGAGGTGTCGGTTTTTGAGCATTTGGTGAATCCAATTGGAAATCATTGGAGATATACCATGACCCCGTGCGGCTTCCAATATGGCATCGAAAGGCACGTTGTCAAAGGCACCCTCGATATCTAAGAAAACACCCAAGCAGGATTGCTTTTGAGCGAATGCCTTCTCGATATCGTAAACAAC
The DNA here is from genome assembly GCF_035046485.1 of Aedes albopictus. Lineage (NCBI taxonomy): Eukaryota > Metazoa > Arthropoda > Insecta > Diptera > Culicidae > Aedes > Aedes albopictus. The sequence continues at coordinate 264,143,532 of NC_085137.1, read as the reverse complement.
TTTGTGTAAAAGAGTCACAGTGGACTTTCCAGATTGGTAAGCATGTAGGTTCACATGAAGAGGCACATTGGCCAGATGAACATCACGGATGTGATGATCGACTAAGCATTTCAGAAGAAAAGAGGTCAAACTGATAGGTCTGAAGCTCTTTGCTTCTTCATACGACGCGCGACCCACTTTCGGAATAAACTTCACAGTAATATCCCGCCAGGATTTGGGAATATACCCTGTAGCAAAACTGCAAACAAGTAGTTGTTTCAAAACATGTTTGAAATGATCAAATCCCTTCTGAAGCAAAATAGGATAAATCCCATCTGCCCCAGGAGATTTGAAAGGAGCAAAGCTATTAAGTGCCCATTCAATCGATTCTAAAGTTATGATACTCCGAGCCGAAGCTAAAGAATCATAACTACAAGAAAAGGCATCAGGTTCATCCGAAGATGTAATATCCAAACATCCGGGGAAGTGTGTACTGAATAGACATTCTACAACTTCTTCATCAGAGGAAGTGAAATCACCATTTGGCAAACAAAAATCGTTCACTTGAAAATCCTTAGATTTTGCAAGGATTTTGTTCAATCGACTGGCTTCACTCAGACTGGAAACATTTGTACAAAGGTTTTTCCAGCCGGATCGTTCAGCAGACCGAAGAGCTTTCTGGTAGACCTTGCGAGCCGACCTGAAAGCCTCCGATCCAGCCGAACGTCGTCTGTTCCAACTCTTTCTCCATTGTTTCCTGAGCTTCGCCAGATCGGAGTTCCACCAAGGGGTTCCTCTTGTGGTCTTCACAGACCGTAGAGGGCAGGCTTCTTCAAAAGCTTCCATGATGAAGGCCGTTGTAGTATCAACGGCATCATCTAAATCACTTGGAGTGTCAATTGATGGTGAGTATCCATAAAATTTGGCTGCAATCAAATCTGTAAAGAGATCCCAGTTGGTTGACCGGGGATTCCTGAAACGCAAAGTTTGCGAAGTAACATTCACATGTTCAAACAAGATGTAACGATGGTCAGATAAAGATTCTTCATCTGACACATGCCAATTGGTCAGCTCATGACTAATTCTGCTAGAGCAAAGCGTTATGTCTAACACTTCCTCTCTACCAGATACCATGAAGGTTGGGCGGTTGCCTATGTTAAGTAATCCAAGATCTGTACTACTCAAGTATTCCATCAAACTGGAGCCTCTCAAATTGATGTCTGAGCTGCCCCAGATTATATGGTGAGCATTAGCATCACTACCAACAATTAGCGGAAGGCCTTTTGAAGTGCAGTATGCAATGACTTGCTTGAAAGCATCCGTAGGGGATGGTTCATCATGCGGTAAATAAACCGAACAATAAACGTATTTCCTGTTGAGGTTTCCAACAGATACATCTATTGTGATAGCACATACATCTCTGGTAGTTAGTTCAGAGATGAGTGTAGCAATGATTGCGTTGTTGACAAGCACACATGCTCGAGGCATGACACGTGAGTTTGCCATTTCATTTTTACTGAAAGTAGCAAACACCGGATTCACAAGGTTTCCTAAATAGAAATTCCCCTTACGAAAGTAAGGTTCTTGGACTAACGCCACTTGGGCTGTACCATTTTGCATAAGTCTACAAAGATTGATCGTTGCTGTTCTTTTGTGCTGAAGGTTGATCTGAGCTATCCTAACCGTAGCCACTAACCAAACTAGACAAGATTAAACTCTTAACAATCACAGCACAAAAAAGAACAGCAACAATAAAGCCAGATCGGTATCGATTTGAGTGCGCCAAAGGCGAGGATGCACAGAATACACTGTGTAAAACGCATAATGCGAAACCATATAGGTGAAAATCTAAACTAATTAATAACATCTTCATAATCCCGCCCTTATTCAGCCTCAAGTATGAGATTGAAGAAGGGCAGCTGATTGTCTCGGAGAAACACAAGGTCCACCGCGCTATTGCTCCGGTTAGCACAGTAAGGGCAAAAACTGTGGAGGGTGCCCTGGTACTCCACAGGCTCCGTTTGCGGTTAGGTTTTTATTAGTCCCCCCTAGCCATTCATTCCTAGGCACGGTAAGCGTAAAGCCGCATAACACCATGAATTAGGGGTCACCTGATTAGTGGATTCCTACCACTGGAACAGGCGGTCCGTAGTGCTATTCTTAGCCAGTTGAACTAACCGCTACCGACACTAGACAGCTATCTAGGCTGATCGGGAAAAGAAGTTAATATTGGTGATCAACTTCATACGGGCCCGAAAAGCCAATAACGAGGAATTAAAAAGTACAAAACTTATTACACTCATTCGAAGAGGGTTCTCTGTTTAGAGGGTTCGAAAAGTCGGTACAAGATAGCCTAGGGTGGTCCTGAAAAACTATGTCGAAGACCAGATGCTTTTGAAAAAAGTTATAGCGTTGATATTGCTTGCCAAAACAGCATGATTTTGTTGCTATTGTTATTTCTTTACATGTTAAAACCTTAACACATGCATGCAATTTGTTGAATGTAACATTTTTACAAGCATTGGATCGCTTTGCGGTCTTCGACATTTTTTTTCAGAACACCCTAGGATATTATTTAACATTATCAGTTGAAAAGTTTCAGACAAACTTTCTTAACTTATGACAAAAATGCAAAAAAGTATGTTTTCCAATACAAATTTCAATTGCAATGCGCAAAGTGTAGACGCAACCGGCCGTATTGCACAGCAACAGCTACAGGACCCGAAATGGACCCAAGAGGCTATACAAATAAAGTTAAATAAGTACTCTTCAATAAATCTATGTGAAACCACGGAGCAAGTCTTTACAAATTTTCACAGAGATCTGAGTGAAGAGTATTTACTCAGTTTTATTCATATGACCTATTAACCGATCAGACACATTAGGCTTTGTTGGTCACGACACAAGGATGTTATTTGACCAATTTATGCTTTGATTGGTTAAAAAAAATATTTCCATGCCAGGTGGCTTGCATTAGCATTAGCATTAGCATTAGCATTGAGCGAGTCGCACAAATTCGTAGGTGGTACAGTCCTAGACCGCTGTTATGAGGGTTGCCTCCTTCCCGTCCGAACCAAAGCACAAAGATTTGGGACTAATCTCTGACTCTTGGACAAGACTGACGCAATCCTCCAATGGTCGAGCATTGTCCTGGCCACGTCCTTGCGACTGCTGAGGAATGGGAAAGGATGGTGAGTTTTGGACACCTATGAAAAATGTAGACAACTCTACGATCTCTCAGGCCTAGGTGTCACGGGAATTTGGGTGTTGTTAGTGGAAGGGTAAACTCCAAAGGATACGCTTGGTTAATAGGCCGTCCCTTATTTTGCAAAAATTGGAAATGTTATAAGTTCGTTAGTAGAAAATGATTGTTTCAGCTAAAAAATGATCGTGTCAAAATTTGAAGTCTGTATCTCAAGGCTAAGTGGTCCCTCAAAGGGCCCCAAGTTGTCAAAAAAGGTATGGGACCAAAAAAACATGAAATTTTTTTCGACAGAAAAATACGCTATTCTACTAAAACCGATGATTTTAGGACCCTTAAGGGCCAAAAATGTGCTTAGATTTGCGATATCTCCACTCGTTTCTGAGATATTGACAAAAAAACATCCGAAAAATCAGCATTTTTGAACATTTTTTTAGATCCCGAAGGAATCCTACCTTATTTTGTTCAATAACTCGAAAACGAGTAGAGAAATCGCAATTCTAAGCACATTTTTGGCCCTTCTGGGTTCTAAAATCACCGGTTTTAGTAGAATAGCGTATTTCTTTTGTCGAAAAAAGTTTCATGTTTTTTTGGTCCCATACCTTTTTTGACAACTTTAGGCCCCTTGAGGGACCACTTAGCCTTGAGATACGGTCTTCAAATTTTGACACGATCATTTCTTAGCTAAAACGATCATTTTCCACTAACGAACTTATAACATTTCCATTTTATGCAAAATAAGGGACGGCCTATTGGTTAACGTTCAGGCACACCATTGTTAGACTGCTTCGAATCAGTTGTCTGCCCAATTCATCCAGGTTTCCTAGTCATCTTGTTGGCATTTGGTTGAATTAGATTCTGCGGTTGATAATCTGAAATATAAAATAATATTAACATCGTACGTCAAATAAGCTACATATTAGTGATACGCTCGCCACAGTTACATATTTTTAAAATATTATTTATATCGTACGATACATTTACCTGAATCCTGCTGAAATAAAATGTTAATTAGCAGTACATTGAAACACAAATACTACAAAACACAAGGAAAAGAGCATCAAACTTTGATCTTGGAATATTTAAAAATACGGTAAATATCAAGATCAAAATTTGATTTGGTAGCAACGCACCATTCTAAGGTGATCTACCCACGTTACGGGGAATTTCCATGCCAGGTGGCTTGCAGTCAAAAAAGCCCAAAATCGCATATATTGGCCTACAAATTGAGGTGTAGCTCAAAATTGTGACGTGCTAAAGCAAATCTGAACCCTGATTCCGATTTAGCGGCCCAAAATCTGTCAGAGACACATAAGTTTGCTCTTGAGACAAAAAAAAATGTTGCGCTGTGTAATGGATCACTAAAATACTTAAAACGGCCGCTACGGAATGAACAGATGGATCCACCGTAGCCTTGTGAGTTGGAGTTGTGAGTAGGACATAGCTCCACTGATGTCACAATGCTAATGTTCATATACACACCCGACCATATATACCCCCTCAAAACATGTCATTATTTTACAAATTTACAACATTTTCTAAAAAAAATTCACCACTTTAAAAAAAAATAAGTTTTAACGAATATGCATGGTTTTATGCCTATGCTTAATAGGCCGTCCCTTATTTTGCAAAAATAGGAAATAAGTTCGTTATTGGAAAATGACAAGGAAAATGATCGTTTTAACTAAGAAATGATTGTGTCTTAATTCGAAGTCCGTATCTCAAGGCTGAGTGGTCCCTCAAGGGGACTACCCAAGTAATCATTCCATTGCTGATTGGTTTTGTTTGATTTTTAATAGGGGTTTATTACAGCAATAAGTTAAACTCACAGTTCTGAGTTACGATCGGGTGGCATTGTTCGATGGAAAAGTGAAACATAACGCGTGTTTGGGGCAGTTGCGATGGGGATCGTGATCGGGTGGCTTTGTTGAAGGCCTAATATTGAAGCGATAACATGTTAGAAGAAAGTGGTTGCAGTTCACAACTATCATTGAGCAAATTGGCTTAAATACCTCAGCGGCTGTCGATCACAGGTAACACATGTGACTACTCTTAGTAAAATACATAATTCGAAAATAGCTATCTTGAAAGTTTATTCTCCGTATACTTTAAGTTCAATACAGTGGGAAACGCGCGACTACTTCCGTGAGTCGTTTTTTTTTTCGGTAGAGAGATGGGGACGCGAATATTGAATACGAAATCAGAAGCACGCGATAACTTTCGTGGGAAAGTCGGTTTTCACGGTAGTGTAAACGATCAATGCGGTGTCGCGTTTAATATAGAACGATCCTTGACGTATGTGCATTACCCTTACTATCGCGTCCAAATAAATCATAATCGGGATGAAGACCGTGTCGTGTATTTTCATATAACTAGTAGATCATATCACCTACCAAAGGTGGCCCCAAGATTAGGGTGGGGCTAATTACAAAAAATCTCTCCGATATATGATTTCCCAAGTGGAAAGTGATCTACTAGTCGAAATAAGTGAGCTGTACAAAAATGAGCGATTTCGGTTGATATTTAGGGGTGGCGCAAAGGGCCCATATAGCCGAGGCGGTAAACGCACGGGTATTCAGCATGACCATGCTGAGGGTGACGGGTTCGATTCCCGGTCGGTCCAGGATCTTTTCGTAAAGGAAATTTCCTTGACTTCCTTGGGCATAGAGTATCTTCGTGCCTGCCACACGATATACACATGCAAAATGGTCATTGGCAGAGGAAGCTCTCAGTTAATAACTGTGGAAGTGCTCATAGAACACTAAGCTGAGAAGCAGGCTTTGTCCCAGTGAGGACGTTACGCCAAGGAGAGGAGAGAGAGAGAGGAGCAAAGGGTTCAAGTGAAATTTTAGCTAGAACAAACTTTCAAAAAACATTTCAAATTTAATTTTCAAACTTAAATTTGTGCTCAAAATTGCGATATCTCTAATGGTTTCTGAGATATTTGAAAAAAAATGTCGTTTTTCAGTATTTTTTGGGTTGGATACTAAAATATGGCATTTTTTTTTCAAATTTCGCAGATATCGCGGATATCGACTTTCACGGAAGCAACAATTATACTTTAACCATTCGCAATCTAATGACGTAATATTAAAATTGAATGGTAACTTCCTTGATCGATGACATCCGTGGGTAATTGGGTTGTTTAGTGAATAAAATATTGCTATTTTCTATAGCCTAATCGAAAGAGCTCATTTTTCTGAGAATAACGTGATTTTATTGGATTTCAATACCTTTGTTTTGATGGTTAAATTAACAAAACAGTTTTAATTTTTGTGGATAGAATGACAGTTCAATCGATAAAGTGACAGTTCGACCCGAACAAAAAATTTTCCTCATACAAACTTTAAATGCATTTTAAAAGTAGTTCCCGGACTCCAAAAATTATGAAATTTTGGATTTCGACTAATTTTTGGGCGAAGAATCCGATTATAAAATAATCCGGATACCCCTAAAGAACCCAATTGAGTGATCAGGTTCACTCCACTGATCAACTACAACCCAGTTTAAAGTACCATTCTTCATATTTAAAATAAGCCAAGATGAATTAAGATTGTATGAAAAATGACAAATAAATTAGCAAATCACTTTTGCTTGTTTTACTAAAGAGACCCCAAACTTTTGGCCGATACATTTTGAGGTGTAACCCAAAACTTTTGGTTTTCAATGCATGCATTGAATGATAAAAAGGTTTGCTTCATTGATGCTTTTCAGAAAGCGGATGCAGCACTGAATACAGTGGAGGAGGATTCTCTAGACGGCTCAGATGACCGGCCGATTCAATTATGACGTCCATCATTTTTCAGGAACCTTAGACCCTCCCTCCCCCTCTGTCACGCTTTTTCGTATACCTAATACATGGAGAGTCACACTTTCGCAGACTCTCCTCCTCCTATACGATGGACGGCATATTTGAATGACCCCCAACCGAACAAATTGTAGCCCAACAAAAAACAAGTAAGAATAAAAAAACAGTATAAAAAATAACAACTACTTTATTGCGCAAGCCACCTCTGAAAAGAGATTTTCACTAAATTCCAACATTTCCGTTACCCTAATCCTAATAACAACAAATGTGCATCCTTCGTATTTTTACTTTAATTTGTTAAGGAACATCACAAAATATTTAACAGGTCAATATCCATTTGCTTCAGGTTCACGTTTCAGTTCCCGTTCAAGTTTTAGGTAATCTTCACGGCTTAATTGATTAACAGGTAATAAAACATTTGTTTGTTGGTGCCGATTGGCCGATGCATGTACAGGGTGCATTCCGGAAGACGCTTGTGAAATGTACTGATTGCTGTAAACATCATCGTTTGATGTATGCATATAATTTTGAACATTTTCATCTCGTGTAAAGTTACTCGTTGTTTGGGGTATATTGTAATTACTAATGTCTTCAATAATTGTTGGCGCCATCATACTTGCTTCATCGATGCTTTCAGAGTCGATTACTTCACAGTTGGACGATGTAGTTGTAGGATTACTTCTGGATATATCCATTGCATTGGTAGGCCGCGGCGTGGTATCGCAGGACATCATATGCGATGGACTGTTACTGCTATTCGGGAAGCTATTCAATGGGGGTGTAGGAGGTGCTGTATTTTCGATCGTTTCGCCTGAAAATGTAACACAATAAGGCAATTAGCAATTCAACCTTGAATAAATCTTTTACGCATACCACCTAGTAACATTTCTTGGAGCAAACTATCGATGTGCGCTACGCCAAACATTTTAGCTAACTCGATTTGCTGTATCATCTGCCATGTAATTGACTGTAGCACTGGTAATAAGAGTAAAATCTCTCCAAATCGGCCTCTGCAAATAAAAACAAAATGCGTATCGTATTGCTTACACTGGATTTCATATGATATTAAATATATTAAATTTTAAATTGTATTTTGAACATAAATTTAGAGGATATTAGTCCCATCAAATTAGTTTGTCTATTGATTCGAAGCATGTCAATACTGTATGCCGAACATTGCCTACCTAGAATCATACTGTTTATCTGACACGTAGTCCTCCAAATTATTCAAGACTTGATGCCGTAGAGCTTTGATTTTTTGTGGTTGATTAAGGCCCCTGACAGCTGAAATGTAAGATAAAACAGTTCGTAAATTTATATGGACATACTATTTTATACATAAACAATCTTGTCAATTTAGTAAGGATATTGCAAGCAACGGTTGCTGCGATGAGGAGTGGGCGGTCATGCTGCATCATTGGACTTGGCAGAACGTGGAACGTTACAAGCAGAAGCAGCAAACCCATCTCTTCCGAAAGAGAGAAAAGCAAACGTTGTCTGAAAGAAGCGGACCGCATTACAGTAAAACTGTTCTCAAAATACGAGAAAGGCAAAAAAATAGAGCAAGGTGGAAGCTTTCGTCGTTCTCAATAATAAATAGTCTTATTTGTAAGACATTCAAAGTGTTAACAGCAACTATACAATATTTGCTTGACACTTCAGCGGAAACATTACTATTGCTGAATAACAGGGAAACACATGATGATGATGAACCTGGGCGTGTTAGTGGAATACCTGTAAGTAAAAAGAAAATTGGGTAAAGTACTGTTCCCTCAAATTCCACTAAGAATTTGCATCCTTTGACAGATACGTATTTCGACCTCAACTGTAAGGTCGTCTTCAGTGTATTGTACTTGAATCGACTTGAAGATTGTGCATCTGAAGTTCTGATGCACTGTTGAAGCGGGATTTCAAGACGTTTGTCCTTTAATGATCATTTATTTATTATGATCAAGCCAATAGAGAAAATACATTGAAATTACATCGCTGCACAGTGGTTCCAACATAGGTCATAAATCCAAAAAATTGAACTCAATGAAACTGTGATATCATTACGGTGACATAAAGTTTAATGATAAAATAACTAGGGTCAATCATTACTTTTATCAAATGTATGCCGAAACTTATCCGCAGAGCTCATGAAAGTAGATGTTCTTGAGAAGACATTTTATTTGCAAGTTTCTAATTTCAGACCTATGCATTCACCACTCATTTAAAAAGGTTCATCCATTCATGTATTTGGTTGATTTTGTTCGATTCTGGCATAGTTTATTTCGATGTTCATCACAAATTTAGATGCCATTCTTCATCATTTTATTTGAATAAGTGTGACTGCATTAGATGCTTTTTCCACAAAGTAAAAAATGTTTCCCCTTACGACCCTTTTGGACATTGTTCTATAAAACTTCCCTATAATCCTAAACAATGTTTAACTGGTGAATTTAGCTGCGACCATTTGCGACCAGATAGGTGATAGTCACTTAAATGTCGTATCTTCAATATACTCAAAAACAAACAAATACCTCCCGCATTGCATTGCAGGTATCACTTTTCCCCAACTTTTACCCTTTCTATCCATCACATTATGTACGTTTCACTATTCTAGAGCAGTTTTGACTACCTTTGGCAGCCTAAACTGATATTAGTATATCCAAATCAGTTGGTAACCGAAACTGCAAAGTAATGAATTTCGGCTCCGTAAAGCCAAAAACTCGATTGAGGATCAAAAAAGCAGTCAGAAAAATACCCACATTACTTGTATAAACCCGTACAGTCATGATCCCAAGCAGCACCTGCAACATCATCCAAAATGTGGCTTTCTATGCTTTGGTCTAAATGAGTTGCATTAGAAGCACTCGCAACTTCCATCTTGTCAATTGAGTTGCACTTAAACTCCGATTTCGTAAAGTTTCGGCTTTGTTTCATAGAAATCACCAGATAATTCGTGTTTGACATCGATTCATGGAGGCGGAGCTTACATATTTCTCACAAGTAATAAAACAGTCAGCTTACATTAAATGTGCTATGTTTCAGTCATGCAACATCTAGCTCTAGTTTGTTTTATGTTCCCAATGTGTCACGAAAAACTTGCGCTTCTTTTCATTTTGACAGTTCTCTAACTTGTGACAAGGAAGGTGCAATGAAGTAACAAGTAACTTCAGTAGCTTTTATGGTGTGTTGAGCAGCAATTCTCTCACAGAGTGTTTGGTGCAGTATGTAAGGTAAGAAGTTAATAATCCTGGTGTCCATGGTTCGAGTCTGAACAAAATCTTTTTTCCATTTTCTTATTATTCTCTCCCATTCAAGTTGCATAACGATTCAGAATCTACGCTTTTTGGGTTTCAAAGAAGAAGCAATTGTGTTTTATCGTCAATAATACGGACAGTGAATAAATTGCATTAAGCATGCTGTTACTGGCTTTGAAACAAGTCGTGTTGCTTGGGATGTTGCAAACCCATAAAAGTTTCTTATGCCAAATGAGACATATGGGCATTAGAATTTTCAGGATACATTTTTCTGATACGAGACTTTGCTATTCCAAAAATTATCTCAACCGGGTTGAAAAAATGACAATGAGGAGGTAAAAATGCTGCAATAATTCCAATTGAACGTAGATAGAATATTAAGTTTGGATCACAGTTTATGGGCGCTCGGCCTCCATAAACCAAACAGGATGGAATCCATGATAACGGTTGACATTGTCATTGCGTAGAGCTAATTCCCGGCAGCATTCAAAAATGGGTAATTCTCGCTGAGACCGGCCCACTATTTACACCTTCTCTTCAAGAATGTTTAAGGTGGCGATTTTCTGAAAGTTCTCGCTAAAAAAGTAAGGAAAATGCATTTGGTTACTTTAATTGATGGACCCCCCGTTAGTTAGAGCCACAACATTTTTTGCAGACCCCTCGATTTTGGTCAAATGGAGGCTTATTTAAACCATTACTTATAACTCGAAAGTTTCTACAAAAACCACCTCAAAACAAATTATTGTTGAAAAGAAGAAAGATAGAGCTACAATATAGAATTCTAAAAAGTTGGGTCGGCCATATTGATGTTGGCCGCCATCTTGGATTTTTATACCAAAACATTTTTTTCACCATGATGGCTACCACCGATTTTTTCATTAATTGAATGTTGAGACACAGGCAAACAGACGTAACACCTTGAACGATTCACATGGAAATCCATCGCCCAGTTCACACTACCATCACCTGGTGGAAAAGTTGCACGAATCACTGTGTTGTGCAATATCGTCGACAGAAGGCGCTAGTGTGAAACGTCAAACGCATAGAAAAACGATGCGCGCGCCTCTGGTTGTGAAAGCCACAACTATGAAAATTTAAAATGATAGTTAAAAGCGTGGTCGATGGAAATTTCGCAAGTGTTACGTCTGTTTGTCTGTGGCTGAGACATTCATACATTACATATCAAAAAATAAGAGATGTCTTTTTTTCCTATCAAAAGTTATCTGCAGTTTTGTGAATTAAGCCACGTTTTCTCCATACATATTCCATGCGCACCGCCAACGACATGCAACAGCATCCGAGTTCACGCCTGCATGTACACACAAAGGCACCTGCCGCAAAATTCGGGTTAATCAGAGGTTCGTTTCCGTTTTTGACTGTTTCTCAATTATGCGGGTATTGCTCTTATAACTTTTTTTGTGTTTCGAAAAGCTTAAACCTTCAGCTTTCCAATAGTGGGTTCACATTTTTAATTCGTGTTCGAAAACACTGCGAAATAACGCTGCATTTATGTTAACGGCCGACATCGGGCCCAGAGCGCAAAAGTGACATGGTTTACAAAACAGCAGATATTGTGGATTTACCGGCTACTTGTATTCTACCGGTTACTTAAGTAGCCGTTACAAAGTAGCCATTTTCATATAAAAATCAACTTGATTGTCAAAAAATGAATGTCGCTGAGTAGCTACTGGTAACGAGGAATAGCGCATGTAATAAAAATGTTTAAAATTATTTTTAAGTTACTCTTTTTATAAAACGGCTACTTTGGAGGTGCGACCGGTAGAATACAAGTAGTCGGTAAATCCACAATAACTTTTGAAAGAAGAAAAAGACATCTCTAATTTTGATGTTATTATATGTTATGTATGAATGTCTCAGCTTTGAATTGATGCAAAAAATTTTTAAATCGGTGGTTGCCATCATGGCGAAAAAAATGTTTTGATATAAAAATCCAAGATGGCGGCAAACATCGATATGGCCAACCCAATAATTTATAATTCTAAATAGTAGCTCTATCTATCCAGGGCCCATATAGCCGAGGCGGTAAACGCACGGGTATTCAGCATGACCATGCTGAGGGTGACGGGTTCGATTCCCGGTCGGTCCAGGATCTTTTCGTAAAGGAAATTTCCTTGACTTCCTTGGGCATAGAGTATCTTCGTGCCTGCCACACGATATACACATGCAAAATGGTCATTGGCAGAGGAAGCTCTCAGTTAAAAACTGTGGAAGTGCTCATTGAACACTAAGCTGAGAAGCAGGCTTTGTCCCAGTGAGGACGTTACGCCAAGAAGAAGAAGAAGAAGAAGAAGCTCTATCTATCCGCTTTTCAACAACAATGCGTTTTGAGGTGGTTTTTAGAGAAACTTTCGAGTTATAACTACTTGCGTGCGCAGCCTTTTCTTTTTTTTTATCTGTATTAACGAGATTTTTAGCCCTAGGCATCTCGGGACCCACGCTTTACTTACCTTCCCTTTCTTTTTTCTCGCTCGTTCATTTTGTTGAACGCAAGAAAGAGCGAGATAAAAGAGGAGGCAAAGTGCCCCCTCTATTATCTGTTTCTTTCGCGTGTTTGTTTACGAGAGTGAGTGAGAAAAAAGAAAAAGCTGCCCACGCTAGAGGTTATAACTGTTTAAATGAGCCACCATTTGATCAAAATCGAGGGGTCTGCAAAAATTGTTGTGGCTCTAACTTACGGGGGGTCCATCAATTTGAGTAACCAAATGCATTTTCCTTACTATTTTAGCGAGGACTTTCAGAAAATCGCCACCTTAAATATTTTTGAAGACAAGGTGTAAATAAAGGGTGGTACGGTCAAAATTTGGTCATACATTTTTTTTTATAAAGTCAGACTGCGTACACTAAAACAGCTGATTTTTGGACCAGTAGTGGTAAATTATGTGTAGCTTATGCCATAACATTTTCATCAAAATCCATTAGGTATTGGTTATTATATAGAAAAAAGCAACGACCTGCCTTTTTAGAATTTTGTACAAAGGCGCTCCATAGTGTAAATCTTTGACAATTTAACCCTATAATGGATACCTGGGGTCCATTGGACCCCAGAGCCACTTTGAAGTTGTCGCAAACAAGTTTGGATTGACATATCGGCCCCATTTTTACAGTACCTTCAAACTACACCGCGATGAGTTATTTGTGCAAAAATACCAATAGTTTCATGGCGTTCTATGGATTATTCTCGATGTCAAAGTTGAACCGGGCGTTTTTGTACCCCTGGGGTCCATTGGACCCCACGGCACAAATGATTGTATCTTTTGATCATGACTTCCTAGAATAATTGTTCTGCAGACCAAGGGCGATCTTATGATAAATTAATTGAATCGAAATAAGCCCAGTAGATGGCGCTAGGGTGTATTCAAATTACGGATTGAATGCTAGAATATCTTGATATTCTAAATGCATAGAATGTTCGTGTCTTCGGCAAAAGTGTTTAGTACACCAAAATCTATTTGATAATAGAAATTATGCTGATGTTTTTCTGCAAGATGGCGCCAATAGATACATATTCGCTCACCATCCTAGGCTCCCTGAGCGACAAACTTCTAAAAAAATGTAAACTTCTTTTGAGGTGAATGTCTTGATGCAATATAATGACAAACAATACCAATACTTCTTATTTGATGGATTTACTTCACAATTGACTCACCAGGTGGCGAAAGTATAGATAGCTTCAAAGATTACAAATGGATGAGACTTTTGAACCATATTTCGAAAATGTTCTGTAAAGATGTTCGTTTGACTAAGCGTTACCCGTTGATGTAGTTATTAGTGATTTATACTCCTACCTACACACTTATTTTGTATTTAGGAGTTCGGTACTTTTTTCTACCGGGCTCACCCAACAAACATTATTGCTGTACAAAAGCTGAATAAGCCGCTCTTAAGTTAGATTTTGACTGAACAAGCTGTTATTAAGCTGGTATTGTTACTTGGGCAAACTGTAAACCACGGGATTGGCGAAAAATCAGTAGGGTAATTTTCCAATTGTTGCACGGCTAAAAATTCGCCAATTGTTGCACACCCCATAAGAATAACATGGAGTGTGCAACAATAGGCGAGTTTTTAGTCGTGCAACAATTGGAAAATTACCCTATTTATATTGGAAAGAATACGAACTTCAGTAAAATTCTTCCAATTTTACTGAGTTCGGTAATTTTTGGTGATAGTTTTTCAGTATTAATCATGCTTTACCGAAAAAGGGAAAAAGTCAGTAGACACAAGCACCGACTTTTAGGTAATCATTGTGATTTTACTGAGTTTTCGCTAATATGAAACCAAAACAAACTGCTGCAAACAGAATCGTCATTGCATTTCTCAACAGCAGCAGCGCAGCTGCAGAAAGATGTCGTCGAATTCGCGCTTCACATAATTATTTCAACGGAATGCCAACTTCTAGGTAAGTATTGTCGCGCTTATCTTAGATTCTCAGCAAGCTGCGTTCGAAACGCGCAGCGTCAGATCGCGCCAGGCCGCGCACATATGATTTGTACACGGTGTGCACCTTGGCTAAAACTGTTTTGCAGCCGCCGGGTGGAGCTGTCAGCCGCCGTGTACAAATCAAACGGGCGCAATCTTATGGCGGCTGACTCAGATCAGCAGGATCTGAGTGAATAAGCTAGGATGCACAATATTTCCTAAATTGGGAATGGAACTTGCATTCATGGGAACTTGAAGATATTATGTAGACACTTACTTACTGAGTCACACACTGTTACGAAGATTATGGGTGGCCAAACTCATATGCCTTTGAATATGAATATTCAAATTTCGAACAAATTACTAGCCTTCAATAGTTTCCGGTTTCCAAAGTTGCAACAGAACTTTTTAAAGGTGTATCCGGCGTTCTGGATCTTTGTTGGAAAACCTCAATTTGGCAAATCACATAATTTCACAAGGTTCCCACCCGATCAACCTTAAGCGCAGGAGTGAGTTTTGCCGGAGCACGGGAATCATCCAACGGCGGTGGCGTCTGGTGGCCAACGAAATGTTCAAAGTACCTACCAACAGCATAGATTCCTGCTTATTTTGCTGTCCCAGGAAGCAATCCGGTGAGATGCGGACCTAAAAAGCATTTTTTTTTTCGCTGGGAGAAACCGTCTCGATTCAACTTTGGTTTCCTTTTTTTCTAATTTGAACAAAACCAAATCATTGCTCCTGCCGTCATTCAAAGTATCGGAATACCTTTGCTCAGCTTCATCCAACACGATACCGAGCAGAACGGTAAAGGTGCATCGTGACTTATCTTTGTGTTTCGATATCAATATGCAAAGATACGTTGATATCGGAAATTGAATATATTCCGATAAATATTCATGAAGAAAACCAAAGTTCCAGCGACAACATGGAGTTTAACGAAATTTAGTTACGTTTCGGTAAAGGTTTTTATCGGATGACCGATAAAGGACATTTTTTAAGTTTGGTATTCGATCGAAAAATTTGTTTGAAGATATGTGACGTGATAACCAGTAAATAACAGTCGACATTAATCGATAAATTTTGGCAAAGAACTTTAACGAAGTTTGTGAAATGGTTGATCGTTGTCCATTTTTATGAATGGTAATCCGAATCAAATAAAAAAAAAACAAAATTGTAAAACTGGGGTGCGGCATGCGGGAAACAATCCAAGAAACTGAGTAACTCAGTAATCTAAAGTTAGTAAAACATTTTTACGAAAACGTACTGACCTGTACTGACTAACTCGGTAATGTTTTGACAGATGTCCAATTTATCAATTTACTGACTTTTTAGTATTGGAAATATTACCAAGTAGTAAGCAGTTCAAAAACCCAGTAAAATTTTACCGAACTCGGTAATCTAAACTAGCTGTGTAAGATTTTTATTCGACTCGCAATAATTCCTTTACAAAATAATTTAACAAGACCTTTTTCTGCTTCTTGTTAAGTTCATGTGAAAATTAGCACATGCCCGAGCAGAGGAGAATAGCAAAATTGATAACTACGGAATCACAAAACCTGTTTTTATATCTTGTTTTGTTATTACACAAGTTTACAAAATAAAACGAAAGTCGTGAACTTCTGTCAACGACCAAAATTTTTGAAGCACAATTTAGTTCTGATTTCGAAACCGATCTTCAAAAAATTTAAAGTAGAACAGTTTTTGAGTTTTAGCTCAATATCGAGTTTTACAACTTTTCAAAATATGTAATTTACTAAAATTCAAATATATTGCGTTTTGTTCAACCAATTTTAAATCTTTCCCCATAAATTAAAGGCTGAATACAATACCATTCGATCATCTGAATACAGGTTTTGCGTCAGATTGGTGAAATTTATGATATTGGCGAGTTTTAGGGACAATCTTCTTAAATTTTAGCAAAATTCCCAAAATTTTTTGAAGAAATGTATTTTTTCAATTAGAAAAAACCAACTCAAAAATTCTTTCTCAACGTTTATTTGACATATCATATGTAGGCGAGTTACAATAAAAATTTCAGCTCAATCGGAGCATTGATTACGGAGAATGAGATGTTTGAAGTGAGCGACTTTGCTTAAAAATAGAACAAAAATCGATTTCAAATCATCAACCTTGTATGGAAAGTCGAAAAAATTTCCGCTCTACTGTAATTTTTTTCCTTCGCGTTTTCGAACTCAGGGCATGGTTCTACACCAAAAATGATCATCAGCTTACCGAGTTCAAAAATGCTGTAAACTAGTGTTATTAAATTATTAAAGCATAGCTTTTCCATAACAAGTTTTGTCGGACAATCTCATTTTGTTATAATCCAGCTATTGACCAGCCTCCTGTCACGCGGCCATGTTTTTGAGGTCAGCATCAAAATCCAGGAACGATAATTGACTGTGGCTGAATCATATTAATAACAATTCTAAATTTTTTGGAAACTTTCTCCCTGTGAAGAAGACGAGCTGGTACTATTACAACTTCATTTTGAAATAAACAATTGCGAAATTAAAAGTAATGTTTTGCCTTAACTAACTGTTTTAAAAGGTGAAAATAATTTCAGTTGGGAAAAATGTTTCGCCGTTTTTAATTATTGCTCCTGGAATTATGTTTGTTTACAAACTTTGCGCTGTCTTGGGGAACCAACCGCCCGAGCCGCCGCTATTGTGTTCAACAAGGCGGCTGAAAGTGGGAACCAAAGATGTTGGCTCGTTATTTTCCTGTGGGGCAGTATTGCCGTGACAGGAGGCTGCTATTGACTAAATTATATTTGAACAACATGTTTTGTTAAAGTACAAGTTTTGTTATTGTTATACTGAGGCGGTATTATTGACTGGGTATCACCTTGGAATTCTGTAACGTGGTTACAATATTACAATTAATTGCTCGTTTCAATAATCTCGATTGATTATCTTTTCGCCATGAAAAGTCAGATCTAAATCGTACCCTAAACGAAGCAGACATATTCAAGCCATATTTTATACGACGATAGCGCCGCTCGGTGGTCGATATTGAAACCACCCATCTCCTATCTCAAAGCAGCTATGAACTCACTCAATTTCTTAGGTTCAGTTCTTCAGACTGATGAGTTATTTTAACGGATTATGCATTGTGTAATAATCTATTATCCAAAGGACAAAAAATTTTATCAAGAGTCTTTCCGAATCAAACGGTGATACAAAGCGGACGTGGTCCAAAATTGTTCAGTGGAAGTTTTTTTTGAAAAAGTTGAAGTGACTGTTAGCCGTTTGAAAACGTTCTGTGAGTTAAAAAAGGGTCAGTAGTGATTCTGTTGAAAATATTGTAATATCCTAAATTATTTTAGAAATCGGAATCTTAAAAAAAATGTGGAAGCTAATATAGGCCCAAAGCCTTATTCCATCTATTGTCCACTGCAAATCGTTGTTTCTAAAGTCAGTGAAGTGTTGCATGAGAAATTTGCCTTTGGAGGGGCGGCAATGGAAGTTTTGAAGCGTTTTCCGAAAACGTTCCAAAATTTACCTTATCAAAACAAACGGGGCAATACGCCCCATCAAAAAAAAAAACGTCCAGCCCCGTGATAAAACTGTACCAGGGAATAATTCCACCACATGCTTATACTAGGAGGGCCTTTTAACAAGTGTTTAACTGCATAAAAGTTGCAAAATAACCAAAGCGAACAGAACTAGCTTCGTTTACAATGAAGTTAGCTTACATGAGGTAAAATATTACGCCAAAAGCCTCGATTTCAGACTTTTTGATATTTTTATTGCTTTTTTGGACCAATCAACTAACGGACTAGCTTGATGGCAATTATTCATCAAGGGGGCATCCATAAAGTACGTCACGCTTAGAGGGGGGAGGGGGGGTTCTGAAAAGTGTGACAAGCAATGTATTAAGTATAGGAAAAACCCGTACGAAGGGGGGAGGGGGGGTTGAAAATTCCCATTTTTAGCGTGACGTACTAAATGGATGCCCCCCAATATTTAAGATTTGCAATCGATCACGCACGCAAAAAGCGCTTGAATCGCTAGAAAATGAAGGGGGGCGTTTTGCCCCGGTGGGGCGTATTATACCCTTTTACCCTAAGTATGAGGCCACATACTCGTAAATCACCAAGCTCAGGACTTAGACTAAGCTGCTAGCTGCAGCAGTCAAACACACCCAAACACATGAAAGCCCTTACGCTATCAACCGTTACACTCTAAACACGATACAAAACTATAACTTTCATCCTACGCAATATCTTCTATTCAGTAAACAAAGTGTCGTTGCCGGATTTGGCATGTTTCTAGACCAAAAATCACAATATTTTTACGGATTTGCACTCATTTTAAGTAACATACACAGTTTTTGCTGTCTCACTTTGTACGTAACAGTTGCCATCCGTCGAAAACAATGTTAAAACCTGGTGCAAACTTGGGCGCAAACCTCCCGGAGATTCCGTTTCTAAGTTTTCCACACGCGTACCGCAATCCGGGGGGCGTAGCGCAATTCAAATCACCATCGAATCCGTGGAAACGAGGAACACGAAAATAAACGTGACTACGCTGAACTAACGCAAATGATTTCCGCAGTCGATATCAAAGAAACGCGCCCGCAGTTGATGTCAACGAACGCATCGCAAACTATATCAGCAAACGCTTCACAACTATCGCAGAACCTCATGGAATCAGCACCAAGCCAATCCACGCCAATTCGCTGCCAGAAGCTACAAAAGGGTTCCCGAATCGACACAAGCCTTAACGCAAAACAATCGGCTCTTACACATTCATCAAAAATGAACCGTATGTGTCAGAGTGAAGATACGTTCTCTTTGTTTTTAACAAATATCGACGGACGAGTGGCAGAGGATCAGATAAGCACTATGGTATCGCAATCGCTAGGGATAGATGAAAGTAATTCAATCGGCATCATTAAACTTGTATCGAGATGGAAAAAGGATAATTGCGACTATGCATCGTTTAGAGTAATGCTTCACGATCAATATAGGAAAAAGGCGTTGCAAGCGAGTACGTGGCCTGTAGGTGTAATGTATAGAGAATTTTATGAGCGACCAAGGATTGCATGGAAACCAATATGAAAATTTAAAAAATGTTGTGGATAACTGGTTTTATGTACAATTAAATTATAATGTTTGTTGTTATGTATGTCCAAAAACGAAAAAGTTAAATGATTGTTGATGTAATTAGTATTCTTGCACTCAGATAAAAATGTTCATGTTACAATGTATGTGTAATGATTGGTAGATTGTGTTGTTTGAACAGGTTGTGATCTTCATCTATTTTAGCAGAACGTTAGGTGTTTTGATTTTTGTAGCAAAAATATTATCACTTAGTTTTTAAGAAGCAGTCTGTGCAGTTTATACTGAAGACAAAGAAGAATAAATAAATATAACAGGACTATCTTTTTTCACTTGGGATGGGGAGTCCAACATCGATGGAGATGGGGAACGCACATTCTCTAGTGACTCACTATGAAGCTCATCTTTAATCAATTTGTCACCACTGGTGGCCATGGCACTTACTTGCTATTATTATTCAATAGATCTATATAAACTTTTGCTCCCCGTTAAATTCACTTTTCTTCTGTGTGAGGATTAGTAGTAGTGGTATATGGAATGAAACCAGATCTCACAACCAGTATACCAGTAGTACTGGTCCAGTACAATGTACACCGTCGTACAATGAGCACTCGCTACAGCGTATAATGGAAGTCAAGCTTCCTATCACGGTGTCAAAATTTCGATTATTATCGAACATTCATGTACCTCGGATGTTTCTTCGAAAATGATTAGTATTTGGGATATATATTCATAATCAGAAAACTAGAAAATATTTCATCGGCAAAATTTTTTCCATACATTTTGTATGGGACATTTTTTGGGCTAAAATAGTAATAATTGATTTTTAGTATGGAAAATAGCCAAAAACTCAGATAACTCAAATTTTCCCCGATAGAATATTTTCAAATTTTGCATTTATACATTATAGGCGAAATTCTAACAATCTATGAAGAAAAATCCGAGGTACATGAAAGTTCGATAATAATCAAAATTTTGACAACGTGCCTATCAAACAATGGATAGCACTTCTCTGATGAGCGAAACTATTTATCAGGATTTTCGGCGACTATTCGGTAAATTCGCCTTAAAATTTATACGGAAGCTGATAGAGCCACTTTTAAAGATACGAATCACTACTCTTCATAATCGAATAATACGAATTGCACCGGAAAAAGATCACTATTTCGGGAGCTAAAATTATCCGCGAACTTCTAGCTTGCAGTCACTCACACAGCCAGCTTTCCTATATAGTTGTTAAGCAATTCAACAACAAATAGTTCAGTTGGTAAACAACACTATGCTTTATGGTTGTGCCTGAAAATTATCCAAATGTTATTCAGCATCATGCTGAATTAATTCGTCGTAATGGTGCATGTAAAATGAGTGATGGTTAGTTTGGGAATCTCATGCTCTTATATTCATCCTATTCGAAAACATGCGATTATGGCACCGATTGATTCCGCTCTTTTTGTTTGCATAGGTGCTCACTTCTTACAAAAAAATACAAAAATAAGAAACAAAACAAACAGCGCTTCAATCCTTTGTTCTTCGAAGGATGAAAATGGGAGCCACATGCTTAATAATAGATACAATACCCTACTTGAGGGTATAATTTCGTTGCGCAATTTGCGTGCCGGGTAGTTACACGGTAAAAAATATGCACTGTGATATAAACTGATTGGCACTTGAATTCGCACTACTGTTCAATCAGTTTGTTATCAATTACATATCATTTGACAAAGAACATCCAATGCCTCTTCAATTTTAATGTATCTTCACATCAATTCGTCGTTGACAATGTTTTGATTTCAAAACTAAAATTTTTAAAAAAATGTGTACAGCCGCACCCAGATTCGATACCAGGACCTTTAGAGTCACGATCAACTATTTTACCACTACTCTGCTTCTCATCTGTTAGAGAGATGCGAATCGAAGCGAAGCACTTTCTACCGCCTGTCATCTATATTTACTTTCATGCCCAAAACAGTCATTACCAAATCAACAACTTTTCACTTTGGATCGTATTGCTTTTAACAGTAGTGCAAATCGAAGGGATTTTCTGTTGATTTCTCTGGTGGGTTTGTTTTGGTCCTCAAATCAACACTGACAGCATTGCGATCTCAAAGGAAAAGCACTTCTGATCATGTTGATTACGACATTGAATAGTTAAGGGATTTTTCTTTTACATCTAGCGTGCAGAATTTTTACCGTGTACGCGCAGCTCCACTCCAGTTGTGCGCAACCAATCAGGAGCAAGCAAGCAGACGACGTCGTTGCGCGCCAAAGCTACACGCAGCACGCTTCCATTGTCTGCGACCAAAACAAACATCGACGCTCGCCCACCGGCTGACCGTTGTTGTTGATAACTTGCGTGGAAAGGTAAGTTAACTTATTATGGTCCCTTTCGAGATTGTTTTAATGAAACGGAAATAAAACAATAGGGGTAATCACTAAACATATTAAATTGCTGCGTAAGCCATGATTTTCTGCTTATTTGAAATATTTCATGATTTTGCATATGAAATAATCAAAGATTGCCTTGGTGATCGCGACGTTTAATCAGTTTAATCAGTTTAAGCTGTTAAGTGAATCCCCCTAATATTTTCTGGAATAGTAGCTGATTCGCTTGATTGTGCCATTACTTGTTGCATTCAGTCTTGTACTGATCGCACGCGGTTGATACCGGTTGGGTATGTTTCAAGAAATGCAAATATGGATACTGCCCATGATATGAGATTCACCCTTGCGCACAACTTTGTTTCTTCGAAGCTGGCTCCCGATTTCAGACAGTACATGTTGCTAAGTGTTTGACAGTTGCTGTTTACCGAACCTCAGCAAACTGAGTCAATTGCCGATTGATGTTGCAAAATATATTGCCGAGATTCAGTAATTCATGTAAATTACTAAATTTCGTTGATTTCAATGACATATTTCTGATGAACTGTCAAATTTTAACGACATTCCAACAAAAACATGCTTTACCGATTGAGTTCGTTATTTCAGATTACCGAGATCAAATTTTTAGATTAAGTGTGTTGGAGTAAGTTTGTTGTGTCTCGTTTCGCTAAATTCACGGTTTCGTTTATATTACGGTTAAATTTTTTTTGACCGTGATAAAACCGAAAAACCACTGTATAAGTAAACTCATACACTAAGCATATATTATCATTCGATTTCCATATATTTTTACACTTTTTATTAAATAAACTTGGAGAACACCGAAATATTCCGTTCTCGGAGCACACATATTTCCTTGCTTCTCCAGCACGGCACCAGCTTCTGGAATTAGCATTGAGTTGAAAATGCGATGATGAAAAAGTCCATCCAACACTTGCTGCAGCAAATGATTCGGTCCTCTTGAAACTATATCTTAAACCTCACTTCACGATTTATTCCTTGCTTTACTCCATACTCCGAAGTTATATTTGCGAAAATCAAATGCAAACGATTTGTTTTGCTTCGCGAAACATGGCGGATGGGAAAAGTGACAGTTGTATGAATACTTGCCGAAATCTCAGCAAAAACGTTTACTGAAATCGGCATTAAACGCATTTACTGATAAGCTCCGCAAATAAGTTTATCAAAATTAAGAAATTTCAAATGAGTTGCCGATATCTCAGCAAAAATTTAAAGTTAATCTCGGAAAACAAATGTTTATTGTCGAATCATCAGCAAAATTATGAATTGCTGTTGCAGCTCGGCATTTTTTTCTGCCGAGCTCAAAAATATATTTTATGCAATTCAGGATCATAATTTTTTATTTTATATAACTTATTTTGGTATCATAATGGGCAATTTTTCCGAACTGGTTCATTATGCAACTGAAATGAGTTGCATAATGAAAAATACTTGTATAATGTTCATAATGCAACTCATTTGAGTTGAATTATGAACATTATGCAACTCAAATGGGTTGCATTATGAAAAAATCATTGCATAAAATTTTGTATGGAACTCGTTGCAAAACTCGATTTTTTCAGCACTCTTCGTATTTATCCAACTCGGCAAGCCTCGTTGGATAAATGTACGACTCGTGCTGAAAAAATCAACTTTTTGCAACTCGTTACATAAATAACTATTAAGTGTGTGAACACCAACCATCAAATGCTGAAACCAAGCATAAACGTCATTACTTGAACCCGTGTTGATTGAGCCTTCTGCCTGCCTACTCATTGTTCATCATGGCGGTGGTAGTTAAAAGTGGCGACGGTGACATTGTCGTTTTATTGTATCAGTTTTATGAAATAAATCATTTACTGCCTGCCTCTGCAACTAGAACAAATATTCAATCTCCGTGAAGATTCAGCCATTTCAGCTTCAGGTAAGTGTGCCGCCGGTAATGGGGTGAATGATCGCAAGCTCATGTATGTGTTGTGTTTTCCAGATGCAGTTTGCAATCGTACACCCCCAATCGAAAGGTGACCCAAAATGCAGCATCCGTAGCACGAGCACCGAGACCGAAACTAGAGCCAGCAATCGGAATCAACACCTTCCTGTTGGGAACACCCGGTTCGAGCTAGAAAACACAGGCTCCGTTGAAAATGAAGTGTTTTTTGCGTGTTCCACCTATCGACAGACAAGAAGCTGCGACCGGAAATTGCTGGGCGTCCACGTCAAGAAGGTCATGGACGAGATCGAGTTGATGCCCGATGATCTAGTGATGAACCGGAGTGCAAAAATGGATTCCTTTTGGACCTTGTTTTGGACGGTTTCCCCCTGAACGGTTGTGCAATCCGAGAAATTGGACGACCTGCTGGAGAAGCACAAGACAGCAAGACCGGGTCGCCCCTAAAAGTGTAGCGCGAGTTTTTGGGAGCATTGGCAGTGCTTCTCAAAAAAATATTATATAAAAGTCAGTGCACAAATATGCTTGTTCGCGACCGAAATATGATTGACATAACTTTATATTTTTCACCATGAATATAATGTAATTGGTGAAATGCTCAGATGGCCTACAACATCACCTAGCATAAATTTTTCAACTCGTTTAACCATCAGCAATTCCTTTTCTGCTTTTATTTGCAAGTACTCGTGCAAATGTAGCAGATTGAGAATCGCAGCTAAAGATTTTGATGGAGTGCTGCGTATCTCCTGTAACAGAAATGGATGCAAGACTTTGAATTTTCGCAAGCTTCGATAGCCTCTTTTGTTTTTGGCCACCAGACAAACGAAGCATGCGATACTTCCTCAATATGCTCATGCATCAAAAAAAAAACAAAGATAAATCACATTCAGGTGGGTTTTAAACTACGATATGAGCATGAAATTGCACAGAAAACCAATAAACGGGGCTTGGGACTAGCTAATTCTTTCTCAATGTACACAGTTCAAGAACTCTCAACTATATTAAGGTCAATAACGGCGCCGGCCATGTCCTTGCGGTCATCGAGGATAAGAAGGAATGTTAGTTAGACAAACGTTGTTATAGAGACCGAGAACAACGATTCTCCACGTTTGTCTCAGGAAGGATTTTTTGTTAGTAGGGTAGGGTACATTGTCAGGTCTAGGATTCACCTATGGTTGGTGATGTGATCTGACAATAGATCGATATACAAAAACCGCCACACAAAATCGACTTTTTCACTTAAACAATCCAAAAAGAAAATCTTATAACACGTCTCCACCCCAATATGAAGTAGAATTCTTTACTACTTTTCACACAGGAATGAGCTGAACGCGACGCTTAGTTTAGCTTATATTTATTTACTAAAGAAAGTACATTAGGATCATGTTTCACTTTGGTCATATAACACAATAAAATAACAGCATGAAACGAGCTCACCCATTTATGTGTCTCCATCGCTGGTTGTCTGTGTATCTCAACGTCGAACACAGCACAAAATTTGTATGCAATTCTTATATTCGGCCAATTTCTGTCCCATACAAACTGTATGGAAAAATTTTCACCGATAGAATATTTTGAACACTTCTGCAAATGAAAATATATCTTGAATACTGATGTTTGGTGGAAAGAAACCCGATGTACATTCAGTTTTTAAAATCTGCTGGTTCAGACATAGCGTGACTAGTTTTCTTGACGCATTTTCAAGGCAGCTCGTTTGATCAATCTTCCATTCACAGTTAAAATCTTATTTTTCGGTAAAAATTTTAAGTCAAAAATGTGTGTTGCCAAAATTGGTAAAAATATGTTGCCAAAATCGGGAGTAGACAAAAACGGGTGTCGCAAAAAATCAGTAAGAAACTGTTCTTCGCTCAAGCATACCCATGTGAACTGCAGGAGTGCGAGGCAGCGACCATCAGATAGTCTGCCAAAACGCAGACGCTTACACTGGATGCGAGTTACCTCTCGGCAGCTATATTATCGCACAATTAAAAATTAAAAATTAGCAATAAACTTGATCAAATTCGCCTAACACTTTGTATGGACGAAGCAATAAAAATTCAGGTTTTTATTGAATTACTCGAAATTCTATAAAGATTTTTCAATATTTTTCCATGCAGATGATAAAAAGAAGGAACATCTCTTTATTATAAAAGACTAAGATAGATTTAATCAATATTTTTGTAAGATATTGCCTATTGCTAGTTTTTGCCGTTTCAGTGCGCGTTAATGTTTTAGTCGTTACCTCTCACTCCTCAATACCAATAACCGCCGATATCGCAGACACGTAACACCGCAAATATTCGTTAAGCTGCTAGTACACAGGGTCAAATATTTGTCCGAAAAGAAACCAATGCTCAAACATCTTGTTTGACTCGATCAAATTTTCATTAGTGTCAAACTGATGTTGTTTCTTGAGTTCTTTTCTTGTCAAATATTTGACCCTGTGTACTACTGGCCTTAGCGAAGTAAGGGTTTCAGATGTTTTCCAGGCAGCAGACGGCTTCAGCAGCTGAGCCCACGATGTTTAACATTTCCAAAGTCAGTACGAGTTATGTTGTTATAATGCCGGGCAATCTCTTGTAAATTTTATGTTTGCAAGAGGAAACAAGACGTTACGTGAACAGACATGTAGGGCTGACCAGGTGAAGAATGATATTGCGAGTTTAAGACGTTCCCGAGATTGGGTGGAGCCAGTAGTGGCAAACCAAAAGGGAAGGCGTAGAATGGTTGACTCAGTCTTTTCTATGTAAAGATGTTGTACTAAATAAATATAATAAATGGTAGAGAGAAGGGTAGCTTTTTTGAATTTCTTAACTTATTGTTGTTAGAGCGGTAAAAGAGGTCCTAGAACAATGACTTTTTTTCGAAAAGATACTACATGATCCAGTACATTGTTGGGCATAAAACTAATTATGGGTTGCCTCATTTAACTTCTAGCGAAAACAGGTTAAGAAACTTCCGAAGCCGTGATATCCATTCTATATTAGTAGTTTCTACTATTGTAAATTAGATACGTACTTGGGTCAAAAAATACTAATGCTTTGATGCAAGCCAGCTCCGAGTCATCAAGTTTTATATCTTTTATGGCACTAACGAGTTCATCGATGATTCTTGCCCCTATTCTAGATATGTCGAGATTCGGCGCCATCTTTGAATCCGGGCTTTGCTTTGTTATGATGCAATTGTTGCCAAGTAGCAGCATTTCTTCCAGATGCATCGATCGTCTCGATAATCCCAACAGCAAATGTTCGCCGGCATGGGCTCTCAATAGGGCAACTTGATCGTCAAGCTGCAACTCGGCAAATGCGGGAATTGATTTTGCCCATTCAACCAATATCAACAATTGCTGCTTCATTGAATCACAAACATCGTTTATGCTGGCAAATCTCTTATTCGATAAATCACCATCACCGTCGTATGCATCATCCAGCGCTGCACCAAAATGACGACTGCGGTTCTCTGCCAGAAGTAAAAACTTTACCGATAACCCATTTGACGTATCAATCTCCTCCATACTTGGTCGCCTGCAACTAATCCGATCCCTTTCATTTTGTACAGCTGAAAAAAAAAAAACAGGAATACATTAATGATACTACACAGAATGAAATTCAGCATGAAATATCAGTTTTTATCAAATAAGCAGTGCACCGTTTCACAGTGGTTCCATTTGTTCCGAGAGGCGGTTTGAAACCATTTTCTTTGTTGTTTGATAAACAGAATCATTCAAAGTAGCAAGAAACAGAATTTTTTGACTAAAAATAGATATTCCAGATCATATTTATTAATATCAAAAATATTTGCTTTGAACATTTTATTAACTACTGCTGTACCTGGCAAACTTTGTCTTGCCTACTGCGTTTTTTGACGTTTCAACCCAGGTAACCACTAAGCACTGTTCTGAGCATTATAACGGCCATTAAACAGCTTTTCAGTAGCTCTATATAAGCATTTCTAATGCTTATAGGCACTATAACCAGTAAGAACTAAATTAAGCCCTGTAAGCCTATATAAAGCCTACAAGCTGTAAAGAAGTTTGTCAGTGCTGTCACGGGGCTTGGAGCACATGACGTTTATATCAATCAAAATAGATTTCGACCAAAACAGACTCGAGTCGGTCATGATCAATACATTTTAAACATCCATGTCGGACGGGATTGACGAAACGGGATTATTTTTGTTGTTGGCATGTTTATCGGAATGGTGTTGTTAAAAGACAATGGAATTTGGTTATCTTGATTATTCCATTTTTTTCAATCAAGACAAACTCCAGCTCGTTTCCCTTTTCTTGTGAAACGTTTCCCGACCATTTATATAAACATTGCTTCTCCTGCATCAATTCCTGCGTTCGTCACCACCAACCTAACCACTGAATCATCCTCATCCCATATCATTTTCAACCCTCGAAATGCCCAAACTATTTTGTTTTTCATGGTTTAAATACTAGTTTGATCACACCATTCCCATGGTGCATTGGTGGAGCAGATGAGAAAGGCAACGGATTTGATCAGGAACTCGGAGGACAACAGCTAGACTGCCGTGTGCAGCATAGTTGTCCCATGTTACATTTTGTCGATTTTGACTTTTTTTTCGCCAAACGGTCTATTTTTACGTATTCTTTTAGAAACTGCCCTCGGTTAGTACACTTTGTTCGGAAAATCTATAAAAACAACATCAAGTCAATTTGTCCCATGTTCATTTTTGTCATCATAAGCTGTCCCATTAGGGCAGTTCAGAGTTTAAACATGTCAAAAATTCAAAGCTCCCATATGTTCATTACAATCCTTGGTGCAAAACTAGAGTCCTGTCAAATTTTCAGCCATTTTGGTGGTGATTTAATGGTGGCCCAAAAGCAAAATAGGTTTATATGGGAATTGCTATGGAGAATTTTCGAAAAAGGTTCTCCGTGCTGTAGAGCATTACCACATGAATAAAGTCATAAGGTCAAAGCCAAATTGAATTTTTCAGATCTCAATGATGAATGTTGCCGAAGACCGAAACTTATTTAGACAATCGGATAAAAAGTTATTAAACAAATTCTCACTCGCATGCGTATCATTATACAAGATGTCCTGCAAGGTGTGCAAGGAGCTAACACGCATACTATGATTGCGTGTCAAGCGTGTCGGTCGAGCTGCGGTCTTCTGTTCAAGCATGCATAGATGAATATTGATTAATAACTTCTGTCTCGTGAGTCGAAACGAGTTGCGGTCTTCGGCAACACTCATCATTGAGGTCTGAAGAATTCAATTTGACTTGACCCTATGACTTCATCCATGTGTTAATGCTCTACAGCGAGGAGAACCTTTTTCGAAAATTCTCCATAGTAATTCCCATATAAACCTATTTTGCTTTTGGGCCACCATCAAATCACCACCGAAATGGCTGAAAATTTGACAGGACTCTGGTTTTGCGCCAAGGATTGTAAAGAACATATGGGAGCTTTGAATTTTTAACATGTTTAAAGTCTGAACTGCCCTACTGTCCCATGTTCCAATTTTCAGCATAAGCTGTCCCATGTTCAATTTTCCAGCATAAGCTGTCCCATGTTCAATTTTGCAGTAGTCCCATGTTCTATTTTGCAGCATAAGCTGTCCCATGTTCAATTTTTCAGCATAAGCTGTCCCATGTTTTTTTCTCAGCTTTTAAAGCTAAATTGGAGTAAGCTATGAGTAACCAGTGGAGGGTGTAATCAGTAACCAGTCCAAAGATGGCGGTCTACAATCCAAGATGGCGGCTCAAAATTCAAGATGGCGACTGTTTAATGGAGTTTTAGGCTCTAAACCATGCAATCTATATATATAAAAGTCAATGTATGTATGTTTGTATGTTAAATTGTATGTTAATGTGTATGTAAATTTGTATGTTTGTTTATTTGTTTGTTAAAGAGGTGGTTATAAGGGTATTGGAATTCAAGATGGCGGCTTAGGTTCCAAGATGGCGGTCAAAACGTCAGAGTGCTTGCTATTTAACGGTGAATCTGTTACGGATACTATGCAATATGGGTATCTATCGATCGGGTTTGATGAGTAGAACTCAAAAATCAATATCCGACCCCATTTTGAAATCCAAGATGGCGGACCATAATCTAAGATAGCGGTCACGGAATGGTGTATTGAGCAATGTTTCCATGAAATATGGGTATCTATCGATCGGACTTGATAAGTAGAACTCAAAAATGGATATTTGACACCATTTTGAAATCCAAGATGGCGGACCATAATCCAAGATGGCGGCCACGGATTGGTGTTTTGAGCTATGATACCATGCAATATGGGTATCTATCGATCGGACTTGATGAGTAGATGTTAAAAATCGATATTTGACGCCATTTTGAAATCCAAGATGGCAGACCATAATCCAATATGGCGGCCATGTAATGGTGGTATGAGCTATGATACCATGCAATATGGGTATCTATCGATCGGACTTGATGAGTAGAACTTAATAATCGATATTTAACGCCATTTTGAAATCCAAGATGGCGGACCATAATCCAAGATGGCGGCCATGTAATGGTGGTATGAGCTATGATACCATGCAATATGGGTATCTATCGATCGGACTTGATGAGTAGAATTCAAAAATCGATTTTTGACGCCATTTTGACATCCAAGATGGCGGACCATCATCCAAAATGGCGGCCACGGTATGGTGTTTTGAGCTATGATACCATGAAAAATGGATATCTATCGATCGGATTTGATGAGTAGAAGTCAAAAATCGATATTTGCGCCATTTTGAAATCCAAGATGGCGGACCATAATCCATGATGGTGGCCATAGAATGGTGTTTTGAGCTATGATACCATGCAATATGAGGATCTATCGATTGGACTTGATGAGTATATGTTAAAAATCGATATTTGACGCCATTTTGAAACCCAAGATGGCGCACCATAATCCAATATGGCGGCCATGTAATGGTGGTATGAGCTATGATACCATGCAATATGGGTATCTATCGATCGGACTTGATGAGTAGAACTCAAAAATCGATATTTGACGCCATTTTGAAATCCAAGATGGCGAATTATCATCCAAGACGGCGGCCACGGAATGGTGTTTTGAGCTATGATACCATGTAATATGGGTATTTATCGATCGGACTTGATAAGTAGAACTCAAAAATCGATTTTTGACGGCATTTTGAAATCCAAGATGGCGGCCGCGGAATGGTGTTAAGAGCTATGATACCATGAAATATGGGTATCTATCAATCGGACTCGATGGGTAGAAGTCGAAAATCGATATATGACGCCGTTTTGAAATCCAAGATGGCGGATTACAATTCAATATGGCGGTGGAATGGTGGTACAAGCTATGATACAACAGTCGAACCTCCATAAGTCGATGTTCCTTGACTCGATATCGGATGGTAAATTTTTCCATACTGAATTTTTTTTGATTGCTATGATGGTCCCTTCAAACGGCTTCCTAAAGAATATCGTAGGACTTGGAAAGATATACGAAGCCTATTTGAAATTCAAGATGGCGGACCATAATCCAAGATGGCGGCCGTAATTTCAATGCTGACATCCGATAACATTTTGTAATACATGCGATGCTGCTGTATAATAAAGGTTTTCATCGATCGGGTTTGATGCGAAGAACATAAATCGATATCCGATGAGGTTTGGAACACTAAGATGGTGAACCGAAATCGGTAACGGTTGCTCAACATCATTTTAAAATCTCAAAAGGAAGAAAACTATCCCAAAGAAGTATGTAGTAGTTTTACCCATGTTATCATGCAATATTAATATTTTTTTGATCAAAATGTTTTGAAATAACAAACCAGTACTGGATCAGATTACAAATACATATTTTATGTGGAATAGTCGATATTTACTTATGTTTATGGGTTCTTCAACAATAAAAAAAAAAACATTTTTATCAGTGACAAGCAGGGCGCGGAGGCTGAAACTTACCGCATTTCGTCGTTCCCGCGTTTTCGTATTTTTCTTTGTGTTTTTTGTTCGTACTTTGTGTAAATGATCGACGATAGCTCGGTGGCAAGAGTCCACATTGCCCGCATCGTGGTGCTCGTGTTCGTCGTTATTCCGAGTTCGGAAATGCTAGTATACAAGAGATTGTTTTTCAGTGCGTCGGGTATTCTCGCTTATATATTTTTTTCGGATTCTTCGATGGACGATCGGAGAATCAGCGAGTGGTGTGAACGAGTGCACATTTAATATGGTTGGACCGCTTGCATGCTATGACCAAAGCCAAACATAGAAAACCAGCTAGTCAGGATTACTCGGTGAGTTCGTTCCTTATTACTTTTTATATTTGAACATGACATATATGGGGATTTCGGAGGGGTAGCCTAAGGAAGTTAAATGAACTGGTTTCGGGGCAGATGTTCGTGGGGTGGCCAGACTTTGTCACGAGATAACAATTATCATGTTGTTTTCCGAAGGTCTCCAGTGAATTTAGCTTACCCTGCTACAACAAACCATCAGGTAGATCATTCCGTTCCGGTATGACTCTGCAGCCATAGGTAATCCTTGCGCTGATGGTGGGTACACAATCATCATCATCATCATCATCATCAATAAAAAAAACATTTTTATTGTTTCTTCAACCACTTTACATCATTCAATTTGATTTTTATTTAAAAACGTTTTGTAACACTTTTACATAATTTAGTTTTGATTTTTAATTTATAAACTTTTTCTAACACTATTACATCAGTAAGTCTTGACTTTTAAGTTATAAACTTTTTGGGTGGGTTAGGGGTGTTGAAAAATCGTGAAAATTCCCTTACGTAATAAATGGATAGCCCCTTACAGTAGGTACTTCGTCCAGAAGCGACCAAATGGAAACTACCCCCCTCAATATCGACCTAATCAACTCAAAATTAGTTTCCCGCACGCACCTCTAAGTTGGGTGGATTAAACTTACTTTATGGTACTTTCTTTCTCCGTGTATGCAATGTGATACCAGTGACGTCATACTCGATTGGCTGTAGTGGTAATCACGTCTAAATGTGTTAGTGTCAGCTGAATATATGTGGTTGTGCAATGTCATGTAAAAGCTGTTTATGTTTTCCCCACGATAACCTTAAAATTCCACGCGTCGATTGTTTACATCGTTTTCTTCTTTCGGATAGTTTGTATCTGCTTGTCGAACCCGTTCCGGAAATATCCATATTGCGTGGGATTCCATGGATTTGCAGAAACCGGAAGCCGCCATCTTGGATTTCAAAATGGCGTCGGACATCGATTTTCAACATCTGCTTGTCGAACCCGTTCTGGAAATATCCATATTGCGTGGGATTCCATGGATTTGCAGAAACCGGAAGCCACCATCTTGGATTTCAAAATGGCGTCGGACATCGATTTTCAACATCTGCTTGTCGAACCCGTACCGGAAATATCCATATTGCGTGGGATTCCATGGATTTGCAGAAACCGGAAGCCGCCATCTTGGATTTCAAAATGGCGTCGGACATCGATTTTCAACATCTGCTTGTCGAACCCGTTCCGGAAATATCCATATTGCGTGGGATTCCATGGATTTGCAGAAACCGGAAGCCTCCATCTTGGATTTCAAAATGGCGTCGGACATCGATTTTCAACATCTGCTTGTCGAACCCGTTCCGGAAATATCCATATTGCGTGGGTTTCCATGGATTTCCAGAAACCGGAAGCCGCCATCTTGGATTTCAAAATGGCGTCGGACATCGATTTTCAACATCTGCTTGTCGAACCCGTTCCGGAAATATCCATATTGCGTGGGATTCCATGGATTTCCAGAAATCGGAAGCCGCCATCTTGGATTTCAAAATGGCGTCGGACATCGATTTTCAACATCTGCTTGTCGTGCCCGTTCCGGAAATATCCATATTGCGTGGGATTCCATGGATTTGCAGAAACCGGAAGCCGCCATCTTGGATTTCAAAATGGCGTCGGACATCGATTTTCAACATCTGCTTGTCGAACCCGTTCCGGATATATCCATATTGCGTGGGTTTCCATGGATTTCCAGAAACCGGAAGCCGCCATCTTGGATTTCAAAATGGCGTCGGACATCGATTTTCAACATCTGCTTGTCGGGCCCGTTCCGGAAATATCCATATTGCGTGGGATCCCATGGATTTGCAGAAACCGGAAGCCGCCATCTTGGATTTCAAAATGGCGTCGGACATCGATTTTCAACATCTGCTTGTCGTGCCCGTTCCGGAAATATCCATATTGCGTGGGTTTCCATGGATTTCCAGAAACCGGAAGCCACCATCTTGGATTTCAAAATGGCGTCGGACATCGATTTTCAACATCTGCTTGTCGAACCCGTTCCGGAAATATCCATATTGCGTGGGTTTCCATGGATTTCCAGAAACCGGAAGCCGCCATCTTGGATTTCGAAATGGCGTCGGACATCGATTTTCAACATCTGCTTGTCGTGCCCGTTCCGGAAATATCCATATTGCGTGGGATTCCATGGATTTGCAGAAACCGGAAGCCGCCATCTTGGATTTCAAAATGGCGTCGGACATTGATTTTCAACATCTGCTTGTCGAACCCGTTCCGGAAATATCCATATTGCGTGGGTTTCCATGGATTTCCAGAAACCGGAAGCCGCCATCTTGGATTTAAAAATGGCGTCGGACATCGATTTTCAACATCTACTTGTCGTGCCCGTTCCGGAAATATCCATATTGCGTGGGATTCCATGGATTTGCAGAAACCGGAAGCCGCCATCTTGGATTTCAAAATTGTGTCGGACATCGATTTACAACATCAACTCGTCGAGCCCGGTTCGATAATACTCACATGGATTTTTAAAAATTATTTTGGCAATTTCATGAAATGGTACGTTTCACCCCTCCCTCCCCAAAGTCCTCCAGAAATCCTAACAATACTACATGAATTCCAAAAATTCGCCGGGAATGCCGAGAATGTCTGTGTGAATCCTGGACATTCTCCGGGAATCCTGATAACATCCAACATGGGACAGCTTATGCTGAAAAATTCGACATGGGACAGCTTATGCTGAAAACTGAAACATGGGACAGCTTATGCTGAAAATCTCGCATGACAAGGTGTGCGCGTGATCGTTCTGTGATGTGCTAACTCGATAAGGCTCCTGCATTTTTGCCTCTTATTAATTGCTAATTGCCAATAAAAACGTTATTATACGTTAA
The DNA here is from genome assembly GCF_035046485.1 of Aedes albopictus. NCBI lineage: Eukaryota > Metazoa > Arthropoda > Insecta > Diptera > Culicidae > Aedes > Aedes albopictus. The sequence goes on along the minus strand of NC_085137.1, from coordinate 264,108,324 downwards.
ATCACAGGATATTAAGGCCGCTATCCTTTTGCTCATACAGAAAAACAGTGTTTTAACAGCAATTCTCGCAAAAACTCTGAACTACCGTCGTCTTAGCCATGATTTGTAAAAAGTGTTCACTCGAGATAGAAACAATTCAAACGAGATGTAGAGGACCTTGTGGCAATTGTTTTCACTCGATTTGTGCCGGTTTGAACGGTAATCAGTTGCTGTCCTTATCCAACAGCGTATTTTGGCTATGTGAGGAATGCCTTCCTGCTTTTCAAGAATGGAAAACGAAGTATTCGCCGATACGATCGCCAGAGCCAACCGGAATAAACCAAACGATATCTGAACTAAAATCCAAAGTCGTTGCAATTTTCGACTCACTTTCATCGCTACCGTCACCTTCGGAATCATCAATTAAACCATACTCTACCTCTACTAGAACAAGTAGCCTTTTGGATGGAACGAACCAGGATGCTGACTGCTCGTCGAACTCTTGTTCGCAACCTCAACCAGACAAAAACAATGATGTGCCGATGGAATTTTCGTTATATTTGTCAAACATCGACCCAACTGTTCCCGAAAACGTTGTGAAACAAATGGTATCTCGATGTCTTGGAGCCCCGATAGGCGAGTGCAATAGCATTGTGAGATTAGTTTCAAAATGGGAAAATGTGAGAACGTTTGATTACATTTCTTATAAAATTGTGTTGAAAGAGAAATGGAAAGAATTAGCTTTGAGCGCATCAACGTGGCCCATCGGCGTTAAGTTTAGAGAATATAGTCGTAAATCACATGCATGGAATCCTAACCGTTACGATCCACTCAATGGTATAAATTTGTTCCGCTAAACATCTTAAACCTGCCATGCGAAAAATATTGAAGCTAAATGTATTTGTATATAAATGTCATAGTTGTAATGTTTATGTTAATTAGTATGTTAAATTTCAAGCATAATGTGTGATTATTCAAAATGTCTGTTAATTGTTTTGTAGTTTAAAATGTCTGTTGAAATTGGATTGCTATTTTCTTTATTATATTTTAAGTTAAGCATCATTGGGGCCTGGTATGGCCTGTTGATAAAATGGAATAAATAAATAAATAAATAAATAAATGACATGGGACAGCTTATGCCGATAAAATCCCGAAATTTGCTAGATTTATCGGCATTACAGTCCCACCAGAGTTTTTATTTAAAAAGTTAAAGTAAATTTAATACCTATGAAATTTTTGATTCATACTTCAATGATAAATACCAATTCTAACGCTCTCCTGATGAATTCACTTTGATTTTTTATTACACTTGATCGTAGAGAGGGAAACAAGGCTGGAACTTAAAACGCGTTTTTCTCGGTTTGCTGTTTTGTAACATGGGACAACTATGCTGCACACGGCAGTAAAGCAATCTCAACAAATCACACCATTTCAGATTCCTGAGGTGTAAAAATATACACTAGGACGGATCAACGTTATATGGGAAAATGAAAATTATCGCATCAACCCCGGACAAAGCTTTTTCAATCCTCTTTTGCGTCTAAACTATTGGGATTTTTTTAATGGTTTTATTGCTTGCATTTTTTGTCAAATTTTACATGAATCTTGTAACCTATGATAATAAAATATAGCCTAAAGTGTGCAGAAAAAAACTTTGTCGAAGACCGTAAAGTCATCTGTGATTAAGAAAGAAGCTATATCCTAGCTCAGCGGTTTTCAGATCGTGCACCGCGGTGCACTTGGTGCACCGCTAAGTCTCGACAAGTGCACCGCAAGACATATCAAAAGTTTTCTTTTTTAATTTCTTTTTATTTGTGAATTTTAACTTAACCCTCTAATACCCAAATTTTTGATTTTGATCTAAACATGTTTTGGAAGATGATTCTTTTTAATTCTCGATTTCGTGAATTTTAGTTTTTGATTTTTCTAAGTTTTATTTTTGAATATCTCCACACTTTTATATTTTTCCTGGAACCAATTTGGGGAACGGATTTTTTGAAATGAAAAAATTTTGAGATTTTATGATTATTGTTGAAATATTATTATTTTAAATTTTTTTCACAGAAAATTTTATTTTCCGTGTAGTTTTAAGGAAAATAATTTTAGAATTATTTGGGAAAAATTTAAAATATGTTAATTGTAGCGATTCAATACAAAATAAACAATGACTTCTAAAAGGTGACTAAAACATCAATTTTTCAATGATTTTCAAAAAATGTAAATACGCTTTATAATACACCAAAAACCATTTTGAGATATACAAAACAGTCCTAAATATCAGCCAAAAATATAAAAAAAATGATTTTCTACGAAACAAAAATTACAAAAATGCTCAAACTATACCCCGTCTAAAGGCGGGATTGGGTATTAGAGGGTTAAGCTAATTCTTCACACACATATCAAAAGTCCTGCCATCACTTTAACGAACAAAACAAAGTTCCGAACGATCGCTATATAAATTTCCAAGATTCTTGCTGAGAGTTTTAATTACCCTTGATTTACCAAAAATCTTGTGAGAAATGTTAGAATGGTTTTTTAAATATTTCGGCCATCAATTATTTTACAAGGAACTGTAGTGCTTCTTCAATAACTTCGCTGAAAATCTCAGAAGAAATTCAACCTGTATTGCTACGAATTCTCGTATGACCTGGGAAAGGATCTATCAAAAATCTCGCAAACAGCTTCCAAGAATTTCTCTCAATTTTCCATTGCTTTACGTACATATTTGATATTTTTGAATTTTGATTGTTTTTGTATTACCTTCAGATTTCCTTATGAATCGGCCAGAAAACAAGGATGAAATTTACCGAAAATCTTGTCAATTATTGCAAATTTGCCAGGAATCTTCCGAAGTTATACTTGAAAAATCCTTAAAATGATTCAAGGGTTAACGCAGGAATTCGTCGAGGTTCTTGTTAACTACTTAGAAATCCACCGTAGATTATTGTTGTCCGAAAATTTTCAACAACAGAAAAAAAATGTCTTAAATTCATCAACAGTTTTACTCGTAGTAAGCTCCGACAAGTTATAAAAAAGCTAACCAATGTTATACCGTCTACCCCAGTTAGTTTGACCGCATCTAATCTGAACACTTTTTTAATTTGACTCCCGCTAAACTGCACATCGTTCAAATTGAAAATGACTCAAACGTCATGAGCAGAATATGAAATGGAGTGAAACAAAATGCAGGATTTAAACAAAACAGCAAACCGCCCTTAGGGTTACTGGAAGTTCAAATTAAAAGCTGGTTGTGTTGCATGAGGAGCCGTTCAAACAACGAGGGTTGACGGTTATCATATCAATGAAAAAAGTATTTCAACATACATAGTTGCACCAGGGAGACACTTTGGAAAACATGACAGCGTTTTTAAGAAACTCTCAAATCGTATTCTTTGACTATAATGAACAGGTGCACCGCGAAGCAATTTATTTCCCAAAAGTGCACCGCAAGCCAAAAGGGCTGAAAACCCCTGTCCTAGCTTGTAATTATCGTCTTGATGTTGATCGGCCTTCAGTGATAGTGAAGGTGCTCATGCAGTCAACTGAAAATTCTGATATTTTCCAGCTCTGTCTATACGTTTAACATAACGTCGGAATATGTTCCATTTATAAGTTTCCCAATTTTTTTTTAAACTATTGCTTTTCTCAATAAAATATTCTCAGGATTCAGGAACAGTTCGGATACGTCGACGGAAAGATCATGCTTCGGAATGATGCCCGATGCACCTAAATTTTCTATACACTGAAATAAATTTTGTTGTGGAAACTACCGATTCCATAGTAAAATTACTAACCGTACCTATGATTCTCAACCGACAACAATTTCCAGTTAATTCCACTAAAACACTGTCAACTTAACTAGCAGTGCAGTTAACATTACCAAAAATAATCTTAATTTAACAAATGAGCATTGTATTTTTAACCATACTGTGTTGTAAAATGCGTGTCCTGGAAAAATTAACAATGTTTTGTTGTTGAGACGACTATGCTTTCAGTTGAATTTGCTACAATGCATTGTAATTGCAAGCATATTTCAGTTACCTTAACAGATTTTGTTGCCGGTTGAGAATCATAGGTACGGTTAGTAATTTTACTATGGAATCGGTAGTTTCCACAACAAAATTTATTTCAGTGTACAAAGCAATAGTGGAAGATTCCAAAAACAGGAACCGAATTCTAGACCACCCGATAGGTAGTAGATTGTCCGCATCACGACGGTTTCAAACCGAACGGACTCAATGTATACCAAAACTTCCGTATGAAATTTTTGAGTTTAGCAAAGCCATCTTGACAAGGAAACGTTGACCGATTGAACCCCTGAAAAAGCCCCATACGGACCGAAACGTCGGAAAAAAAACCATAAACTAGTGTTTTCGATTTCTCCAAAAGACTGCAAAGTCAAAATTCTGAAGCAAAACTATCCCAGTCGTATCTCGGCCAAGGAAAGATCATGAGTACATGTTCGACGAGAAAGGCACTATCACCACTAGGTGGATTAATCTGGGTTTTTATTCTTATTTCAGCATACATTTTATTGGTACAATAGGTTGATCGATACAAAATGCCTAGTAGGGTAGAAGCTTCAGTTTTGGCCACCCCGAAGTTTTGGCCATAGTGAGATATTCAGCCTGTAACGATCTAAATTGGCACACATTTATTTTTTTTTACAAGTAGATTCTAATATAATAATATGATTGCAGCTGTTAGAACCATACATTTCGATTAAAAAATGGAAGAAAAAAATAATTTTCCTTAAAAAATCAGCTCCCATATATCTATTTTGGCCAGGATGCTTCTAATTTGGCCACTCCCATAAGAAATACATGTGAGTGGCCAAAATAGAAACCAAAGTTGATAATATGGCCAAAACTGCGGCAAGGCTTCTATTTTGGCCAGTGCTACTTTTATTACAAAAATCAAGTATTAGCTTGATTTCTGCATTTCTCTAATAAAGTATATAGATCAAAACCTTTCATTTAACACATTGGTAGTTTTCATTGGATATTTGGTTATTTTTATAAAAATGATTTCCCTTAGACTGGCCAAAACCGGTTCCCGCACCTCATTCTCAATAATTAACACACTGGCACTGTGTGACGTTTTATTTACACGGTAAAAATCTGCACGCTCGATTCAAGGGAAAAATCCCTCAACTACTCAACATCCCAATCAACATGATCGGAAATGCTTTTCCCTTGAATTCGCAAAGCTGTCAGTGTTGATTTGAGAACCAAAACAAACCCACCGGGGAAATCAACTAAAAATCACTTCAATTTGCACCACTGTAAAAAGCAGTACCCAAAGTGAAAAACTGTTGATTTTATAATGAGTGCATTGGCCATGAAATTAAATATAGCTGACAGGTTGTAGAAAGTGTTCTGCTTTGATTCGCACGCGCACCTCTCTAGCAGATGTGAAGTAGTGTAGTGGTAGAACAGATAATCATGATTCAAAAGGTCCTGGTATCGAATCTTGGTGTGGGGGCATGCTTATTTTTAAATACTTGTTTGGCAATCAAAACATTCTCAACAACGAATTGAAGTGAAGTTTTATTAATATTGAAGAGGCATTGGATGTTCTTTTCCAACTGATATTCAATTGATATCAAATGTATTGAACAGTAGTGCGAATCCAAGTGCCAATCAGTTTATATCAGCGTGCAGAATTTTTACCGTGTACCTTTTTTACAATCCTCTCCTCTCTTTTGCACCTCTCTTATCGAGAAATATTACCGTGATGTGGAGTGACTTCAATTGCAACAATAGGGAAGAGGAATCATCTCGGCAGGGCTCCTATTTTGGGCACTTTTCTTCTATAACTCAGCCAATTCTGAACCAACTGATACAATTTTTGGAACGTGATGAGATACGAATAGTATCTAACCGTGTACAAAATTTCAAGGCAATTGGTTTGGAATTGACTGAGTTAGCGAAGAGTGCCTTAAATACCGGCCGCTGCTCAAGTGGTTCGCTACCCTACATGAACATAAACAAATTGTTCGGCTACATCTGAATATTGTTTGGAATGTTGTTCAAACGATATACCTATTCGTAATGCAAAAACAAATTACAAAATAAATGGTTGTGTTGCCTTGCGTGATAAACATTAACAACGACTGATTCGAATTCATTTGACACTGGAAAGGAATCGGTTTTTCGAGCACAAAATTACGAAATAAGTAACTTTTCGAGTACAAATAACTAATCAAACAAAAAAAAAGGATCAGTTTCCAGTACAGCATCGTTTTTTTTAGTGTTTTGAAAAAGCTGTTAGACGTATTCCTCGAAGAAGAAAAGTGTAGTGTGTGCTATATTTTGGCAAAAATTTGTGAAATTCTCATAAATACTCAAAACACAGACAAACACTCTTCAAAACGGCTTGGCACATGCATTTAACGATCAATTCAAATTTCATTTGATTTGCGCGATCGTTACACCAGAGGCGCCAGAGTTTGATCGCTTTGGCGTTTGCCTGTGTACACGTTGCTGAATGATGTAAACGAAAATTACAGGCATTTTGTGTAGTAGTGTGCGTGTCAGCAAAACGTCAAATGGCCGACAGTATCGCACGCGGTTCTACCAATAGGTGGCAGTGTGCTCATAAAAATGACACCGGGCGAAAATTTTTGATGAATTTCTAATAGAGTTAATAAACTATAGAGGACGAATGTCGCTACTGTTCTCTTTGTTCTCGCTCGCAAACATGTCGGGTATGTATCTGTCAAACTGCATACTTTTTCGCTTTGACACTTATAGCCCGGCCCATCTCCGCCAGCAAGAGATGTTTCGGCAGCGACGCCAGCGACATTCTTCCTCTATAGTTTATTACCTCTATTGAATTTCCGCTAAGAGTTACGTCTGTTTGTCTGTGCTCAAAAGGAGTTCTTCGCTACTAATGTTAAATATTGTTTTCTGAGTCCGTCTTGATTCGTCGTTGCATCGCGTCGTCGTTCTGTGTGCGTGCTTTTAGAGGAAAAACACTAGTTTTCGTGCGAGTCGGTTGTGTGATGCCAACAGCGGATAACATTTCAGTCCGTCTTGGTTCGTCGTTGCATCGCGTCGTAGTTCTGCGTGCGTGCTCATCTTTGTACGGGGCGGTTTAGTGTGTTTTTGGAGGCAAAGTGGAAGTGCCGCTTTTTCCATTCGGATCGGCCGCGCCGTCGTTCCATTTTATCACAATAATTAATGCTAAAGGATGTATAAGATTCTGCTCTGGTTTTTGTGTATTTATCTAACAAATATTGAAAAGTTCGTCACGTCATGTGTCGGCGCTAGTTCCAAATGCACATTTAGTTGATGATAAATATGTTTCTTTCATTTTTTGCATGTACATTGTACACAAAAGTTTGAATGGTTCGTCATCTTCGGTGTCGACATTTGTAATATTTTAGTCCAAATGAATAAATGGTAAAAAATAGACGGCGAACCATGCGGTAAGGTCTTTTTGATTTATTTATCACGTGTAATTTTGTAAATACTTGTGAATCGATCGCGTTCAGCATTGTCTCGCGCGGAAACGCAAACTACGGGTGCGTCGGTGTTTAACATCAAAAAATTACCACGACGAATTCCTTAACACATCTCCATTTACCCTGTCCAAACTCCTAGTGATTTCTCGTAGTAACGCAGAGAATTCCTCGGTTATTGGCCTAAGCGAGAATCTCGTCATCACTTCCTTCCCTATCCCCAATTGACCTGCATTCGAACACGGCCGGCGCTGGTATTGCTTATTGAAAAGTATTGGGATTCCAGTATTTATTGTCGGGCCGCCACCAAACCGGACTTCGCACAATCAAGTCGCGACGCGACCCAACTCGCGACGTTTTTGAATCATGTCAAATGTAGTGCGCATTCTTCCCGTTGTTGTCAGCAACACAGCGCACTAGATGCGAAACAGTTGCGACACTTGTGGACCAAGAAAATTGCAATTTTTGATTGAATGTCGGTCTTGATTCCAACCGGATAGACAATACACAATGAAGAGAAAGCTAATCCCAAGCATCATCTGTTGGTTCTTTGTGTAAATGCAGTTGTTCTTGCAATAACAGGGGAGCAACCGCGGGCGGTCAATCATGCTCATGCTAATGCTCTCTAATGTTAAATATTGTTTTCTACCGTGAGTAGCAATCAGGCCCCCGACATGGCCTATATCAATGTATTGGAATTATGGTAGACAGGATGTCCTGGGCGCTAGTAAGTAGTAGTCAGATGCGAAAACATCAAGAACTTTTTGTTTAACGTTTAGGTATTTTGGTTTGTTGATAAATTTTTGGAATCATTTTTTTTCATCCCTAATGATCACAAACTCTCATTGATATTAGCGCACGGGAAAAGGAGCACGCGATTAGTAGAATAAAGCAGCCCGGCAAACACGCAATGTGAAGGTGCATTTCGTGTGTGGCTCACAACATTAAACAAAGCAGCGTTTGTTGATTACACGTCCGTTTCAATTTACGCGGGTATGAGTATAACGCAGTTATGCCTGGATTACATTGTTCAACTGAAACGAACATTTCACTTGCTAACTTCTCAAAGATGTTCAATCCAATGGAATGATGTGTTTAGACTGAGCAAATGACTTGAGTGTTCACTTGAATGTTCTTGAATGCATCTCAGTTGAAGCAAGTGTTTGCATTGTTCAACTCGTGCGGAGCGTAAGCAAACTGAATTGAATTCATCTCACTGACAGATGACTTGAATTCAGCTCACATGAATCGCAGGTTTAGGCGGGGCAAGTGAGACGATTTCGTTTGACTTGAATGAAAAAGTTCAACATGTTCAACTTTCGTTCAAGTCAAATCAGTTGCTCAACTGAGATGAACGGTGGTGTTTACACGTTCAATTCGCATTCAATTGGGCATTTTCCATTGACTTGAATCAAGTCACTTGCACTGTCTAAACCAGGCATTAGATGTTGGCTACGATAAAATTCATTGATGCCAGGGGCTTGGTAGCAATCTCATTGCATGTTGAGTACATAAGCCAGCTTAATGAAATCTTTTTTTAACACTTATGTGGCCGGCAGGGTACCCGGGTACCTTTTTCAATTTCAAATCTCGATATTTTAATGGTTATTGAGACTAGGATGTTGGAACTCTGTGAGATCTTAGAACTCGTGAATATACATCTATTACTGGGGTTGACCAAATTTTAAAGTGAGGAGGGGCAGGGGGAGGGGCTCCTGCATTTTTTTATTACGTGGAAGGCCGGCAGGGTACCCGGGTACCCACGAAATTGAAATGATCATATCTCCGTCAATTTTTCATCGATTTTGGAAATTTTTAGCTCATTCAATTCAGAAACTCATCATCTATCGGGAAAATATTTGGTTAGACCGATCTAATCACCGTGGTTTTCGGAAAATCCATATTTTTGGGAGCATGTCCTTATACCATATTGAAACCCACATTGTTAAGGCTAGGATACTTTAAAGTGTTTATGGTCAACCATGGCCTCACGGGAAGCGTGTTCCGAAATCACATTTTCAAAATCAACACGTTTTATGATTCCCTGCCGGTCAGATACAATATGCCAAAGCAATTTTACGATGCTTGGTACCGAAATTGCTACTAACCTACCGAAAATCCCGTATATTCTATTGTACAAAAACACGGATCCGGAAATCCAGATTTTCCGGTACCTATGGTGATCGACCGGTCTAACCAAATACGATCTCGATAGATAATGAGTTTCTGAGTTGAATGAGGCAAAAACTTTTGAAATCGGTGGAAAAATCGCTGAGATATGATCATTTCCATTGCGTGGGTACCCGGGTACCCTGCCGGCCTTCTACGGGTGTTTTTTTTGCTGGCCACACTACGGTTAACTCAACCTCCATGCTCGTCGTTCATTATGGCGAGGGGAAGAAGGGTTTTACGGAGGGGGTGGCTGCCATGTTGGCAGCCATTTTGGGACTCTTGCAACTATGTCCTTAACGGATTATGGTCCTATGTTCCCTCAGAATTCACATAGGCCAAACATATAAATCTTGTTTCCATGTGTATGATTAAGGCTTGACAGAAACTCTCTCACGTTGAGCTCTCTGGGTAGCGTAAAGAGCAGACGAAAGAACATGAGTATGGGTTTGTTGCCAATCGTTTCAGTTTGCTGTAGGTATATAGTTTCTAGAGAATGATTTTCTTGTTTTGTATAGGTAGGAATTTATGTTGATTTGTATCAAATATTTAAAATTGGTATTTTTGCTTGCTTTGAAATTTCCAACCAAATAATATCATAGATCGTTACATGAATAACACAACAAATTGTTTGACATAAAATTGTGATAGAGTGACAATACAAATGCAGAAAAATAATAGATTGAAATTGACAAGATCTGCTTAAGTATGTTATATGAATAAAGTTTTCAAATAAAGTAATCGAAAATGTATTGATTTTCTCTTAAAAGTAGTTACGATTGTTAATATTCGCACCTTCAGTTTTTGATTCGGCCGATCGTTTCGAAACTAATATTTGAAGAAATGAATAGTGATTCAGTGAGTTTATCTATTTTAACACGTACATGTTTGAGCCGGGGTTTCTACGCAGCAAGGAAAATTTGGTTTCGCACATTTAGAAAAATGTCCAAATAAATAACTCATGAAGTGCCAAAATTATCGTCATCCGTCGCGGATTCCGGTGGGAAGATGTGCATATTTTCTAACCCGACAAGATACGATATTTGACGGTAATAAGTGACCACAAGGTTTTTTTCTTCCCTTTCCGGGCTGAGATCCCTCGCATTGAAAGAGCTGTGCCTCACGATTCCTTTTGTCGTGTATATTGCGAAAAAGGCAAAGGAGTTTTGGTTTGATTGCTGTTTTTGAAAACGGTGGTGTCGTCAGTTGATGGTTTATTAAATATAAATTTATAAATATAAATTAAATATACGAGGCATTAGCAAGAAAGTGTGCGAAAGGGGGGTATCTTCACCCTCGTGGAAACAATAAGGCAAAACAGAAAAAAAATCTTCGAAGCCCACATGTGAATAACACTGATCATACAGAATAGGAGGATCCACATTAGATCTATAAAAACAACCCAACAATTGGGGAGATCTTTCCAATACTAGACATTTATTCATAGCTCTATTATACACATTTTCATATATTTCAACAATTCATGAATTTGTAATCTGGATAGTTTGGTACAAAATGTCCACACATCCTTCCTCCCCTGAGAATTCAAGAAATACCTTGCCGAAAGAAAATATTCTGTACTCCAAGTATTTCGAAGAATCATCTTTGCGCGTAAATACAACGCAGTAGACCTGGCCACTTTGATGCATGTATCATAACTCTGATATGCTGCAAGCATCAGTATTGACAAGAAAAGTAACACGATCGCTTTCCAGGGAGTTTCCTCGTACTGTCTGCGTCTGTATGAGATTATGACTATGTACTATGTAGGGGAGACTGGGGAGACTTGATCCCTTTTTCTTAATTTGCCTGTAACATTAAGAAAAAACACAAAACTAGATCCATTTTTCGTACAGAATGGCAGGTAAACATCTATTGCAAGTTTATACACAACAGTAGGACTTTAAATTATTGTTAAAGTTTTCAAAACTGTGTTTTTATGGAAGCATGTCTTATGATGTATTTTTCAAAAATGTGTCACAATTGATCCCCTTTTGAGCACATGTTTAATTTAAAAGGAAAATAACTCCAGAAGCTTCCTGTTCATTTTCTTTTCAAGTTTTCTTACATTTTTGATGAATATGGTGTATTTGAAATTATAAGATTTCCTTAAATTGTTAAGGATATGCCGTATTTTGGAAATGGGGAGACTTGATCCCCCTTTTAATGGTGTGTAATAAAATAATAATTATCTGACACGTTTTATCATTGAATATACTAGAATTCCGAGTAAATAGAGGCTTCCAAATAGAATTTTATTTTTCACATGTATAATGTGTGTGTAATCCCCGAGGGATCAAGTCTCCCCATGTCACTGTTTTATACACTAAGCTACATTAATTGAAATATTTATATAACAACCTTATTTGGATAAATACGTTTGATAGTATTTTATTTATAGTATGTGCTGTAAAATTTTGACACGATTTGGTTTAATTTTCACAAAGTTATTGAGATTTTTCGGAATCGCCTAAAAGATTTCTAAAGGACTGAAAACAAACCATCAGCCATTAAAAAATAATGCAATACACAATTAAAATCAATTGTAGCCAAAACATTGTCGTCTGTCCAGATATTGTTTTGGAAAAATATGCTAGAAGAAAACTGTTTTTGATTTCGAGAAAATATGGGGGGAACAAGTCTCCCCAGGGATCAAGTCTCCTCAGTCTCCCCTACTATGTACTATGACCAGGATTCAAGAATGTTGACCTACGCGAAGTTGTAAAGAAGACAACTGCGTTATAAATGAGTTTTATACACATGTCTAGAATATTATAAGGAAATGCAAGGGATGTAATTATTCAATAAACCTAATTATAAAAAAAGATGCTCAAAATCTCAAATTCAGATAAGTTTTGTGCGAAACGCAACATAGATATCGAAGAGATGGACATTATTTTAGATAAAAATCCAACATACAAGCCGTACAGTAAGCAACAAACATATAATTTTAAAAAAGATTGCTTGAGTTCCGGGATCAAATACAATCACACATTCTACAGAAAATGATATTTTTAAACGCACCAAAACTGGTACAAATCTCCAAAGGAATTATTTATTAGAGTTCAATTTTACTAACAGTTTTCAGTCTTATCCAAAACCCCTTCATTCAAAATATGAGCACAGATTACTATACTGAATAAGAATTGCAATAACACCACAGAAATACACAAAATATTGCGATGATTTACAAAAATGCAAAAAAAAACGATGGTACGGATAGAATAGAGACCACCGGTGCGCAAAGACGATCATTATTTTACTCACATGGAAACAAACGACCGGTGCGAAAATGGGTGGATAACGAAATTAAAAATCGCTAACGACGTGCTGTTGCGTGTGTAGTATGAAGCCCACGCGTGGGCTTAGTCTAACGGAGTGGAGACGCGCGATAGGATTTTCTTTTTAGCTTGTTTTCGCGTGGAAAAGTGCTCAACCCGTCAAACACTGTTAATATTCCCTGAAAATAACGCGAATATGGGGACGTTTCCAATGAGAATTTTTCGCGTGTGCATCGTTCATCGCAAAAAAAAAATAAGAATCGGTCCGTTGATTGTAGCAATTTGTTTACCGAGACAAAATCCCTAATACATCTCCCCTTCCCATATCCAAACTCCTAGTGATTTCTCGTAGTAACGCAGAGAATTCCTCGGTTATTGGCCTAAGCGAGATTCATCCTCAATTGACCTGCATTCGAACGTGACCGGCGCTGGTATTGATCATTAAAAAGTATTGGGATTCCAGCATTTACATAATGAGGAGAAAGCTACCCAAGTAACCACGAAGCCGTATATAAGTGCATCAATTTTGCCTTATATTGATAATTAAAATTATGAATATAATGCTGCATTACTTTAAACACCTCATTGAAGCAATATTAAAGCCGAAAAGGGCCCCACTAAAATCAAATTAGTGCCACATATTGCAGCACGCTGACAGCCTTTGCTAAAGTAACATAAATGCATGTGCTGTACATTTGCATTTGCACATGCTTGATACGTGCAACACGAAAAACCAAAACAAAAATCTATTTTTAGCACCGTTTCGTTATCGACGGTACTGATGCCCCCACACATGAATGTTTTAACCATTATTTTTTGTCACCGGGTCGGGAGTCGAACCAGAAGTGTTGAAGACCGCTAGATGAGTTCCATACGCGCTGACTTCTTGAACCGTTTCTGCTGCAGTGATAACAACTGATATTTTATTAACTAAAAGGAAACTGTTCTCTTTTGTCTCAATCATTGCAGTAGAGGGCAAAATAACTATGTCATATGTAATAGAATATAGTAATTTATCACATTCTGATAAATAACTGATAAATACATAATGCATTTTAGAAGATTTTTAATCAATATAAGAAAATTAAAACCTCGATTAAAATACGCTTCGCATACTGCTCATATGCTAATTGTGATTTCCATCATTATTGGCATGTGATATAGCAGCCTAGAAAAGAGAAAAGGTCATCCCTAAAAAGGTTTTGCTGCCGTCGATCGGTGGCTCAAACGGGGATTAAGTTGGTTGGGAGTCGAACCAGAAATGTTGAAGACCGCTAGAGTTGACCACGAAGTTGTTCAATCTTCTTGATTTCATTTGTTTACCATTAGAGTCAAGCTTTTATAATTGTATTGTTCGAGCAAACTTTGCTAGTTTGTAAATTGCATTTATTCAGTTTTTGCAGTGTCGAATTATTGAATTATCTTATATCACCTTTTAATGAACCCTAATATAAAGGAAAATGCAATGCATCATTACATTGATAATGCCAATCTAAAGGATTATTGCATGACAAGTGTGGAATTACTGCATTTCGAAATGCAAAAGTTGATATTCAGTCTAATTCTTGCAATGATATAATGCTTGTGGTTACTTGGGTAGTCCCAAGCCTCACCTGTTGATTCTTTGTGTAAATGCAGTTATCCTTGCAATAACAGAGGAGCAACCGCGGGCGGTGAATCATGCTTATGCTCATGCTCTGCTCAAAAAGCCATGAGCATTTTCTTAAACATTTTTCCTACAATACACTTAACCATACTATGTTTTGATGAGTCACTAAGTGGCAAAAGTGTACCAATGTAAAAACTGACATGAGAAGTGACAAATAAATAAATTAATAAATAAATAAATTAAATAAATAAATTTATTAGTAAATTAATAAAACAAAATAAATAATGAAGAGATGATAGATAGGGGCCCATATAGCCGAGGCGGTAAACGCACGGGTATTCAGCATGACCATGCTGAGGGTGACGGGTTCGATTCCCGGTCGGTCCAGGATCTTTTCGTAAAGGAAATTTTCCTTGGGCATAGAGTATCTTCGTGCCTGCCACACGATATACACATGCAAAATGGTCATTGGCAGAGGAAGCTCTCAGTTAAAAACTGTGGAAGTGCTCATAGAACACTAAGCTGAGAAGCAGGCCTTGTCCCAGTGAGGATGTTACGCCAAGAAGAGGAAGAGGAGGAGATGATAGATGTGACATCTGTTTATTTAGTAGCGCGATGCATACCATTTGAAGCGTTGCGCCCATTTTTGCTGTAACTCTAAGGAAACATTTCACATACCTTCTTTTTTCATACCAGCCTTGAAGCACTTCCTTAGCCTACAATATCTACATTGATTGCGTTTGTCTTTATCCACCACACAATTGCGGGAAAATCTGAAAGCAAGAAACAATGCAAAACCAAATCGATACCTTCTAGACTCATAAATACCTGCATGTATATGAATGGTTTTTCCGTACGCTGCGCCGAAAAAAACCTTTACAGCCATCACAAGATGCTGCCCCATAATGTTTGCCTGTGGCTCTATCACTACATATGGTACATAGGTTGTTGGCACTACTTTGGCAACTATCTAAGGTGTAGTTTTTATTGCTGTCCACAGACTGTTCCGGTGTGAATCTAGATTCACTTGTGTGGGTGGGGGATAAGGAATCATTTGCGTCATGATCTGGAAAGATGAGAATTAACATAGGAGGTTACCCTCTGTGAGTTTGATTTAAAACATGCACATGTACATAGTATTAGTGAGTTTAGTCCCAACAAGAAAAAAATCAATACATCCACGGCATACAATTTTACAAGACAGGCTAGTTACCTAAGTAAACATCAATTTTAAACATGTGACGTGGTTTGCTCTCACGTTGATCAAATTGGTGTGGGGCTGGGGGCTGCGAATAGGAACGGTTTTATTTTTCAAGCTAACTAACGCACACCAACACACTTTTGACGCTCGGTTTGAAAACACGTACGAGTGTTTAATTTTCATGCCACCGCCACCGTCGGTGCAATAGTCTATTTAACGAGCCGATTTTATGAATGAATTTTGACAGGAGGTAGTGTCCAATAACCCGTGAAAACCAATATCATCATCAACATTGTTGTCACTTCGTAAAATGGCTCATTGTCAAACACGCCGTCGCGACGCTATTTGAAAATAGTAAACATGATTAATCTCCCCATGACTCCAAAATATTTTTTCTCTTGTTCAAAGTTTATCCATTTCTAATTTGCGGTGGACATTTAAATGTTTCGTCGTTTCAAAATAAACTACAATGCAATACAATAACAGTTTTTATTATTTGCCTTGCTTTCCACGTGACCCAGAGCACTTTGTCATGTCGTGTTTGACTTGTTCAGAAAAATATTGTTGCAATACGTTTCTGACGGGTGGAATCGCATTAGAACAGTAGCTGTTGGAGCTGTGACAGCTCGACGGAGATATTTTGACAGCGGTGCATGGAGATATTTTGACAACCGTTTTGATTCTATTCGCATCCCTCAGGTGTGGGGTACTAGATTATTTGATGTTGATCCTGCAATCCCGCTTCAAAAGTTCATTAGGAAGAACTTCAGGAACACAAATCTCAAGGAGCAAGCCTCAAACTACAATGCATTCTTTTATTTTGTTCTTGCTCAGTTGTAATTAGTTGAAAATTTGTCAAAATCGTGAGTAGTGTAGTGTCCACACTACAATTATTATGAATATTGTGTGGATGAATCTTAGAGTGCATGCTGTCACCTACTCGTAGTCGATTCATATGTATATAAAGAAGTCAGTTCTATTCAGATCAAATTCGCGTGTACACGTCTCTCTCTGTAAAGCATCCGAAAGCCACCCTCCGACTCTACATTTGGCTTCAAGGATAATTTTTTTGTTGTTTTGTGGGTAAACTTTCATCTCCTGATTATTTATTGATTTTGCGTGCATAAAAAAATTAAACGTTGCTGGTGAAATAGGGAATCGCGCCACTTAGGCGGTGGCTTCTTATATTCGTCTGTTTTCCGCTATAACTCAGTTAAATTTGAACCAATTGACACAACTTTTGGAATGTGGTGAGATAGGTATAGTATCTACCCGTGTACAACATTTCAAGTCAATTGGTTCAAAATTGACTGAGTTATAGTGGAAAACAGACGAATATAGAAGCCCAAGTGGCGCGATACCCTAATTTAAATGGAATTGCGGGGAAGAAAAGGTTTGTGAAAATTTCCGGCAAATTGTTGTGGGAGAGATATGGGAGACGAATTGCGAGTGTTTGTGTTTTGCTCAAGTGCGTGGATTAGGAGTGGCAGAAGCGATGAAACATGCTCTGTGATGTGCAGATGTTTACGTCCCAGTGCAGATAGTCAGTGATTTTGGTCTTTCTTTATCGAACTCACTTTTGTGCGCGTTAACAGTGATTCCCACTACGATGCATTGCGGCTCATCCTGTTTACAGTGGATTACACTAGTTTACAGCATTTTTGAACTCAGAACGCTGACTTCAGAAGCACGTTATCCATGCCCTGAGTTCGAAAACGTGAAGGAAAAAAATAACAGTAGAGCGGATTTTTTTTCAACTTTCCATAGGCTGTCGATTAAGGTGGCCCACACTTATATGAAAAACAAAAATTTCGAAAAATACCAAGTCTTCCTCCTAAATTAGTTGTTTTGGACTCCCAGAAGCTACGTTCAAATTTTGAGCAAAATCGGTTGAGCCTAAGGGGGCGCTCAAAACGCTTAAAGTTTGTATGGGAAAACTTGGCCAAATGTTTGCAGAAATTTTAAGTTTTCGAATTTTGCCGCTAGGTGGCGCTGTAAGTGTTCTATAATGAAACCCTTTGGTAATATTGTAGGTGACTATATGCCAAACAACTTTGTCGAAGACCGCAAAGTGATCCAACGTCTGTGAAAAAAGTTATACCCTAGGTAACGTGAGGTGAAACATTATAAATATTTTTCCAGTACATGTAAAGGAATAATATCAATAATGAAATCTTAACTCTTTGCCTCACTATGCCTAGGGTATAACTTTTTTCACAGACGTTGGATCACTTTGCGGTCTTCGACAAAGTTGTTTGGTATATAGTCACCTACAAAAATGCCAAAGGAATTATTTATTGAACGCTTACAGCGCCACCTAGCGGCAAAATTCGAAAACTTAAAATGTCTGCATATATTTGGCCAACTTTTCCCATACAAATTTTAAGCGTTTTGAGCGCCCCTTTAGGCTCAACCGATTTTGCTTAAATTTTGAACGTAGCTTCTGGGAGTTCACAACAACTGATTTAGGAGCAGGGAGTGAAATTATCAGCAAATTGAGACGAAAAACGGCGTTTTTCGAGCAACCGATTTTTTCTGTTTTTACTTTTCCTGTGAGAAATGTTTATCGGTCGTTACTGTTTGTCCCCGATCAAAGATAGCCGAAAACTGGAAATCGCTCTTTTCATTTTCGCTATCCAACTTTATCGCCTGCAAAGTTATCGCGATAATTATCAGAAGGCAAATAACAAAAATTTGCCGCTAACGGGATTCGAACCTAGACCCTCCACAAAAATGTATATGAGCGCGCACCATAACCACTCAACCACACAAGCTGCTCGAGAGAGAATAGAAATTTTATACATAAAAGCTACAGCCGGTGACGACGAGACTACGGGAAGGCGAACAAAGAGCAGAAAGCAAACCAGTCAACTTTTCGTTGCAGATGATAATCGATTCTCGGCGCTGCGGAACGAGCGAAAACACATTCTCGGGAGAAACCCGGGTCTGAATTTATCGCACGTCTTTTTTCGCCGATAATGCGTGTGGGAGAGTTTTCTACTATCGCGATCGTGATCGATAATTTCATTCCCTGCTTGAAACTGGAAACTCCTTATTTCCCCCTATGGGTTATAGGGAGGGGCGGGACATTCGAGCCTACTCATCAGTGAAAAGGACTTGATATGCTAATCGGTTTAGCATAGGGCAGATACAAGTCTACTGGTAGACGTATCGCCCAGCGAAACAACGCAGATTGGCCACGGCCCGGGGGTGCGTTGATTATAACAGAATAACAGAACAAAAATTTTCGAGATCATGTCATTATCTGTTACCAGTTGGGATAACGAGTAATCGCCGCGTCTTCTTTGTTGTTTGTTTTGTGCCTCTTTTGTCTGACAATTCTCTTCACTGAAAAAAAGCAAACTGGCAACACTGACACATTTTTTAATCTTTTTATACTTGATATTGTTCAAATCATCACATTTTTTTTTACATGGCATCGATCAATGTTTTCTTACGAAATTTATAAACTGCACCTGATTTTTTATGATATTTTATATGAAAAAAAGAGTTTTTTTTTTAATGGAACGGCGCAAATTACTTTGGGGAGTTTTTTCGACTACTTATTACAAATTACTTTGGGGAGCTTTTTCGATCGAAAAACGTCTGATAAACACGATGGAATCAACATTTTTAAAATCAAAATATACGTATTTTGAGAAAAATCGATTTTGAGTTTTAAAATTAAAAAAAAATATCTGGCAACACTGTATAAAAAATAATAATATTTTTTTTCTGGATTTCCTGAACGATTTCCTTCAAAAAAGCCGAAGGTCGGAAATGTGTATGTGCAATCGTTTCAATGATAAAAATTAAAGAAAGAGAGGATAATTTTCAAATCGGCCAAAACGAGGGGTGCTGCCACGGGCCGAGGGGTGATCCGATTGGCACTAAAATTTGGATTTTTTCTTTTCCATCTTAAGAAATGTTTCAGCAAATTTGGTTCAAATCCGTGATGGTCGATTGCAAGCGGTCGGTCACTTGGCGCGGAATGACCCAACTATTTTCATCATCGTTGAACATGAATCTTTTAAATCTTATTATTATATGCAGGGTTGTAACCTTGGTGCAGTACGCAACATGCTGCGTGATGAAGTCCGAACTTCACGCAGGAACAATCTCAACTATATGAACTTAACGGAGCGCATGCTAAAGTATTCACATAGAATTATGTATTATATCATTTGTGAATGCATAATAAACAATTTAGATTTATGTAGATGATAATAGAAGTTATTAAAAGTGTCTGACCACAGACAAACAGACGTAACTCTTGAAGGAAATTCCTCAGAAACTTTTGCCCGGTGTCTTTTTCATGAGCACACTGCCACTTGTTGGTAGAACCGCGCCCGACACTGTGGCCACGATGAACTTCGATTTCACGTGTATCTAACACGCACACCACACGCAAAACAAGAAAGGCTACCAAAAATTGAGATTTGCATTTTCTATCAAATAATGTATGTATGAAAATGTGTTAAATCATAATCTATTCATTGTATTAAGATGCGCTACACGGTTCCACAGGTTCCATACCACTACACACAAACACCGCTATTCAAACCCGAGATGTTGAACCGGGTTGTTTCTAAAAATAACTTTCGCTTCGCTGCTGAGCTTCGTGTCCTATTGTCTACTAGGAATTTTCCACTAGTAAACAGCACACTGCCGGATGCGGGCTTTTCAGTGCACAATGGGTTTAGAGTCGTATTTACAAAGACAAAAATGTTTCTGCCAAGTTCTGTCATTTTTTTTGTATTATTGTGAAATGAGTACGGTCACTCGAGTGTGGCTTATGGAAAAATCTGCTGATTAATTATTCTCTATACAATTTCAAAATGTTCTACAAAGTTGTAGCAAAATTTGCAAAAAAAAACATTCAAATGATTACAACTGTTTGAAAAGTATTCAATAAGTTGCAACTTCTTTTCCCTTTGGACATACTTTAGTCGAGTCCAACTGTAAATGAAGACCAATAAATTAATCATAAATTTTCAAAATTAAATTTAATTCGGTTCGCTTAATGCTAAGGTACAGTAATTTGATGAACGGAAGTCAAATAATAGGTATTCTACTAGAAGGGCTCAAATTTCGTGTAGAGTTAATCAATCAAGACCAAATTTGCACCAATTATATCTAACACGTTGAGGAACAAGTAATTAAAATTTGGATAGTTTTGGTGTACTTTATAAAAGGTAACAACTTGCTAAAAATGTTTTAGGCAATTTATAAAACTTGGAATGCTTTTGTATATACCACTAGGCGGCGCTAGAGATCAAGCAAATTTTAAATTTCATTTATTTCAGAACTCTGGTCACTTACAAAGTTGGTGTCTTCGACAATGTTGTTTGGTAGGTCAAAGGCGTACAGTTAATGGTCCACTTGTTTCGAAATTTCGCCACTAGGAAGCGCTAGTTACACATTTCCAAAATTATGCAAATGAACGATTGTTTTCGTAAAGTAATCAAAAAGCTGTAATTGTGTTTTCTTTGAACGTTTTTAAGTCAAGTCAATGGTTTTTCAATGAGCTATATATTAGTCATAAATGTGCAAAATTTCATTTCATTCGGTTCACTTAATCATGAGATATATCAGTTTAACGAAGAACACTCAAATATGAAACATTTTACTAGAGATGCTCTAACTTCATGTAAAACTATCCAATCAGGCTCCAATTTGTATCATTCATAGCTAATTAGCTGTGCAATTAGCAGATAAAATTTGAGAATTTTCCCTACACTTTATAAAAACTTACAGCTTGCTGAATATTTTCGAGATAATAAGTAAAAGTTGCATGCTTCTACTAATTTGCAACTAGTGCCGTCTACTGGCAGAATCTTGAACCAATCAACTAATCAACTGAAAGGCCTTAATAAACCAAACAACATTGCCGAAGAAACCAACTTTCTAAGTGATCAGAGTCCTGAAATATATGGAATATGTATAAAAATTGATTTATCGTCAGCGCTACCTTGTGGTGGAATTTTGAATCAAACGGCCCATCAAAAGTAAGACCTTGGCTGACCTAACAACTTTGCCAAATACACCGAATATTCATGGTGCTAAGATATACGGTATGGAAATTTTGCAAGTGCTACGTCTTGCTGTCTGTGATATCTGTCATGCCAGAGACAAACAGACGTAACACTGATGAAATGTTTATACCAAATAGCTCATGATACTAATTACTGGGAGAGTTGGTGACTTCGGCGATATTATTTGCCTGGTCAAGAACTAACAAATGATGGACCGTTCGTTTCAAAATTCCACCACAAGGCGGCGCTAGTGAGCATACAAATCTTATGTTCCATATATCTCAGGACTCTGATCACTTCGAAAGTTGATGTCTTCGGTGATGTTGTTAGCTTGGTTAAGGCCTCTCAGTTGATTAGCTGATTGGTTCAAGGTTCTGCCAGTAGGCGGCGCTAGTTGCAAATTAATTGAAGCATACAACTTTTATTTAATATATTGAATATATTCAGCAAGCTGTAATATTTTCTAAGGTAAACTTAATATTCTCAAATTTTACCTGCCAGTTGCACAACTAGTTAGCTATAAACGGTACAAATTTGGACTCAATTGGATAACTTTACATAAAGTTGGAGCAACTCTAGTAAAATGTTTCATGTTTGAGTGTTCTTCGTAAAATTGCTATATCTCTGGATTAAGTGAACCGAATGAAATGAAATGTCGCACAATTATGACTAATACATAGCTCTTTGAAAAACCTTTGACATGACTTAGACACGTTCAAAGAAAACAAAATTTACAGCTTGTTGATTACTTCACGAAAAAAATCAATCATTTGAATGATTTTGCAAATGTGTAACTAGTGCCACTTAGTGACGAAATTTCGAATCAAGTGGTCCATTAACTGTAAGCTCTTGACTAACTGAATAACATTGCCGAAGACACCATCTTTCTAAGTGGTGAGAGTCCTGAGATATATGAAATTTAAAATTTGCTTGATCTCTGGCGCAGCTTATTGGTGGAATTTCCAATTAAACGATCCATCACCATCCATCATGGAATCGTAAATAAAATTATTAGAAAGCAGATTTTTGAATCAGTTTACCCAGATTTTTGACGGGGAAAAGGATCAACAATTAAAAAGAAACTTTCCAAAACACAATATGTGTCTAAAAACTTAAACAGTTTTGTCTTCGTAAATACGGCTCTGGGCCCATTGTGCAGTGTGGTGGCTGTATCACTTCCATCACCAAGCCACGTTTGTGTTGTTAATGATGGCCTTCAGCCTCTCGTCTATCCATGTGCAGTTGTAGCCGTGCTGGTTAGAGCGCAGGGTATTATGTTTCCAGTTCAAAACCGAATTAGCGACATTTTTTCTTTGACTTCCGCTGCTTTTGCCTTGCGTTAAACACAATGTCGGAAGTGGGGCGCTGTATAGAGCACCAGGTGTACAATACAGCGCCCCACTTCCGACATTGTGTTTAACGCAAGGCAAAAGCAGCGGAAGTCAAAGAAAAAATGTCGCTAATTCGGTTTTGAACTGGAAACATAATACTGTGAATCACCATTATAGTGAATCAGTTCGATTCCCGCCGCCGGCCGTATTTCTTTTTAAACATGTTTTGGTAATTGATGCCGCCGCTGCTGCCATGACCAGTCTAAAAATAGAACAAATAAAGAGAAACCAATGCGACAGAGAACACGCACACATGCGAAATTTTCCTTTTCCAGATTCTAGGAAGCCAATACAATTTTTGGTATACTGCCACCTACCAATTTTTGTATTTGCAAAGCCTTAATACAATATTTGTATATGTTTCAAACCGCATTGTATTAGAATCTGCCAATCTTCGGTTGCGTGTACTAAACAAAGCGCCTGTAATTTTCGTTTGCATCATTCAGCAACGTGTACACTGGCAAACGTCATAGCGATCGAACACTAGCTCATCTGGTGGAAAGATCGCGTAAATCAAATGAAATTTGAATTGATCGTTATATGCATGTGCCAAGTCGTTTTGAAGAGTGTTACGTTTGTTTGTCTGTGGTCTGACAGTTACTTAGAATTAGTCATTATTATGCATAAAACCCTAGTTAATCCACCTAGCGGTGCTGGCGCCTTTCTCATGCCTTCGAAAACCCATTTCAACAAAACTCAAGTGACATGTCGATGAATACAGTTTCTTACCGATTTTGGCAATACGAGGTAAATTGTATGTTGCCAAAATGGAGTGTTGCCAAAATCGGTAAAAAAAGTAAGTGATTTTACACCTTTTATGCGTTATTTTGACTTATATTATCAGTATGGACTGTTCACAAGTTACAAAACGCTCCCCTTAGGTGACGTTCATAAATTACATCATGAGTTAAAGAATTGTCGTAATTGAAAACTTTTGTTAAGGCTAGGATATCTTAAAGTGTTTATGGTCAACCATGGCCCCACGAGAAGCGTGTTCCGAAATCACAGTATCAAAGTCAACACGTTTTATGATTCCAGGCCAGTCAGATACAATATGCCAAAGCAATTTTACGATGCTTGGTACCGAAATTGCTACTAACCTACCGAAAATCCCGTATATTGTATTGTATAAATACATGGATCCGTAAATCCGGATTTTCCGGTACCCATGGTGATCGGACCGGTCCAACCAAATACGATCTCGATAGATAATGAGTTTCTGAGTTGAATGAGGCAAAAACTTTTAAAATCGGTGGAAAAATCGCTGAGATATGATCATTTCCATTTCGTGGGTACCCGGGTACCCTGCCGGCCTTCTACAGGTGTTTTTTTTTGCTGGCCACACTACGGTTAATAGAGGTAAAGCTAGAAATCCTCTACATAGAGATGAGCGGAAGTTACATACGTCGATTCGGCAACGCTGTTTGTTTTGTTTACAACAGCTGCCAACACTTGCTACAAAGCTAGATGTTCAAACTTTGTGCGTGACTTCGTTGTGGTTCAAGTTGTTTTGTTTACATTTTCTAATAATGGTAGAATTTTTTTTTTTCAAAATTTTGTTGAAATAGCGGAGCAATCGAAGAAATCTGAAATTCATTGCAAAAGTGTTACGCTAATCATATCGGCAGAAGTGAAGCAAGAAGCAGCAATGGAAGTTTTTTCGACAAGTTCAGCAACAAAAGTGTCGTCATAAGCATGAGCTTTTGAAAGCAGAATTCTTCTTCTTCTTCTTCTTGGCGTAACGTCCTCACTGGGACAAAGCCTGCTTCTCAGCTTAGTGTTCTATGAGCACTTCCACAGTTATTAACTGAGAGCTTCCTCTGCCAATGACCATTTTGCATGTGTATATCGTATGGCAGGCACGAAGATACTCTATGCCCAAGGAAGTCAAGGAAATTTCCTTTACGAAAAGATCCTGGACCGACCGGGAATCGAACCCGTCACCCTCAGCATGGTCATGCTGAATACCCGTGCGTTTACCGCCTCGGCTATATGGGCCCTTAGCAGAATTAATATTTTTTTTATCTTTTTACTAAACATACATATGCCGCCAATATCTTGATATTAAAAATAAATAATTTTGATTTATTTAGTTCCGATTGCAATACCGTTCAAACGACGCCTTCCTACGAACGATAAGCATGTTCATTTGGCTCACACTTTGACAGTTCTCTCTGCACGATTGGCTCACAATGGCCGCCTCCGCAGATCTCTATAATGTAGGATTACTAGGTAAAGCTAAACACATGTGTTTAAGATGATTTTGCGAAAAAAAAATGTTGTCAATAATGTGTTGCCAAAATCGGTAAAAAAAAACGTTGGCAAAAACGGAAGTTGCCAAAATCGGTAAGAAATTGTTGCCAAAATCGGTAAGAAACTGTATAGCACTTTCATATGTTTAACAAAAATCCATTTTATGGCACCAGAAATCATATCGTTTTTATGGCTTTTGATGTTTGAGCCTCAAAATCTTGAGAAAAAGCCGCTATCTTGAATTTTGAGCCGATATCTTGGATTTTAGACCGCCATCTTGAATATTCCGGTCGCCATTTTTGGACTCCGGACATCTTTCCCATACCAAATATATCCATTTTGCATGGTTTTAGGGCCTAAAACTCCATTGAACAGCCGTCATCTTGAATTTTGAGCTGCCATCTTGGATATACTGGTCGTTATTTTTGGGGTCCAGACATCTTCCCCATATCAACTATACCCATATTGCGGTTTTTGGTAATTCAAGGAATTATAGTATTTAGTCCTTACTACTAGTGTTTTGGTGACTTTCAGTTTTTGAATAAAACTGAGTTAATCAACTTTACTTTGCATATAGTTGAAAACCTCACCATCTGAGGCTAAACTCAATGCAAAGGAAATCAAATTGAAAGTGCTAGTACGCAAGGAACATACTAGAATCCTTATTACTATTATTATTATTGGAATTATTGCTGCTAATGTTAAAACTCGGGTCCTAAACTTCCTACTGGGGAGAATTTAGCAGTAAATTAAGGGTGATGCTAGGTTTCTGATGCATGGCCAATATGAGTACTCTTGTTTTGTTTTCTAAGAAAATAAAATAAAAACTGTATCAAAATCGATACTTTATTGCCCCTCAATGGCAATTGAGTAATGCGACATGCACTACACTAAGGATACGGGTAATGTCACAATAGATCTAAAAACTGGTCGTAGTGACAAACCCGAACAGGAATAAAAATACATGAAATAGCCGTAATCTTAAATTTGGAGCCGCCATTTTGGATTTTAGACCGCTATCTTGAATATTTTGGTCGTCATTTTTGGACTCCGTATATCTTCCCCATACCAAATATACCCATATTGCTTGATTTTAGGGCCTTAAACTCCATTAAACAATCGCAATCTTGATTTTTAGACCACCATCTTGGATATTTTGGTCGCCATGTTTGGACTCTAAACATCTTCCCCATTCCAAATACAGTCATGACTCGCTGGTTGGGGGCTTAATAGTTGGGTGACTTTTTAGTTGGGGCTCCGTTAGTTGAGCTGTCAGCCAACTAAAAAGCACCTGGATGTCATAATTCAATGTCAAACCGAAAATGACAACCACTCTGTAATTCCGAGGGGCGAGCTAATGAGTTTTGGTTTCTTAAACTTTACTGATAATCGAGAAGAATTTCTATTTTATATTTCTTAAAAAAAAAACAATATGTAAAATAACTTCGAAACAAATGCAAAACATCGGCAATCTTTATTTTGTCGATCAATGAAAGAGTTTTGTGCTTGCATTTTGGTCCGGGTGGTTTCATAAACATCTATATTTTCACTTCACCGGCTAAAAATGGGCGAAAATAATTATTTCTCGCATTGGCCATATATGTGTCTTGCAAAACGTATCAGTTTTGCTCTAAATGTAAAACAAATTGAAACATTTTACTTTACACTTCCAAACTAAACATGATTTAAAAAAAAAACAATGAGCACGCCCCTTGTGCTGATGTCACTTCACCCAACTAGCGAATCGAATTCGTTGGTTGGGTGGAGGTTGTGGCTCAACGAGCGAGTTCCGACTGTATACCCATGCTGCATGGGTTTAGGACCTTGTACTCCATTAAACAACCGCCATCTTGAATGTTGAGCCGCCATTTTGGATTTTAGACTGCCATTTTTGGTATTCTGACCGGTATTTATGAACACCGGTCATCTTCCTCATACCAAATATACCCATATTGCACGGTTTTAGGGCGTAAAACTCCATTAAATAGCCGCCATCTTGAATATTAGACCGCCATCTTGGATATTAGACCGCCATCTTGGATATTCTGACTGCCATTTTTGGACTCCGGACATCTTCCCCATACCAAATACATGCACTCATATTTAATTGATTTAGGACCTAAAACTCCATTGAATAGCAGCCATCCTGAATATTCAGCCGCGTACTTGGATTTTAGACCGCCATCTTGGATATTCTGGTCTCCATTTTTTTACTCCCGACATCTTTCTCATACCAAATATACCCATATCGCATGGTCTTAAGGCCTAAAACTACATTAAAAAGTCGTCATCTTGGATTCTAGACCGCCATCTTGGATATTCTGACCGCTATTTTTGTATTCCGGACACCTTCCCCACACCAAATATACCCATATTGCAAGGTTTTAGCACCGACGAACCGACATGCCAGCTAGTGCCAAGGTTCATGAAATTTTCGTCCAAAATTTTAAAATAAAAACCGTTGAAAAATAGCGCCATCTGTTGATTTTGGTTCGGAACTATTTTGGCCGAAATATTTCGAACACTCTTAAATAATGCCACCCATAGGTGTGCTGGAATGAACAAATTTTTCAAACATTCGATAATGCTGTTTATTTCATAACAATTACTAAAATTTCTCATGATAAACTAAGAAAAGATAGATTCACAAACTGTGTTCAAAACAAAACTTTTGAGGAGCGTAAAAGACTCAATAATCTTACAGAATTTCATACTTTGATTGAATTAAACGTAGAGTGTTTGTTTGTATTCCGCGGCGTCGCCGTCGTCGTCGGTCATGCCTTCATCATACTGCAGCCACATCAGAACACAATTTCATATCTTAATTTTCCGAAAGCACAATTTATTATTAGGCCTAATTCATATAAGTATTGACTTCTGGGAGATTTTATTTTTTCAAATAAAAGTTGAAATAGTAGTCAGCCCAGTCAGCGTCACTAAAACGGCAGCAGGAGCAGCATCATCGTCGCGACGCTTGCACAATTCGATGGGAATATAGTGTGCAGACGGTAACAGCCACCAATGTTTGAATTTATTTTCACGCTGGGACATTTAATATAACATCCTTAATTGCTTCCCAAAATTCTTAAGTATGCCGTAATTGCCGTAATGCTCCATTCTGAGGCAACGCGTAGCTACAGATTGACAATACTGGCCATCACGTGTTTTTGTTTACACAGCGTTTGATCAAGACGCCGCGACGCCGGCTGTATAAATGTCATGACGGGCTAAACGTCACTTTCAATTTGACACTAGCGATCACTGCAATTTGAATTTACCGTGTAATTATTTCGGTCAAGTCTCGGAATCGAGTGGCACGTCGGTTTAGTCGGTGGTTTTAGGGTCATAAACTCCATTAAACAACCACTTGAATTTGGAGCCGCCATCTTGGATTTTAGACCGGCGTCTTGGATATTCTGACCGCTATTTCTGGACTCCGGAAATATTATCCATGCCAAATATACCCATATTGCATGGTTTAGGGCCTAAAACTTCTTTAAACGCCGCCATCTTGAATTTTTAGCCACCATCTTAGATATTCTGGTCGCAACGTTTGGACCACGGACATCTTCTCCATACCAAATATACTAATATTGCACATCTTTCCATACAAAATATACCCATATTGCATGGTTTGGGGCCTAAAACTCCATCTTGAATTTGCCCAACTAACAATCGCCAGCCGCAAACAAGCATGCATGCTGAATTGTTGCTTTATAATAGTAATTATAGCTGAACTAAAATTACCCAAGCAGCACCTGCAACATCATGCAAAATGTGGCTTCCTATGCTTTGGTATAAAAGAGTTGCAATAAAAGCGCACGCAATTTTCATCTTGTCAGTTGAGTTGCATTTAAACTCCGAATATCGTTAAGTAGCAGCTTTGTTTCATGGGAATTACAAATAACATCGTATTCAACATCGATTTATGGAGGCGGAGCTTACATATTCCTCACAAGTGGCAATACAGTCAGCTTGCATTAAATGTGTTATGTAACACACATGAAACATCTTACTTCGGTTTGTTTGTTCAGATTAGGTTCCAAATGTGCTGCGGAAAACTTGCGCGTCTTTTCATTTTTACAGCTTTCTAACTTGTGGCAAAGACGGTACAATGAAGTAACGCGTAACTTCAGTAGCTTTTATGGTGCATTGAGCAGCAAATCTTTCACAGAGCTTCTGGTGTAGTATGTAAGGTGAGTGGTTAATACTCCTGGTGTCCATGGTTCGAGTCTGAATATATTTTTTTCATTTTTTTATCATTCCCCCTAGCTCATGTTGCATAACGATTTAAAATTTGCGCTTTTTGCGTTTCAAAGAAGAAGCAATTGTGTTGTGCTGTCCTTAATAAGAACAGTGAATAAATTGCACTGATGTTGCTAGTACTGGCTTTGAAACAAGTCGTGTTGCTTGGGTATGCTGTACACATTACTGTACAAATGCTATTTCAATTGAAAAAGTAGCCAATGTTCAATTTTTTTTATCTATATATATAAAAATGAGTTTGAAGTCCCTTTGAGGCAACAAAACTTACGAATGGCTGAACCGATCAAGATGATCCTTGCATGATTAGATTCGTATTCATGGTGACTGTGTTTATATGTAAAAAAAGTTACAAAAATGAACTAAAAAAGTAAGAAAATTTACAAAATCCTGACTTTTATGACCTGGGAAGAAAACCAACCCGATTGAAATGAAACCAATCTAAGAGTGCGGTGCTGTTCTGAGCCCTACAGTTGACAAACCAGCACAGCTTGGCAAGACAAAGTTTGCCGGGACAGCTAGTTGGTAATAACAATGATAATTTAAAACACTTTTCAAACTTTTCAAACGCTTGATAAGATTTTTATTCGACTCGCAGTAGGGTGGATGTACCAATTATGGCACTATCTAAGGAAAACCATTTGTACAAAAATAACGAGAAGATCTACGAATGTCATCAATATGTTAAAAGATAGCTAAGTTTCCACACTTTACAGGAAAAATGAAGAATCGGAGCCAAAACTACTTTTAGTATTTATTACAGCGTGTGCCAATGATAGGAACCCTGTACCAATTATGGTTACATTTTTTAACTTCGGTTCCTTTTCGCACTATTTGCATGCATTCCTTATGGGATTAGCCATAACTGGTACACTATGGCGAAAAAGGGTGCAAGGAAGCCGAAATTTTAAGGAAAATGATTTATTTCTACCATAATTCGAGAAAAATGTGGAATTTAAATGAGTGCAACCATCTTTTGTGAACGTGATCTGTTGTTCACAATTTTTTTCTTGCTGGTTTACGCCGTTAAAGGGTGAAAATCAACTATGGCGAATGATTGGTACTATAACCATAATTGGAACACTTACCCTAATTCGTTTACAACATAGTTTAACAAGACTTTTTTCTGCTTTTGTTAAGTTCATATAAAAATTAGCACATATTATGCGTTGCGCGAAAATTTGTACGCGCAAGCGCCCATACACCTCCGCCTGTAGGAGAAATCATTTTGGTGTTTTCGGCGCAGTATTCCTTGGCCAATTCGCGCACTTATTGTAGAATACACCATAACGATTAAACATACCAGCGGAGGTCTATTAGCGATTTTGCACCTTTTTCGCTCTCTATTTTCTTGCAACGGGTGATATATCTGTATAATGTGTTTTTCACTAGTCAAATAAGCGCTTTCGTTTTATCATACTTCGACTCAGAGTACATGATGAAAAACACGTGTTTTACTGAACAATAGCTGAATTAATCTGTTGTTCAGTCATTAACCATAATGTTGTGCTAATTCACCACTGCTGAATAGGAGTCGAAGTCTGATCATTGTTAAACCACGGGAAGTTTATGTTTTGATTTGAGCGCTGCAATTCATCATCTCTAGGATGGCACAGATAGGCTGGCAATCGACGGATCTCGAGTTCAAATCTGGATTTAGGTAAATTTATGAATAGTTATTATTTCACAATATTTGTTCACAGCATTAAGTTTCAATCATAAATTCTTGTGGAAATTGTAAAATTTGCACTTTTATAATTTTTAATCATTTTTGCTAAAGCTGAATAACAGCTTTACTATATAGCTGTAAAACGATTTAACAACAAACAGTTCAGTTGATACACAACACTATGCTTTATAGTTTCTCCAAATTTGTGTGAACTAAACCCGAACAAATGTTGTGCCTGAAAATTATCCAAGTGTTATTCAGCATCATGCTGAATCAATTCGTCGTAAAGGTGCTTGTAAAATGAGTGATTGTTAGTTGGGTGGAGCCGCCATCTTGGATATTTGGCCGCCATCTTGGATATTCTGGTGGCCATTTTTGAGTTCTGGTCATCTTCCTCATACCAAATATAATATTGGTTTTAGGACCAACATTTTCAACCGCCATCTTGGATTTTAGACCGCCATATTGGATATTCTGGTCGCCATCTTGAATATTGGGCCGGTATTGGGGATTTTCTGGTCTCCAGTATTAATTTCCGCACAAAATTTGTCAACTTTGCTAAAGGTTACAAAAATCGGCACAGCTTGATGTGTCGCATGATGGGGCTTGGTTCAGTTTTATATATGACCAGTTCCACCGTTGCTGGTCCGTATCACTAAAATGGCCATAACTCCGGAACGCCTTGACCGATCCGAACCATTTTCAATAGCAAACGATGCGGTAAAATTGGGTTTTTAAATTAAGAAAAATGTATTGATTTTTTGATTTTATACAAAAGAGCACCTTTTTCTGAACCACCATGATTTTTTTCAGATTTTTAGAACTTCATTTTGGTACCTAAAATCGCTTTCGAAGAGATTTTTCGAAATCACCTTTTGACAGCTGGCCAACTGCTTGACAGCTCCGCCTAGTACAAAATGCGACGAGGGGTGATTCGACAAATCGCTCCCATACAAACTTCAAATTGATTTTTAAATAGGTTCCCGGGCACCAAAATTCATGAAAACTTGGATTTCGGCTCAGTTTTGCATGCAGATTCTGAATATGGAATTATCTCAACACCGCTAAAGAAGCCAATTCCGGTTCGATTTGTGCTATAATCCGTGAAATCAATGATCAATGGGAAGTGCCTTAAAAGTGAGAGACTTTTTTGTACACAGACATACATACAGACATTATCTCAATTCGTCGAACTGAGTTGATTGGTATATGTGACTTGATCCTCCGAGCCTTCTACCGAAAATTCGATATTTGAGTGAACATATTGCCTTTCAGTACACTTTGGTGTACGAGAAAGGCAAAAACAGGCAATTGAATCACCTGTCAATTTTACAAAAATAGTAAAAAAAATACTGAAAAGTATGCATTGTTGAATTAAATAAGATTTAGTTGTCAGTAACTATTCGCTGTTTAGTAACTCAATGCATGAACCTAGTCGAACCTTCATTTTGCATGAAAAATACGCATTAATGACTTCTTTTATTTCTGAGTGGATTGGGAGGGTTCGACTGAATGGGATGGGATAGTTATGCTACGGAAACGGCTAAGCAGTCTCGAGGAAATCAAACGATACTATTTGATTTTACCCAACGTTTCGACCACTTTTTGGTCTTCTTCAGTGGTTAATCGCTATTATCGTTTTCGTCAAATTTTCTGCAGACGAAAACGATAATAGCGATTAACCCCTGAAGAAGACCAAAAAAGTGGTCGAAACGTTGGGTAAAATCAAATAGTATCGTTTGATTTCCTCGAGACTGCTTAGCCGTTTCCGTAGCATATTTATTTCTGAGTGTTCTGCGCGGGAAGCCAAATTTGAGTACATGGCATAGCCATTGGCGAATCTAGCTTTTTTTCTTGCTCACTCTCCTAAACAAACACAAGAAAGAGAAGGATGGAAAGCCCATCTAACAATCTATGTGGAGTTTATGTCACCGTCGAATGTTATATATTACGATTGTTGATTATTTTCGGTGAAAACACACACTAAAACTCGATTATACATAACGTTTCGGCCTACTCAACTTCAGCCATCATCAGATCTGTAAAATTTATTGCGGTTTCATTAGTATTTTTACAAACATTTTTCACATTCACAATTTTCTTTGATACCCACATTTACTGCATCAATCGATCACCACCAGTGTGGTTGCAATACTAACCCCCCTTTCGCTGCTATGTGTTGTGTTCTGCTATTTCGTGTTGATCGTTTTCGGGGTCGTTCGTTTGTTGTTGGTGTGTGCGTGTGGTTCGGCTCCGAAGTTTGCACACTAGGTCGTTGTAAGCCGAGTCGATCCCTCCACATTCGCGCTGCATGTTCACTGTTCGTGCTTCGCCTAGCAGCTTGATGTGGAAGGCCTCTGCTATCGTTCTGCTCTCCTGGTTTTCGATTTTTTCCAAAATCTCCGTTTTGTTGAAATTGAAATTGTGTCCTTCGTCGATATGGTGTTGCGTCAATCCCGTCTTGGCTTCCTTTTTCCTTATGTTCGTCCTGTGTTCGTCGATTCTGGTTTCGAGCATTCTTCCGGTTTGTCCCACGTAGACCTTTCCGTCATTTGTGCCGCAAGGGACGGCATACACAACATTTTTCGTTTTTTGTTTCGGGATGGGATCCTTTAGCCGGCTGAAGACCGTGTTTTTTATTTTGTCTCGGGTCTGGTATGCCAAACTTATGCCGTGTTTGTTGAGAAGCTTTGACAACTTCTCGCTTAGACCCGGGATATACGGCGTTGACACGTACTTGGTCTCCTTTTTCTCCTCCCTTTCTTGTAGGCTGTTGTAGTGTCGATCAGTTCTGTATTTTAGCATTTTCGCAACAAACCAAGTTGGGTAGTGGTGCATAGATGAGTTTGGTTCGCTGTTATATTTCACCACTTCCGGCAGAACCACCGGAACCGGTTCCGAAACACTACCGGTAGCCACAAATGATATGTGATCCTATGATATCCATTGGGTAAGTGCACTTATCCGCGAGCGGTAATGGCGGCGGCGGGCATATCCAACCGGTTCAGATTTTGACGTTTCATGGGGGAAAGTCAAACAATTTCATTCTCCTCCTCACCCCTTCACCCACCGTTTAGTGGCGCCAACCGATTGCGATCCCCAAGAAACGTCAAAATTCGAATCGGTTAATTGTGCCCGCCGCCGCCATTACCGCTCGCGGGTTAGTGGATTGTTAACCGTTCATCAGGTTAATCGCGATTTGATGTGTCGCATTCCTGGGTTTGATTACTTTTATGCAGGCTTGACAGAAACTCCCTCGCGAGAAAATGAACAAGCGATTTCGGCGATTTTCTGAGGAGTGAAAATAAAATTCAGAAATCACAACGCAAATCCTCAACAGCACCGAGCGCGAGCTTGCCGTGTAGCGAAGAGTTCGTCCAACACTCATTGTTACTGAATTAAATAATTGCCTAGAAATTTGAATTCCTACTTAGCTTAAATTGATTAGTCTACTTAAAATTAGAATTTGTTATTCTAAATAAAATTTGAATTCGTCATACAACTAAAAATAAATTACAGTCCACTATCTGTATCTTGCCCTAGGCAAATTGAATATGTTCTAATGGCTTATATACTGAACAAGACATGCAAATACCATCGATCGTTGATGATCGTAAAATTGTTATCACATACATGCACACAGAACACAAAACAGAGAAAGATCAAGATAGACTAACGAAACACGAATCAGTTCAATATACTCTGCCGTCGCAACCAGACGAGTTTCCATACGCGATCCGAAACCCGTACCCCGTGTCTTTCTCTACTCGACCAGTTTGTGTGTCTTCCCGGGAGTGATTGCCTTCGAAGTGCCAAATTAGAAGGATTATAGCGCGCAGTGATCGGTCGTGGAGTAAAGTTGTGCCTTAATTGCCCTTTACTGCGAAAGATCAAAAAGCCAGTTTACGGTAGTGAATTAGCTCAGCGCTTTACGACGAAAGCGGAGCAATTCGTGGATGACGATCGCGGTCCCAAGTGCTAGGCAAGGCGATTGGGTTTGGTGCATTTTTTCCCTAGCTGATACGATCTCAGCTAGCCCCCCCTCAGTGCAAGTGTGGTATGTTTTGGTCCCTCGAGGCCGTAAGCCGTTAAGAAAGCCTGTACACGGCCGGCAATTGTGCAACAGCACGAACATTGGTCCTTCGAGCCGGATGTACAGGACATTCCGGGGACCAGGAATGTAGTTTGTGGTCACACGAGGCACGAAGATTCCAGCGCGGTGTGAAAGTGGACGATAGTCATTTTGCGCGCGCTCCCCCAAGCCAAGCCACGCGGGCAGAGTGTGAATTGTTCGAGGCTCGAAACAATCGATTGTGCCTCATTGTCCTATTTCGGTACGTGATTGTAAGGGTTCAGCGAACTGAAGTGACACCACGCTGGCGTACCCAAGCCGAGTGAGAAGTGAAAGTTCTCGATAGAAGTGTTGTTGGAGACAAAGCTTCCATCATTCCCTGGGTGATTCTTGTGCTCGAAGAAAATCGGTAGCCGCAAAACCGATAGAGTGCATTTAGTGCTATTTGCGAACAGTGGTGCTCAAACTTTCCTTGGTGGCCCGAGTGCAATTTCGAAAGAGCTTTCGACAGTTTTCCGTGTTCGCGATCGGGAAGGAGCTCGCACGTGCCGTTGCACCCACGTGTCGTCGCGTGTGCAAACCGTTAGTGTAGTCGCTCGGATAGTGACTTCGTCGCGAGATGGCCACCAAGAAGTTAAAGGACAAAAAGCTTAAAGAAAAGCTAGTGGCGCGGCGTTCGTTAGTGTCGTCACTCGAAACGGTCGAGGCGTTCGTCGAGAATTACGAAGAGGACCGTGATTTTCAGCAAGTGGCCGTGTGGTTGGACCTACTAGACCAATTGTTTCGCGATCACGTGAAGGTCCAGGCGGACCTCGAAAAGCTCGACAGCGGAGACGCCCCGTTAGTGAAACACCTCCAAGAACGCAGGGAGTTCGAATCGCGATTTTGTGCTACCAAAGGCTGGTTGCTGAATAGGAGAGTGGCCGACCTGAACGCCCCGATCAACGCTCCAGGTACTGCTCCACCACCGTCAACCAGCTTTCATTTGCGGCTGCCGAAGATAGATTTGCCAAAGTTTGACGGCGATTATTCTCGGTGGCTGGGATTTCGTGATACCTTCAAGTCCATGGTGCACGGTGCACATGATATTCCGCTGGTTGCCAAGCTGCAATTCTTGCTCCAGTCTTTAAAAGGTGATGCGCGAAAACCCTTCGAAACGGTGGACATTGTGGTAGCCAATTACGTCACCACCTGGGAGGCCCTCCTCAAGCGCTACGATAACAAGCCCTTTCTGAAGAAGCAGCTGTACCGGACCTTGCACGACCTCCCACCAGTCCGGAAAGAATCAGCACAGGATCTCCACAACCTCGTTGATGAGTTTCAACGCCACGTCAAGGCGTTGGGAAAACTGGGTGAAGCCAGATGCCGTAACGAGTTCGAATCCAGATGCTCGCGCATACACATGCAGGATCACGAGAAGCCGGATAAATATGAACTGGAATGTATCAATCATGAGATGAAAAAAAAATGCAAATATTGATGAATACAATCGTGCAACGAATCGAATCTTTTGACACGTCGCCTCGCACGCCACCGTCTACAGTTGAGCAGACCGATGAAAGCGATCATCCTGTAGCAGAGAGCTCGCGAGTACAAACTTCGTCTGTCGTGTCACCGAAAATGTTCTCCAGTGCAGCTACCGACCGGGAACTTGATAAATTACTTTTCATTTCAAACATTGCAAATGATGTATCCGATGACGAAGTGAAAGAAATGATAATCAACACGTTAGGGAAAGATGACATAGTCTCGCTAAAATGTTTAGTCTCACCATAGAAGGAAAAGTCTTCGTTGGATTTTGTTTCGTACAAGCTCGTCATCAATTCGAAACGTTGGAAACCCTCACCTCAAGCTTATAACTGGCCCAAAGGAGTAAGATGCCGTGAGTTCAAGGAGCGCTCTAACGAAAGCTGGCGACCACTCAGCCATGTCAACTGAGTTTCTGCATTCTAAGTAGATTATCGTTGTAATTGTGTTATTTTAGTTGTTTACAAAGCTATGTAATTGTAATTGTTAGTTCATGCTAAATTTATGATGAATGTTGTACTACAAAGTGTTAATTGTTATAATTAAAATGTATTGTATTTTGTTAGTTTAATGCAAACAATCATTGGGGCTTCATAAGCCTGTTGATTGAAACCCAAATAAATAAATAAATAAATAAATAAATAAATAAATAAATAAAGCCGTGGAAACCTGGGATACCCCACTGTTGTGTATGCTTTCCTATAAGATCGACTCAGCTACCCTTCGTGCGTAGGAAGAGCATGCTGCAACATCAGACGACGTTGGGTATGAGGCATACATCGAGCTCCTGTATCAAAGGGTTCCAAGGAATGGCCGTCGGACAGCGTCGAGAACTCATCTCCCAGAAGCGGCTTTGTTGGAATTGCTTCAAATCCTCCCACATCGCACGAAATTGTGACTCGAAGCATACCTGCCGGCATTGCCATGAGCGGTACCACTCGTTGTTGCATCAAGCACCGAATCCAAGTAAGTCTACCTCCAATCCCGTAGTTCAGCATCCGAACCAGTCTGTGCCCCAGCAAGAAGCCTCCAACGGATCGGACATTCCTTTGGCTGAAGTTAGCGTTCCCGCTCATCGAAGTGCTCCAAGTACTGTTTTCCTCGCCACGGTTGCACTCTGGATCAAAGATCGATTCGGGAAGCATCACTCTGCCCGAGCATTGATCGACTCCGGGTCGCAGTCGAACTTCATTTCGAAGAAACTTGCCCGTCGCCTTTGTCTGCGGCCAGAAAGAGTCAGCGTCCCTATCCCCGGCATCGGTGAATCAACTGTGACGGTTAGTCAATCCGTCGTCTCCACCATCCTTTCCAAGAATGGCAAGTTTTCCGATGAGCTGGAGTTCCTGGTTATTCCGAAGCCCACCGCGGAGCTTCCCTCAACCAACGTCGACGTCTCCTCGTGGAACATTCCCACGAACGTGGCCCTTGCCGACCCTACGTTCAACGTTTCGGGTCCCATCGACTTGATACTGGGCTCAGAACTGCTGCATGAGTACCTGAAGTGCGGCAGAATATTCCTCGGCGAAGGCTCGCCGGTTTTGTTCGAGACTGTCTTTGAATGGGCCGTCATCGGTCGCTGGTACGGCTCAACTGTACCCCCATCTCCAGTGTGTAACACCGCCGTTGCCCAACGTAGCCTAGAATCATTCCTAGAAAAGTTCTGGGAACTGGAAGCTGTAGAGCCAGGCCGGCTTTTCACAGCAGAAGAAGCTTCTTGTGAGGAGCTGTTTGAATCCACCACCACACGCAACCCAGATGGGCGATAGGTCGTCCGACTTCCAAGAACAGATGATTCAAGTGTTCGACTCGGCGAATCTAGGGACATTGCCGAAAAGCGACTGCTGAGTATCGAGCGCCGATTGCAGCGGGACGAAACAACCAAGGCTGCGTACCACGAGTTCATGGACGAGTATTTGCGACTCGGCCACATGCGGAGGATTGCTGATCCACCGAATGACACCATCGACCACTGCTACCTGCCGCACCATGCGATCTTCAAAACCTCCAGCACCACGACCAAAACCCGCGTCGAATTCGATGCGTCCTGCCGCACTGCATCTGGCCATTCGCTCAACGACACTTTGCTTGTCTAGGGCCGGTGGTGCAAGAGGACCTCCTGTCTATTGTCATGCGTTTTCGGTCCAAACAGATTGCGCTGGTGGCGGACATAGAGAAAATGTACCGCCAAATAGAAGATCACCCTGAAGATCAGCCGCTGCAACGAATCCTCTGGCGGAAAAACCCGTCGGACCCCATATCTACCTACGATCTGCGGACGGTTACGTACGGGACCGCTTCCGCGCCCTATCTTGCCACCCGACTCTCCCTATCTTGCCAAGCGACTCTCCCAGGATAAAGGCGAAATGTTTCCGTTGGCCAAGACTGCTGTGGCCGAAGATTTCTATGTTGACGACTTCATTAGCGGCGCCGAAGATGTTTCAACTGCTCTCCAAGTTCGCCGACAAACAAGCGCCATGTTGAGTTCCGGTGGATACCCATTGCGGAAGTGGGCGTCCAATTCGCCAGAAGTGCTGGCGGAAATTCCTGAGGCTGAGCTTGGAATTCAGTCATTCTACGATCTCTCCGACAGCCAGTCGGTATCCACGCTCGGACTTGTCTGGGAACCTAGCCCCGACATCCTTCGATCCAACATCAATCTGCCGTTGCCGGCGGCTATTCTCTCCAGGCGAATCGTCCTTTCCTACATCGCCCAAATCTACGACCCGCTTGGCCTAGTGGGCCCCGTGATTTCCGCTGCCAAACAATGTGTTTCTCACGTCCACTCACACTCAAAAAGCTCTGGCGAGTTCTACTCCCATACAAAGAAAGACTCTCGAGGCGAAAATCGCACTCAAAACCCGAAATAATCATCGGCTCTTTTTTCGTTCCCCTCTTCCTCGCTCAGTTTTTATTGCCTCTCTGTTTGGGGTTCGTTCGCTCCCTCGCGACGAAGCAAAAGCAAAACACCGCTCTAGAGCATGTTGCAAAACTCTTTTGATTTCGAGGAGGATTATCAAGCCTGCTTTTACGTTAAACCACTTTCGGCGGCAGGACATCCGGAATGAGTTTCGGAACAATACCGGTAATTTTAAATGTCGGAATTATCGGAAAAGCCACGATTTGGTGTGTAGACAGTAGGAGAACTATTTTCCAAATTAACGTTTTTCATTTCAAATGGTAAAGTTATTCAAAAATTATATATATTTTTCCGCATAATTCTTCAATAATTATAATTATTATAGCTCGAATTCTTTAATAGGACTACCGAGCCCTTACCATTAGAATTCCAAAGTTATTGTTTCAATAGTTGCACAACAGTAACAAGTTTTGAAATTAAAACAGCAATTCGACAATTATTACCTGTCCCTTTGATTCAGTTAAGAAGTAACTATCTGTACGAATTCCTTAAATAATATTCGGAAAAACACTTGGAAGTACTGGAGGAGCCCTTCGATAAATCCCTGTAGAAGTCTTCAAAAGAACTCCTGGCACAATCGTCTTAGAAATTCCAAAAGTAATCTTCTGAGCAGTTATTAGAATTCTTGGCAGAAGCTCGGAAAAGCTCCTAGTGAAATTTTCAAAGAAATTTTCAGAGAAATCTTAAGATGAACTTCGGAACAAATTATCACGGGAAATTTTGAAGAAATCCTTGAATGTATTCTATGCAGAAATTTAGAAGAATTGCTAGATGAGTCTTTGAAAATCCCTGAATGATTCCATTAAAGAACTCTCGGAAAAATTTGTGGAAGATTTATGATGAAATCTGTCGACGAATTTCTGGAATAATTATGAGAAAAAATCCTGAAAAAAACTTCAGAGAAGTCCCTTGATAAACTTCTTCATAGAAGGAATTTCTGACGGAATCCTTAAAGAAATCAATGGAGGTATTTAATAAAAATATTGCAGACATTTCTGGTGAAAGTCCTGTAGCAATCATTAAAGAAAGTTCAAGAGAAATTCTAGCAAAATTTTTGGAGGAATCTTTGTTGAATCCAGGAGGAAATATTATAGCTTACTAAATTTGATATCATAGCAAATTTTGCACTCCGATTACTATCAATAACATATTGATATCAAAGTTTGTTATCGAAATAATTTCCGAATTCACTGTTATTAAGTTGTTATTGAAACTAACAAAACAAGTTATTAAAATGGTTTTCCAGGAACATTTTTTTTTGTTATGATATTTGTTTTTTTGCCGCTTATGACAGACAGGTTTATAACATAATATGTTATGTTAATAACTTGAAAATAATCGATTCTTTCATTCAGTTATTTTGCCCAAATAACACAGCTCCTTATGCTGATGTTATTTCCTTCTGCTCGGGAAGGAAGGTTTATGAGGTAAAAAACATGGAAATATTGAGAGTTTTTGAAAATCGATCTTTAATACATTTTGTGACCGGAGACTTGGTCTTGGATAGAAACTTGAAACGTCAAAAAACGTAGTAGGCAAGACAAAGTTTGCCGGGTACAGCTAGTCTATATATCGTCGGTTTCCTGCAATAGGGGCACAACTCAAAAAATGTGAATTTTCAGAATAAGCGTTTGAAAATTGGCAATCATGAAGCACCTCCTGCAAATTCGCTTATTTATCTCATCATTTGACAAAAGTAAACACATTTTGATTGTTGTATCATTGAAAGGGGCTGAAGGACTATCTGTTTCATGAATTTTTGACAACTATTTTTCAACGACTATTGAAAAATGTTTTGAGGTTATGGCTTTCAGTCTTGGAAGAAAAACTCAAAAACGGATTGTTAAAAGTAAAAGTGGCGCCAAACAGGCAACTGCATCGTAGTTCTGCGACCCGGATCGTTTTCGGAATTCCCCTCTACCGAACCACCGCCGCAGGCG
Organism: Aedes albopictus; assembly: GCF_035046485.1. Taxonomy (NCBI): domain Eukaryota; kingdom Metazoa; phylum Arthropoda; class Insecta; order Diptera; family Culicidae; genus Aedes; species Aedes albopictus. The sequence goes on along the minus strand of NC_085137.1, from coordinate 264,066,553 downwards.
GCAGACGATTCGTTCGTCTGGGACAAATTTGGCCTATGCTGTAGGCCTATGTTACGAGAGAACGGAGCATAGTTAAATCCTTGAGAAAGGCACAATATAGTGACCGAAACGTCGGATGAAGACTTAACAATCCGTTTTTGAGTTTTTGAGTTTTTCTTCCAAGACTGGAAGCCATAACCTCAAAACATAAGATCAACAGTCGATTCCTTAAGAAAGTTCAACTATTGAAAGAGTTAACTGATTTTGAGTTGTGCCCTTACTGCGGAAAATTGGTGAAAATGCCCGTTTCACAACGAATTTTGTAACGGGTCTTTGTGAGATGAAATTTTACATAGTTTTTCATCATTTGCCATCAAAATCTCAAAAATGACAAATTTTGAGTTGTGCCCCTATTGCAGGAAACCGACGATATATAAAAATGCAGTGGCATACGTGGGACCGCGCATAACTTGCGAACGAAAGGTTCGATTTTGATCGTCTTAGTTTTGTTCTGTTAGTTTTCACCCAAGGAAGGTTTATGAGGCAAAAACATGGAAAAATTGTGAGCTTTTGAAAATCAATATTCCATACATTTTGTGACCGGGGACTTGGTCTTGGATAGAAATTTGAAACGTCAAAAAACGCAGTAGGCAAGACAAAGTTTGCCGGGTACAGCTAGTTTAATCTAAAATATTTTGCAATGCTCTTACTGTCTTACTTAAACCCAATTTATTCCAACTTCTCGAATACATTTATTGATCGTAGTCATAATCAGTTATCAACTCAGCTAATGCATAAAAAATGGGGGTCTTATGATACGATAACCAGCAAGTATTTTGCTAAGAGTCATAAATCTCACCGAAGTAAACAGTCGAATCAACTCGCACACTTGATAAGACCAATCTGAGCAAGGTGTAAATTAAAAGGAAAATAAATAAAATAACACAACACCACGTACTCCAGGTGAATGAGCTTGCAGATTTTTTTGTCATACTCTTCACATGTATGTCAGAAGAATTTTTTTTACAAATATGGCAGAAACGCTTAGATTGACTTGATGGACAACAATAGATTTAAATGCGACGAGGTGTCAAAACCAGCAAAGTGTATTGTCGTCGCTGTTGAAACCCGAAGTTTCCCCACACCCGACAATCGAATTTTCTCAAAATCCATACGTGAAACCTAACGTCGGACGTAGTGCGCTGGACAGCGGACCTGGCCCTCTATCCAGCGCACTGTGCCCGACGTGCGTCCGACACACGGTTTAGGAGAAAAATCGATTTTCGCGTGTCAAAAATTCCGATTTTCAACTGCACGAACAATATGTACATGCATGTAGCCTCAGATAATTAAAAAATGGATGTGCCACTTTGGGGAGAAGCTGGCAACAGAACAGCAGCGCGCCTAACTAGTAGCTGGGACTCCAGTTAGTCTATTGGGTTATCCTATGGATCGCCAATCCGGAGACGGCGGTATCGATTCCCGTTCCGGTTGGAAAAATTTGCTCGACTCCCTGGGCCAAGTGTATCATTATACTTGCCACACAATATACAAATTCAATGGCAAGCAAAGAATTCAATTAATAACTGTGGAAGTGCTCAAAGAACACAAAGTTGAAGAGAGGCAGACCAAGTCCAGTGGAAACGTAGAACCATACAGAAGAAGAACTAGTAGCAGCAGCAAGTGAGTGAACTACTTGATGACCCAGTTTCCCTGCGCATTTCTCAAACAAAATGTTAACACAGAAACAGAACATAGCATACCTACCAACAGCTGTCAACCGTAAAGGTGTTTTTAATTTTGTTATGGTCCACTGCACGAATTTATGCTGGCCAGCTTGCTCTCACAGAAAATTTGACGTTTGGGAGGTGCCGGCACCGCTCAAACGTCAGTTTTTCTGTGAGAGTAAGCAGGCCAGCATAAATTCGTTCTGTGGACCATGGTTGCAACATAATCATACCCAAATCATACTTAGGTGGAGACATACGGTACCCATATTTGGTGGTTGAGCGACCACCGCAAATTGGGGGAAAATACACACCTGCCGAGGGTGGCTGAGAGACAGACCACCTATAGCGAGAGCGTGTGGATAGCTGGCTCGAGAAGTGGATGGTTATCCGTACCGCAGACCAACCCGCTAAGCTCAGAGGAGTAAAGATCACGCCTATGTTCCCGGGAAAGACTACCTGTGTGAGTTTAGTTGAGATCACGGGTTCTGTGCCTATCGCAGTTCAGGTACCCACTCCTCACCGGACTATGACATCTACAGCTTGGTCGAAAGATTCCATCGCTGCCATCAGAGACGGTCCCACCCATGCTTCAACACCCGATCGCCTGTTATTTGCACGTTGTTGGTCCGAAATCTGAACAATATCACTGCCGTTTCTTTTGGCGCGTTCTCCCGACAATCTTTCGACTGTCGCTCCTCATGTTCATAAACTATTTCAAGTATTCCTGTAGAGTGGGTAGCAGTCCCGCAAATAATCAGAAGTAAGCTCCTCAGCACTTAAGTTGGCTCCTGGCCCCTCCGCCGTTCCCACTAGTCAACAATCACAACCGATTTTCACCGCCATCGATTCGAGGTCGCCTTCCTGTCCAAGTGGATCCTAAAGTCATCGACCACCTTCGCCATCAACCAGTGATCGTATAAGATGTTGAATAAGATGCTGAGGTGGAGACGATATGCGTACATTTTACATGCGCCTAAATGGAGGCATGCACGCATATGGTTTCCATTATATCATCTTATGCAACATCTTATACGATTACTGGTTATCTGGGCATGGTTTTGCGTTCTGAAAACGTTCCCGTAACGAACGCTCTGAGACTCGGAACAAAAAAATTGAGGCGATGGTTTCCGAAAAGATGTCACCAATCAATTTAGAATGAAAATAACATTACGGACCATTCATAAACCACGTAGAATTTTTGGGGGGAGGGGGGGTTCGGCCAAAGTCTACACCCCATACAAATTTCATTTTTTTGTATGGACGAAAGTCTACGAGAGGGGAGGGGGGGGGGAGCTGAGATGGCCAAAATTTGGTCTACGTGGTTTATGAATAGCTCCTTATCTGCCATATGTTTTTCTTTTTGATCTAGTTCCAACCTGTGTTGGAACTGAAAGAGGTCAACCCCAACCCGACTAGAGTCTGTTTATACACACTTAATCCCGAAATTTGATCTCGGTAAAAGTGAATAACGAACTTAACCGGTAAAGTATATTTTTACTGATATATCGTTAAAATTTGACAGTTCATTAAAAATAACACATCAAAATTAACGAAATTCGTTTATTCTCATTAATTAACGATTATCGGCAATCTTTTTTGCAAGAGCAATCGGCAATCCAATCATTTCGCTGAATTTCGGTTAACCGCGTCTGTCAAAAACAGATCAACAAATGCGCTCCAAGCTGCCATCTTAAAAAGAAAAAAGGAACTGAAACAGAATCGTTTTCGAGGCGAATAACTTTCATCGCTGGGCTATTCTCTCGTAAGTAATGTAAATGAATTATCTGTAATCTGTATTTACTCTGAGCATTTCTTTCAAAACACATAGATGCATTTCTTCATTTTTCAGTTCGTTGATTTTAGAGATGCCGGACCCCTATTTCAGGAGATTCCTTTGCTGTTTTTTTGCTGTTCGGCGGGTCGCTTCTAGATTCATCATCTGATTTAAGTGTTTTAACTCTTCCGTGGCACGAGGAATGTTACTAAATTGTGTTAACCATAGGGATCCGCACTTGTTGCCTTCTATATGTCGCTAACCGCGTCTGACCGCTGCCCGGTTGGCGGCGGATAGCGATGGATGGGTGCTGTTTTTTCGGTTTGCAGAAGAAGTAACTTTCCTCTTGTTCCGTAACATATTTTTTCATTACATGTTATTGCGTAAATAAAACTTTTCATAAATTGCATGCATAAATTGCTTTTGTTTTTTCTTAAATTCTTCTTATCGATGAGTAGAAACGTACATAAACCTTTACTGAACTTCGGTAATAAATATACCGAAATTTTCGGCAATGCATTACCGAACTGCTCATCAAATTTTGACAGTTGATCTTCATCAAGTTTGCAGTCCAGTCGACAATTTGAACTTTTACCGAGATTTTTACCGAGCACTCAGCTGTTGGATTCTTGCGAAGACGGCTAATAACAAGACAGACAGCTTCCACCCTGTCGCAGGCGACATGGTTGAAACGCCCTCAACGATTCACAGGAACATTAGAACATGAATGTGTGCGTGTACATGCTAATACGTACACGGAACTTGTAGCATCGCACGCACACTTATTCATGATGTTGTTCCCTGAAGTCGTTCGCGGCGCTAGTGTGCTTGTAGCTTCCAAAGTATATGGAGCAAGAGGGTAGATGTCTGTCTTGTTATTAGCCGTCTTCGATTCTCGGCAATTCATTTTACCGACTTCGGCAAATTAAATTAAGTGTGTATCAGAGTCCCGCAAAGACTGAAACCAAATCTACCTATCAAACTGTCAAAACGGCCACCCATCGAGCACATCAGCAAAAAAAGTCTGGCGAAGAAGAAAAACGAGGATCAAAAGAAATTGTCTTATTGGGACTCTTACACTACCCGTCATAAGTACGGACTCACAAAAAGTATTGCAACAATATTGCATCACCCTGACTCACCTTGATATCTCTGAAACCAGAACACCTAGAATGCCGTTTTTAGGAAAGTTGTTGCTTTTGGTCTTCTGAATAACTATGCTGAAGACAGCATCTTTGTAAGTCCTCTGGTTTTGGAGATATCAAGGTGAGTCAGGGAGATCCAATATTGTTGCAATATTTTTTGTGAGTCCGTACTTATGACGGGTAGTGTATATAAACATACTCTAGACCCGACTTCGGTTTCGCTTGTACTAAAGTTTGTTTGACGTTTGCTTGTTTACACATTTTCCGCCAATCCAGTTCCAACACAATAGAGGTAATAAACTATAGAGGAAGAATGTCGCTGGCGTCGCTGCCGAAACATCTCTTGCTGGCGGAGATAGGCCGGGCTATAAGTGTCAAAGCGTAAAAGTATGCAGTTTGACAGATAGATACCCGACATGTTTGCGAGCGAGAACAAAGGGAACAGCAGCGACATTCGTCCTCTATAGTTTATTAACTCTATTTCCAACACAGGTTCAAAAAGAAAAACGGCAATAGGGGGCCGTACGCAAATTACGTTACGCTCTTAGAGGGGAGGGGGGTTTTGCAGAACGTGACGACTCATACCATAAAATCTAAGGTCCAATACAAAAAGTGTGACATAAGGGGAGGTGTTGAAAATGGTCGATTTTTGCGTGACATAATTTGTATACCACCCTAGTGTCAACCGTAAATGCGCAGGGAAAATTAGATAAAAAAATGCGCACTACATTTTAAATAATGTTTTGTGGCTTCTCAGTCTTGACAAAATCAAAACACTGTTATATTATTTTGTCCGACGTTTCAGTCCGTTTGGGACCTTCTTCAGACACTCTAGAAATATTTATTTGTTGGTTCGAACTTTTATTACTTCTTTGAAAACATTAAAACATTTTTGAAAAAATGATTGTAATTGTGGTAGGACAATTCTACCAACAAATATTTGGTACGGCGATGGGAAACCCTCTGTCACCGATAATCGCCGAATACGTAATGGAAGATTTGTTGGAAAACGCCCTGGCTTCGACCCCCATCGTTATCTCGTACTTGAAGAAATATGTCGATGATCTGTTTCTTGCGCTTCCTGAAGAAAATATTCAAGAAGTGTTGGACTCATTCAACCAACAGAATGAACATATCCAGTTCACTGTAGAACGGGAGGAAAACAACCGACTTCCGTTCCTCGACATGATGCTAGTCAGATTAGACAATCAAACGGTGAAAACGGAGTGGTTCAAGAAAACAATTGCATCGGGAAGATTCCTCAACTTTCACTCCAGACATCTGGTCAGCCTAAAAATGAATATAGCCTTCAATTTTGCTAAACGTGTGGTGATGTTCTCCACAAATTCGACTATGAGAACCATCAAAACAACGATTTTCTCCCTGTTACGCACGAATGATTATCCCACGAATATAATAAATCGTGTTATAAACATAGTTATTGGGGGTCAGAGTCAAGAACAAGCTATGGAGATGAGCAATGATGAAGAAAATCAACAAACAACATATTGCTCACTCACAAACATACACGGACTGACACAAACCGTCACAAAAATTCTCCGACGGGAATACCCCAATACACAAATAGCATGCAAACAACACAAAAACATAGGCTCGCTTCTTCCACTGGTCAAAGACAAAACTCCGATGGAAGAACGCAGCAATGTTGTCTACCAAATCAATAGGGTACTGCAAGCTCTTGATCTAACCTCACTTTGTCTGACAGTTCAGCGAGCTTGTTTACAAGGTGTTAGAAATTTTAACGAGCGGCAAAAAATGAATTTACGTTTTCCATCACGAAACCATTATTATACGGCAATATCGATTATATTCAACTCTACTAGTACAAAATAGTAGGAGAGAATGACTGAACTGTCGTTCGTTTGAAAAGAACGGTAGTCCTCCGTTCTCTAAAAAAACGGGAAAACAGTATGTATCATCTCAACTTTTACAATGAGTGAATATTGGGTTCTGAGAAAGCGAATGTTGTAGATGATCTACTCAACCATTTTGGAAAATAAAACTCCGATGACATGCAGCCCGTCGAAAAGCTGCAGTTGAAAAATAATGAATCAATGCACAATACGTGACAATGTGGTCACGTAAATAACACGGCAACGTACAAACGTCGAACTTCAGTTTACAGAACAAGCATATAAACTACTGAACGGAAGAACGGTTCAAAAGAACTAGTTCTTTCAAAGGCACTGTTCAATTGAGAATGGTTCCCTAAAAAGTACTGTTTTGCCCATCTCTAGTACAAAACCAATCGTCTAATTACCGTTTTACTGAAATTGTATCGAAAAACTGTTTTGCTGGATCTCCGCCAGAGACTAAGTCCATGTAAACAAGCTCGCTGAACTGTCAGTGCACGGCTTCGTGACGTCATCTTGCAATATCCTATTGCGAAGACTGTGATGCATGCTATGTCGGAATGACAACACAAAAATTGAAGGCGAGAATTTCAAAACACAAGTCGAACATGAAAAAACTACAGACACTCCAACAAGCAGGCCACACAACCAGAGATGCAGCAATCGTGGACATAATGGAGACAATCACTCTGTTGAATCATGCAGCCAGGGAAAAACACACGTTCAAGCTAGACGAGACGAAAATACTGGACACAACAAACAAGGCGAAAAATCTACCGATACTCGAGAGCTGCCACATCAACAGTACATCAAACACGATAAACAAACGAACAGACACGGACAACCTTCACGTCGCGTATGCGGGGGTTCTGCACTGGCTCCGAAATAAACAACAGAGAGCGAGAGGCAGAAACGAATGATCAAAACAAACGAACGAAACAAATTGTAAACACACACCACACTATAGTTTTAGTCACTCACACCAACAAACACAGTAGTGCACACGAATACCACAGAGGAAAGCGAAAAGCAATGGTGATCGTTCTCGGGTTAGGTACTAAATTCCGGAGTTCTAAGTTTGGACCGAGTTTTCTTTCCGATAGGGCATCCGATTTGGCTGCGATTGTGCTGGAGTAAGTACACTAGAACATGGTTTCCCAAACTGTGGGTCGCGACCCCACAGGGGGGTCGCCGGTTTTCATCCAGGGGGTCGCGAGGGACAGTAGAACATTTTACTGTAACAGACATCAAATGAGGGAATTTCTATGGTGTGTTGCGAAAAGTATGTCTGCTGGCAATGCTGGCATGTTACAGAGCGCGATGGCTCAACCAGTTGCATCAAAATTGTGCGCAGTAATTTAAGTCGCAAAAGGGGTTTTATTTTATTCTTAAGCACTTAACCTATTTTACAGCTCTTTTGTCCACTAGGCACTACGTGAGCGATTCCAATGGATTACCCGCTTGGCGCACACCCACAGTTGATCAGCAGGAGTAAATCAATTTTATTTTGTATGGTGAAAAGCATCTAAACTTGAATTACATGAAATAGAAAGCTTTTACTGCAAATATATTTGGTAGGCTTAATAGTAGTCACCATTGTGCACAACCACTACCAAATATTTTTTCTAATAATGTATTCCACTTTGATAAATTTGCCTTTAGATGCTATTCGCCATACAATATTTTTGCGATTTACTTTTAGCGATTTTTCGCGCATAGAAGCTACCGCCACATTGGTCGATGCGGAGAGTAGGAAAACAGCCGATGTAGTTAATGGATTGGCGGCTGCACTTACACTTGTACAGCGCCTAAATGTATTCTATTATATTCTTATTCAACTATATCGAACTGGTTTACCTTTGTACTGCTTTCATTTTTCTACCCTGTCATTGGTAGAATGATGAGCACGATGATGAAATGATGTATGGCTGTTGTTCCTTTTCCAGTCCGATTGGGGGTCATCCATTATGGGTTGCCGTTCGCCGATATCCAATTATCCGGGTCCGTTTGAACTATGAGAGCTCAGAAGAGGGTCAAGTGCCAGCCGCTCTCGGGGAGAAGAACAACTGACGAAGTGCCGAGGCTGGGATCGAACCCATGACCATCCGCTTATGAAGCGAACGTGTAGCCACTGCGCCATAGGCCCCGGCAATCAAAAGGGGATTGATGCTATAAAATTAAAATTTTCCCATACAACGTTGATCCATCCTACTGTATAATTACGCCTCAGGAAAATGGTGGGATTTGACAAGATCGCAATTTTGTATCAAGATTTTGTTCGTTTACGCATATGTATCGCTTGCATCGATTTTGTTTTGTTGTTATTTCAGCGAAGCATCTAATCCTGATTCTGCAACACTGCCGGTAATCTTAGGTGTGGTCATAGCTTGGGTCAAAGACTATTTTACTGTTTATCTGGTTATCGAACTTCCGGCGGGACACCTGGAACCGGTTCCGGAACACAACTGGTTCGGATATGGACTGAAACTATTCTACTGCTTACCGTTTATCTGGTTATCGAAAAAGCCGCTCTTTGATGTGTCGCATGCAAAGGTTTGGTTCACTTTTTAAGTTGGCCACTTCCGGCGGGAAACCTGGAACCGGTTCCGGTACACAACCGGTTCAGATATGGTCTGAAACTTTTTTCCTTATTATCGTTCATCTTGTTACCGAAAAAGCCGCTGTTTGATGTGTCGCATGCATGGGTTTGGTTCGCTTTTTTAGTTAGCCACTTCCGGCGAGATACCTGGAATCGGTTCTAAATCGCTACTGGTTCAAATATAGTCTGAAACTACTTTACTGCTTACCGTCCATCAGGTTATCGCAAAAGCCACAGTTCGATGTGTCGCATGCCTGGGTTTGGTTCTTTTTTTTAATTGGTTACTTCCAGCGGGACACCTGGAACCGGTTCCGGAACGGAACACAACCGGTTCAGATATGGTCTGAAACTATTTTACTGCTTACCGTTCATCTGGTTATCGATACAGTCGCTACTTGGTGTGTCGCATGCCTGGGATTTGTTCACTTTTTTAATTGGCCACTTCCGGCGGGACACCTAGAACCGGTTCCGGAACACAACCGGTTCAGATATGGTTTGAAACAATTCTCCTGCTTACCGTTCATCAGGTTATCGAAAATGCCGCTGTTTGATGTGTCGCATGCATGGGTTTGTTGCATTTTCATATCTGGCCCCTTCCTGGGGTACCGGTCCGGAACACCTAAATGACCATAACTCCGGAACGGCTGGACCGATCTGAACCATTTTCAATAGGAAACAATGGGGCAATATACCGCGTCAAATGAACCATCGGTCGTTGAAATCGGTTCATATTTACTATCTAAAAAAGAGGTGACCTTTTTGTACACATACACACACACATACATACACACACACACACACACATACATACACACAGACATCATCTCAACTCGTCGAGCTGAGTCGATTGGTATATAACACTTGACCCCTCCGGGGGCTCTATCAAATTTTCGTTTTTGGAGTGAACATATAGCCTTTCGGTACACCTTGGTGAACGAGAAAGGCAAAAAAATGTCCCACATCAGGCGCAAGAGTTATTGAATGATGAGTTTACATGTCATTAATCACATAATTTTGTATAAATTTTAGTATTTTCCGAAATTGCGTGTTAGACGAATAGCCATAACTGGTAGACTGAGTCTAGTATTGTGAAAGAAATTGGTATTCATCATAAAAACATTTCGTTACATTTCTTTATTACTATAACTTAACACATGACCTACCACCCAAAAATTCCTGTGCAATTTTCTATTAAAAATGCGCTTTTAGTCGTGGAATACAATTGGCATATTATTTGTAACTAAATGAATTACCGTCAAGGTACCATTCACCGTGGATCTAAGAGGATTCGGGGCAAATAAGGGCTGTCATTTGACACCAGTCTTATAAACATTGTTGGTGCCGCTTTTAATTGCCTTCATTAGAGTAAAGTGGGACAAAAGTTCGAGTTGGGCAAGTGTTTCTTTTGAAGTTTCTGAGCTCAATTCAAATTATTTCTTTCGGGTGTCAAGGTTGTTCGAACCCTTTTTGAAAAAGAGTCTTTCACTCCAAAAATTATGAAAATTGATCAATATTTCGAAAAATTATGACAAAATGTTGGTTTTTGATCAAAAAATTGTAATATGCGATGGTCCTTCCAACGCATGGAATGGAATTTTAATGAAATCGAATTCGATATTTTATTTTGGGACGTAACTAGGTATGTTTTTAAGATGCTTTAGCATGTATAACTTTTTGCAAAAAATATTTGTAAATCATATTTTACATATAGTGGGGCAAAAGTTCGAATTGTGGGGCAAGAGTTCGAGTCATGTGGCAACTTAAGATAGAAAGCTAAAACTCTGCAAAATGTACATATTATCTCTAAAAACGATGGAATTAGTGAGAAAATGCGATCAAAGTTGAAAAAAAAGTTGTTTTATCTGAATTTGGCGGAAAACCCCTGAATTTGGGTGAAGTAAATTTAACCCTGATTTGGGTAAAATCCAGACCGAACTTTGAAGTGTATTCCAGTTTCAACATCAAATATTAATTGGTTTTAGGTATTTCAATTACCAAAGTGTCGAAATAGTGTGCTACGGTTAGCGAAATACCACAAACACTAGATTCGAACTTTTGCCCCAGTGGTGGGGCAAGAGTTCGAATTCTTGTTCGTTTTGGATTGGTGTTTCTCGGTGATATCTTAATTAGACTCGTAATATTAGTTTACGTTTCAACCTACTTTTATTTTTTCGGTCATCATCAGAACTATATAAAAGAACATAAATAAACAAATTTTCACAATATTAACACATAATTACAATCATTTTCAAATTTCAAATTAGTTGGACAAACACTTACACTTTCCGCCGCGCCTTCGTTCTTTGGGGCGGCTCACTTAATTCTAATTATCTATGTCAGGTTACGTCTCTGTGTCGTCTTGTTCGTTGCTGTTCGTCTTTCAGTTTGTGTATCAAGTTGTTGTATGTGTTTGAGAACCCGTCTACGTCACGTTGCAAATTAACCGTCGTTTCTCTGTTTATCTTAATGTGAACTACCTCTGCTGCTAGCCTGCTCGCGTCATTGTTGATTCTCTCCAGAATTCTAGTTCGGGAGAAGTCAAATCGATGTCCGTTGTCTAGCGCGTGTTGGGTGAGTCCCGTAGCTGATGCGTTCGTGCGTACCGAGTTCTTGTGTTGCGCTATGCGCTTGTCAAGTGTTTGCGAAGTCTGTCCAATATATTCCTTCTGTTCACATGCTCCACAAGGGATAGAATACACTACGTTTGTCTGTTTAAATGTTGGTATTGTGTCTTTTAGTTTTGTGAAGATAGTTGTTTTCACCTTGTCGCATGGTTTGAAGGAAGCGGTGATGTCATGTTTTTTTAGCGTCTTGTTCACCTTCTCGCTGAGACCCGGTACGTAAGGGATGGACACGTACTTTTTCGGTTCGTCATTGCACTCCTTCTCTAACGTGTTGTACAGCCGGTGTACCCGATCTCTCACCGTTCGTCGAATGAGATTCTCTGGGTAGTTGTTGTTACGGAGAATGCTCTTCACTGTACCAATGCTCTCTGTTCTTCGTTCGACGTCCGTCAGTTTGAGTGCTCGGTCGACCAGCGCGATCATCGTGTTAACCTTGTGGGTATGCGGGCTCTCCGAGTTGTAGTCCAAGTAGCGACCATCCTTCTGTTTCGGGAACCAGATCTTCTGGATTTGCTCTCCGTTTCTCGTGAGCGTGAGATCCAGAAAGCGAAGCGACCCATTCGTTTCCTCTTCCACAGTGAAACTCAGCTTCTCATCGATGGCGTTGAATTGCTCCACCACCTTCTCCACATCCTCTCTTCTCCCTACTAAGAAGCAATCATCGACGTACCTTCGGTATACTGACAGTGGGATGTTTTTCTGCTCCAGCTGAGTCATGGCCTCCTGTTCCACCTTCTCCATGATTAGATTTGCTATCACTGGTGAAAGCGGGAGGCCCATGGGGACCCCCGTTGTTTGGGCGTAGAATTTTCCGTCGTACTGGAAAAAGGATGCCTCCAGAACAGTTTTCATCGCCAGCTTAAAATTTTCCCATGGTATAGTGGTATGTTCTTGCAGTTCTCCCCATTTTTCTTCTACCAGATCGTATACCTTCTCCACCGGAACATTTGTGTAGAGGGATACCACATCCAGTGAGTACATGATCTGATCATCTGGGACGACCACATGCGATATTTCTTCCGCAAAATCGAAACTATTCCGCACGTGATACGGTGTTTTCCCTACCAGCTTCCCCAAAATTTCTGCTAGAAATTGTGCCATACGGTATGTCGCCGTTCCTATGGTTGACACAACTGGGCGGAGGGGTCTGTTCGGTTTGTGGATTTTTGGTAGCCCATATATTCTAGGTGGGTGACAATTATAAACCTTAAGTTTGTTTTTTGTTAGTGTGTCAATGTGGCCATCTTTACACCATTTTTCGATGATCGTGTTGAGTTTCTTTAAGGTTCTGTTCGTTGGGTTATCGTTTAGTGGTTTATACGTGTTCGTGTCACTCACCATTTCCGCCATTTTTTCACGATATTCCTCAGCGGACAGCACCACGGTTTTGTTTCCTTTGTCTGCTCTCGTAATGTACAGATCGGGATGCTCTTTCAGAAATTTTCGGGTCCTTATGACTTCCTTGAGTATCCACTCGTTTTCCTTCGTTTTTGGTTGTCGTTGGTAGTTGACGTAGTTGGACATGATCGTTGATACCTCCCCTCTGATTTCTTCTGCTTCGGGTTTCCGCTTGATCGCTGTTTCCACATCGGCTATGAATCTCACGTATGGGATTGTTCTCTTGTTCTGGATGTTGAAGTTGGGACCGAGGAGCAGAGTTCTTTCCACGAAGTCCGGTAATTCCGTCGTAGTCGTGTTTTATTTATTTATTTATTTATTTATTTTATTCCCCATCATTCATCTGACAACAGTGTCTACATGAATAAAACTTAAATTAAAATTACATTAACGCATTTGAAGTTAACAAACGTTGCTTGAAACAGTTTAAACTAACAGAAAAATCAAACAAATCATACACACGATTGAACAAACAACACATTACACGAATTGGTTCATTCTGACCATAATTGGTGCGTCCTAACTGTAATCTAATAAAATTAGAGCGTCTTAAGCTACGAGATGCTACATTGATATTGATCTTGCAAAGAATGTTAGGTGCATCTATACTACCGACAAGCACTTTTTGCACAAATAATACTCTCTCCAGCTGACGTCGCCTGGCAAGTGTGTCCATTCCGAGAAGTCGGCAGCGATTCTGATATGGGGGCAATTCTATAGGATCACGCCAGGGAAGAAACCTCAACGCATAACGAATGAACCGAGATTGGACGGCTTCTATTCTCGATATCCAGGTGCCAGTATACGGACTCCATACCACAGCAGCATACTCAAGAACGGATCGCACCAGCGAGTAGTACAACGCACGTAGACAGTATGGATCTCTGAATTCCTTGGAGATCCTGAAGATAAATCCAAGATTCCGATTCGCCTTTGCAATAATCACGGAGTAGTGCTCTCTGAAGGAGAGTTTGGAGTCCAAGTGAACTCCAAGATCCTTTACCACCGAAACTCTTTCCAGCTGTTCACCACCAATGTTGTAACTCCAATTGATTGGATCTTTTTTGTGCGTGAAGGAGATTACCGAGCATTTACTCGTACTGATCGTCAATTCATTGATCCCACACCATTCTGCGAACACGTTGACGAGTCTTTGAAGCTCCCGACAATCCTGAGCCGAGTTCACGATCAGGTAAATTTTCAGATCATCCGCATATAATAGCCGACATCCTCGAGGCAGTACAGCACACACATCGTTGAAAAACAAAGAAAAAAGAAGTGGGCCAAGGTTGCTGCCTTGGGGAACACCAGAGGGGTTTGAGAAGTATCTGGACTGAGCTGTTCCAATTTTGACACACAGACGACGATCTACCAAATACGATTTAAGCCACTGAACAAAACTCGATGCAGCACCCATCCTTTCCACCTTCGCAAGAAGCAACGCATGGTCAACGCGGTCAAACGCAGCTTTCAAGTCTGTATATATGGTGTCTACTTGAACCCCATCTTCAATGTTTCGTAAGCAAAACGATGTGAATTCAGTGAGGTTGGTTACCGTTGACCTACCAGCATAAAAACCATGTTGGTCGCATGAGATGTGATTTTTAACTTCGTGAAACAAAATTTTGCTGACAAGAATTTCTAACAGTTTGGAACCGGCACATAGCGATGTGATACCACGATAGTTGGTTACATTTCCGCGGTCACCCTTTTTATGAACAGGAAACAATACTGACTCTTTCCATTCATCCGGGAAAGTCGATTGAGCAATTGATTGATTGCAAATCGAAGTCAGAGGAGCGCAAAGTGCTACAGCACATCTTTTGAGTACGATCGGTGGAATGCCATCAGGCCCTGGCTGACACGAAGACTTCAGTTTATTGATGGCATCGCTGATGTCCGCTTCTGAGAAGACGATGTTTTGCATTCCCAGCACATCCTGTGGAACATTCCTAAGGGCAGCGTTTATGTGCTGCGAAGAGGCATTGTCCTGTTTGAATACGCTCGAGAAATGACATGCAAACAATCTGCATATATCCGCTGGAGACGCAGCCGAGTCGGTATCATATGACATAATCGACGGCAATCCATTCTGCTTACGCTTTTCGTTAACAAACGACCAGAAACGCTTGGGGTTGCGCTTCAGCTCCTTTTGCTTTCTCTGCACATACTGTGAATAAAGCAGACGATTGTAGTTTTTGTATACATTACTACAAATCTGGAATTCTCGCTTGGTACTAGGGTTTTTGTTTCTAGAGTAATGTCGCAGAGCTCTAGCTCGCTCAGTTTTCAGGGTTCTCAGTCGATTATTCGACCACGGCGGGTTTTGCATAGTTCGTTGAATGGGGATATGTACGCGGAACAACTCGGTAAGTGTGTGGGTTAAGATTTCCACAGCATTGTTGATATTATCAGCAGTGTGCAGCGGTGTCCAGTCAACTGCTGAGATAGCATGGTTTAACGCAGCGAAATCAGCTTTTCGAAAATCGAAATGTGGAACTACTTCAGATCTAATGAAAGACATTGCTCTTGGGCATTTCAGGGAAGCAGACAGAGCAGGATGATGTTCATCTATCATAACGAGCGGCTCAACAGCTTCTGTGACAATACACTGACAAGAGGCTAGTTCGTTTCCGAAAACAAGGTCTAGCTTCCGACCATAGTTGTTGACAATAGGATTGAGTTGTCTCATATTTAATAGCGACACACCATCAATGAGTGCAGAGCTGGCACCATTGAAGTTTGATTCACAAGGATCAGGATATAAATGACCGCTGCAAGAAGTCTTCCATACGAGGCCAGACTGATTGAAATCGCCAAATAACAAATGCATGTCAGACAAGCCAACGGAGTCACAAACATGGTTTATGCACTCAACGTGTCGTTCGATATAGTTAGGATCAGTAGCGTGTTCAGGTGGAAGATACACTACGCCAATGAAAATGTGGCTAACCCCAGAAGAAATGCGTACCCACAGTTGCTCCAGTCCAATATGCATGGAAAGCTCAACAGCACTAGATCTTAAGTGATTCGAGACAGCAATGAGTACCCCACCGCCGCGTTTTTTGCCTGTGAGGTCGGCATCGCGGTCCTTTCTATATACGGTATACTTATCTCCGAACAACAGCAACGAAGTAAACTGCTCGTTGAGCCAGCTTTCGGTGATCACGATTACATCGTAATCCGAATCAGATGCAGCGAGGAAGAATTCATCCACTTTCGTGCGTAGTCCTCTCACGTTTTGGTAGAAAATATTGAGATTGCAATGAGCATCTCCACTGCTCAGCGTTTTTCGTTGATGGCAGGTAGCGACTTCGTTCCCAAGTTGAACAGTAGAAGGTTCGGAGTTCGATGAATCAGAGAGTACAGGGTGCTCCGCAGCTACACGATCGGTGTGCCGCTCAGCCAGCTTCGACTGACTTGCCAAAAACGACGGTAAGTCAGCAGACAGTCGAGGACCAGTAGGAGTGATTGTCTGCAAGATTGGTGTTTCGATTTGAGACAGTGTAGCAGTCTTCCCTGCTTCGGCAGGACATATACCAGTCTTATATTTACCTGAGAGAACAGGATAATCCACCGAAGACTGGTCATGGTAGTGAACGGCGAGTTTCTCAGTTGACGATAGCTGGCTTGCCAATAACGACGGACGGTCAGGGGGCGATGGAGAGTCGGCAGGAGCGATTGTCTGCAATATTGGTTTACCTCTTTGACACAGTGTAGTAGTCTTCCCTGCTTCGGCAGGACATATACCAGTCTTATATTTACCCGAGAGAACAGGATAATCCACCGAAGACTGGTCATGGTAGTGAACGGCGAGTTTCTCAGTTGACGATAGCTGGCTTGCCAATAACGACGGACGGTCAGGGGGCGATGGAGAGTCGGCAGGAGCGATTGTCTGCAATATTGGTTTACCTCTTTGACACAGTGTAGTAGTCTTCCCTGCTTCGGCAGGACATATACCAGTCTTATATTTACCTGAGAGAACAGGATAATCCACCGAAGACTGGTCATGGTAACGAACGGCGAGTTTCTCAGTTAGCGATAGCTGGCTTGTCAACAACGGCGGTCGGTCAGGTGGCGATGGAGAGTCGGCGGTTGTCTGCAATATTGGTTTTCCTCTTTGACACAGTGTAGTAGTCTCCCCTGCTTCGGCAGGACATATACCAGTCTTATATTTACCTGAGAGAACAGGGTAGTCCACCGAAGACTGATCACAACTGGTGAGATTCTCAGCGATCGCAGAAGGTACAGTTGATTGCTATATTGAATAATCTATGTTCTGGCGGGCCTTCTTGAGACGCCGGATGTAGATGGGACATTTCTGGCTCCAAGAAGAATGATCGACATCAGCTAGACGATCCGATTCAGATGTTCGCAGGCTATTCATTTTCTCGCAGTTGACACACTTCACGAAATCCGAAACACATTCGCTTATTTCATGGCCCTCAGCACATCTGGGACAGCAGACAGGCTTACTACACGCAGAAGCCAGATGACCATATTCAGAGCATTTGTAACAACGTTTAACGTTTAAATCTTCAACCACTCGGTAACGTTCCCAACTAATGTAGACACGCTGCAGCTTCATGATGGCTTCGTAAGAAGAAGCATCTAACTCAAGTACGGCATTGAACCGACTGATGTTTTGTTTATGTATTTCAGTCATGCGTATGCACCGGGCCACAAAAGTTTGGGGCAGATTGTTCTGTGTTTTCAGTTTCCGAATGAGGTCATTCCCGTCCATATGATCAGTTAGCCCTACCAGTTTCACTCTAGGGTGCAGTGGTTTCATAACTTCGACAGTGTATTTTTCCGAAAGCGCATCATTTACTGCAGAAACTAGTTGCGATGCATGCTCTTTGGACTCACATTGGATTGTCACTTCTCCAGAATCTCGAAAATGTACTTCCTTAACAGCATAGGCAGTAGGATCCAGATTATCATACAAGTCAGCTTTGGTAGTAGCGTTTTGTTGATTGCTCTTCGGTCGTAACAAAACAGTTTTTTGGATTCTCTCTATGCGCTTCGTTTTTATCGTCGGCGATTTAGGTTGGCTTATACTGCTAGTCGGGGTACTCTGAGACGGGTCAAGAGTGGCATTTATACTCGGGCTTGGCACTGCTAACCTGCGTCTGCCAGAACGCAATACTCTATCAGTAGGCTGAGCAGCCGCTTGGCTAGAAGACTTCTCCGACGACGACGTTTTGCGTTGATTGATATTATCATTGCGGCACACATCAGCATATGATTCAACCACACCAGTGGTACTGTAGGCGGCGGTGACTGGGTTCGTAGCAGAATTGATATTTTGTAGTTGGTTGGAGATAGAGTCGAGGCGCGCAGAGATTGAGTTCTCATGTGCCTTGAGCTGAGTTGTGATGCTCCTTTCAACGTTCGATGCAAGATCGGTGAATTGAGTGCTAAGCGAATTGAGTTTTTCTGTCATCTCGGAACAGGCTTCCTGCAGTTTGTTGAGGCATATTTGTGTCTTCCTACAGTCGAAGCACATGTATTTCAGACCTACGTTATCCCGAAGAGCATTTGCTCCAGCTTTTGTCAATTCTGAGCAGCGTATATGCAAGATTTTCTTACATCCACCGAAGCAGTAAACTCGATCGCCATCTGCGACAATGCTCTGCACACACACATCACATAGCACCGATGTCATAATCGGTATGTAGTTGCCCTATAGCGGGCAAGGCAAAGAATACACTATGCACAGTCTATTATTATTGTACTCTATTGGCGAAAAAGTTTATCGGTAAAATCCACTATTTTTTTACACTCTTGGATTGACCCAATATATCAACAGAAACTGCTTCACTAACTGAACACGGAGATGCAACTTCATATGCATAAAAACGGATATAACACGGCTAAAAACAGTTTCAAACTACACACATAGCATAACAGACTTATCGCGGGTGCTACGTCAGCGCTCCATTCGGGGTTCCGATGTTGGTTCCGTATTTTCCCCATTTTGAGCGCCTCTAGTTTCTTTGTTTCTACGGATTTAGACTTGTTGTATGTATTTCTTGCGCTCTTTTCCACCATCGCGATGATATATCGCCAGTCTGCGATGTTCGTGGCTTCTTCGACTTTTCTTCTCAGGTGGTGTTTCTTGTTCTTCGTTCGTTCCAATGTTCTTTTCGTGTCCTGGATTGCCACACTTATAATTTTGATTTTCTGTTTATGGACCAGTTTGTTCAATCTATCCACAGACACGGAATCCGCAAGATTTATGGTGAGCTTGTAGTTTACGCAATTTGGGACGAGTTTGCATCTTCTACAGTTGAGCAAGAACTTCAATCGGTTTTTTGCCTTGGCCATCTTGATGGCTGTTTTCAGCAGAGATTTTACCCAACTGCTTACTTGTCTTCCGTATTTCCTCTTCACAGTATTCACGAAGAACATTGTAATTCGTGTCACTTCTTTTCTTCACCAAACTATTTGATCTTGATATGGTTTGGATCACCGCTTACTTAATCTTGTTCGTTTTGGATTGGTGTTTCTCGGTGATATCTTAATTAGACTCGTAATATTAGTTTACGTTTCAACCTACTTTTATTTTTTCGGCCATCATCAGAACTATATAAAAGAACATAAATAAACAAATTTTCACAATATTAACACATAATTGCAATCATTTTCAAATTTCAAATTAGTTGGACAAACACTTACACTTTCCGCCGCGCCTTCGTTCTTTGGGGCGGCTCACTTAATTCTAATTATCTATGTCAGGTTACGTCTCTGTGTCGTCTTGTTCGTTGCTGTTCGTCTTTCAGTTTGTGTATCAAGTTGTTGTATGTGTTTGAGAACCCGTCTACGTCACGTTGCAAATTAACCGTCGTTTCTCTGTTTATCTTAATGTGAACTACCTCTGCTGCTAGCCTGCTCGCGTCATTGTTGATTCTCTCCAGAATTCTAGTTCGGGAGAAGTCAAATCGATGTCCGTTGTCTAGCGCGTGTTGGGTGAGTCCCGTAGCTGATGCGTTCGTGCGTACCGAGTTCTTGTGTTGCGCTATGCGCTTGTCAAATGTTTGCGAAGTCTGTCCAATATATTCCTTCTGTTCACATGCTCCACAAGGGATAGAATACACTACGTTTGTCTGTTTAAATGTTGGTATTGTGTCTTTTAGTTTTGTGAAGATAGTTGTTTTCACCTTGTCGAGAATCTCATTCGACGAACGGTGAGAGATCGGGTACACCGGCTGTACAACACGTTAGAGAAGGAGTGCAATGACGAACCGAAAAAGTACGTGTCCATCCCTTACGTACCGGGTCTCAGCGAGAAGGTGAACAAGACGCTAAAATAACATGACATCACCGCTTCCTTCAAACCATGCGACAAGGTGAAAACAACTATCTTCACAAAACTAAAAGACACAATACCAACATTTAAACAGACAAACGTAGTGTATTCTATCCCTTGTGGAGCATGTGAACAGAAGGAATATATTGGACAGACTTCGCAAACACTTGACAAGCGCATAGCGCAACACAAGAACTCGGTACGCACGAACGCATCAGCTACGGGACTCACCCAACACGCGCTAGACAACGGACATCGATTTGACTTCTCCCGAACTAGAATTCTGGAGAGAATCAACAATGACGCGAGCAGGCTAGCAGCAGAGGTAGTTCACATTAAGATAAACAGAGAAACGACGGTTAATTTGCAACGTGACGTAGACGGGTTCTCAAACACATACAACAACTTGATACACAAACTGAAAGACGAACAGCAACGAACAAGACGACACAGAGACGTAACCTGGCATAGATAATTAGAATTAAGTGAGCCGCCCCAAAGAACGAAGGCGCGGCGGAAAGTGTAAGTGTTTGTCCAACTAATTTGAAATTTGAAAATGATTGTAATTATGTGTTAATATTGTGAAAATTTGTTTATTTATGTTCTTTTATATAGTTCTGATGATGACCGAAAAAATAAAAGTAGGTTGAAACGTAAACTAATATTACGAGTCTAATTAAGATATCACCGAGAAACACCAATCCAAAACGAACAAGATTAAGTAAGCGGTGATCCAAACCATATCAAGAAGAAGAGTTCGAATTAGACACACACACATACAAAAAGTGTTGTAACCCAAAATTGAAAGGCCATTTGGCGTAACTTTGTTCAGCAAAATTTTAGCTCATGGATGGTAGAATCACCCATGGTAAGGTAGAGGGCCCATATAGCCGAGGCGGTAAATGCACGGGTATTCAGCATGACCATGCTGAGGGTGACGGGTTCGATTCCCGGTCGGTCCAGGATCTTTTCGTAAAGGAAATTTCCTTGACTTCCTTGGGCATAGAGTATCTTCGTGCCTGCCACACGATATACACATGCAAAATGGTCATTGGCAGAGGAAGCTCTCAGTTAATAACTGTGGAAGTGCTCATAGAACACTAAGCTGAGAAGCAGGCTTTGTCCCAGTGAGGACGTTACGCCAAGAAGAGGAGAGGAGGATGGTAGAATCACCACACGGTATTTATTTATATTTATCTGCTTCGATTTCTTGAAAAAAATTGAATTTTCAACTAGGGTCGAACTTTTGCCCCACCTATAGGTTAAAATTAAAGTAATCCACAGAAGTAGAATTTAATAAATCCACAGAAGTAGAAAATTTTTCACAAAATTTGGTGATATAGTACAATTAGTAGAGGGTAGTAAGGTCGCCTGATTCCGTGGTAGGTCACCATTCACCGTGGTAGTAGGGGCCCATTCACCGTGTATGAGAAATTTTATTCTATTTTGTTTAAAAATGATCAAAACAACCCAGCCAAGGTAATTTTCTTCGTTTAAATTCAGTTCTAGTAATAACTTACAAGATTTTATTAGAAAAACGAATGTTCAAATTTTCATTTTTTTTTTTCTGGATATATGGGACAATATGGGGCACGGTGAATGGAGACCATTGATTTTTAGGGTTTACCGTGCCTTTTTGTTTCAATTAAAAAGTACGAGTGATCGTACTTTCTTGTTAAACTTACTTCGGTAATGCAAAATACATACCTGATTTGTGAATTTAATTGCTTCTTGGTGGAATAAAAACGTTACTACATTTAGTTTATCGCTTAAATCACCTTAGCGCAGTTTTCGTTTTTTAACTATGAATGCAGTGAAAGAGAAGAAACCCGCTTCATGTAAACACACTTTAGTGTCAAAATGATACTTTTAAATGTTTCTAATGAGCGTCTTGACATGGTAACAAAACATTAGTGTTGTATTGGTGAAATTGAAGGGAAATTGTCATATCATTAAAAGACACGGACACGTTCAATGCTTCCAGTGAGCTTTTCGCTCTTTGAAGGAAGCACGACACTAGACAACGGACTAGCATGCAACGCCCAGTGGCACAGCCGAAAACTTTTCCTGACAGCTGCGGCGGGAATCGAACCCGCGCTCCTCAGCACGATGCGACTAAGAGCTTGGTGACCCTAGCCGCACGACCACGGAGCCGCACATCATTCAATCCTAATATGGAAATAATGAAAAAATATTCGAAGGCACACGGTGAATGGAGCCCCCATGGTGAATGGCGCCTTGACGGTATAAATGATTAAATTAAATTAAAATACTTAATGAATGAATTTATGGAAATCGTCAACTATGCCAACTGATTTTTCATATCTTTATATAGTGTACCTATATACCCATAGACCCAAGAAAGGCCGCAAATAAAAACTTAAAATACAAATTACAGACAAAAAAATGTTTTTTTCTTTTTTTTAGATAAAAATTTATTTGTATTACTTAAAAAAAATACTCAATGTACCTTTAGTATAAAGTGTACATGAAGTAAAATAAAAATTGGCGCCTTAGATATAAGTATAAAAAAAACTATGAACATTTAAATGAAAAACGATTTTGAAAAAAAAAGTTGCCGTACATACAATTGTTTGATGCACTGATGGGCTGCCTAATACCTTATTAAGGTTGTAGGTATTGGATATTGCATACCTGAGTTTGATTTTCAACTGCACATAATGAGTACCGTAATCCGGGGTCAAATTGATCACTTTAGAACAGCTTTTGTTGATAACATTAAAGGAAATTCAAATATTGCCAAAATTATTTCTGAAAAAACAGTACCCAGTGGGTCTCTATGGAACAATGTGTCAGAATTTTGTTCAACAAATTTATATTTTAAGTTAAATAACTCCAAAAATCAAAAAATTGAAAATGCCACTTTGGGGCGAAATTGATCAGCATACAATTAAACATCGGTTAGAAAGGGAAATTGCCTTTTCCACTTAATTTCGCTTTTCTGAACCCGTATAACGCGTTAAAACTCTTACAACTAGTGAAATTGATACTTGAAATGCAGAATTAAATTTTGAAATTTCCCGCCATATGCCTAAAGGTAGGCAGATTCCTTTGAAATTAGTGATTTCTATCACAATAAGGACGGGAAGTCCTAGTGGCAATCGGTTGTTTAGAAGCAATGATTTCAGCTAAGTGGGAAATACAATGCAAATTATTTAAAAAAAATAAGGCAAATCTAACTTTTTACTAAAAAAATATAAGCCTACAATCATCTCTAGACATCTATGAACTAGATGAGGTAAGAAGTTTGAGATCATTACGACGCTTGGAAGTTCCTGCTATGCAATTACAATGTAGTACCCAAATGACCAATTTCACCCCGATGATCAATTTGACCCCGGTTTACGGTAACAAATTCAAGTAACAAAATGTATGATCGATTCGTTACAGAATGATGATCTGTGATACAGATTTGCATTTTAATGTGAATAAATGCAACCAAATTAGAGTTGGGCAAAACAGTACTTTTTAGGGAACCATTCTCAATTGAACAGTTCCTTTGAAAGATCTAATTCTTTTGAACCGTTCTTCCGTTCAGTAGTTTATATGCTTGTTCTGTAAACTGAAGTTCGACGTTTGTACATTGCCGTGTTATTTACGTGACCACATTGTCACGTATTGTGCATTGATTCATTATTTTTCAACTGCAGCTTTTCGACGGGCTGCATTTCATCGGAGTTTTATTTTCCAAAATGGTTGAGTAGATCATCTACAACATTCGCTTTCTCAGAACCCAATATTCACTCATTGTAAAAAATGAGATGATACATACTGTTTTCCCGTTTTTTTTTAGAGAACGGAGAACTACCGTTCGCGAACGGTTCGCCCATCTCTAAACCAAACTAAAAAATGTCCACTCTTTAAAAATGTGTTGAAATATCGTAAAAAAATCGTAGTCCTAATAGCGCACGCTTAACCGTTATGTTCGACAAAATTTTTGCTATTTTCTACACCGTGCTTTTTAACCGTTATGTGTCCGACAAACTTTTTGCTTTTTTCTACACCGTGCTACACCCTGTCGGCCACATAAGGGTTAAATGGGGACTGGGTACCCGGGTACTCTGTCGGCCACATAACGGTTACATTGAATCAATACATCACATAACTTGAGTAAAGTTAAAAATAAATATTATGTCAGCATATCCTGTTTAACAACTCTGTAATAAAACTTACTTGAGAAATCGAAAAATTATTTATAATGCGTATTTTGGGGAGGGCAATATCCAGATAAAACATTTTTAGTTACGTTCAAATCATAATAGTACGTTTGTCAACTTTTAAACGTATTTTTAAATATTTTATATTTTAAGATCTTAAAATAATCCAAACTCTCTAATCAGCATGCTAACAGTGAAGAGCTCAAAATTGGGTACCAGTCCCCGGACCCTGTTTACTGTTGAGAAATGTAAATGTATTGACATCCAAAACTCAACTAATAAATTCTGAAATGTAATCGAACATTTGACCTGTGCAAAAACCTTCAAAGGTTTGCAGCGTGCTTGTTCGACATAAAGACATCCGATCGTTATAGAATACTTCCATTCACACACAAAGCACGTGAACGTTAAAAAAACAGCACCAACAGAAGGAGGCGAATCATACAGCAACGAAACACTCGAGCATCTAATTTACATTTATTTTTCAATTTATTCATAATGACGGGTAGTTTTGTGATGATGAAAATTTTATGTGAGAGATATGAAATAAATCAAAACTATATGCGGTAAGTAAAATAGCCACTTTATCTATGAGAAAGAGCATAAACATACCTAGGATATGTTGAAACAATGTATCTTCTATGTTCAAAGAGGATCCAAACGAATATTCACTTCTATCGTAATCACAGAAAACTTCCACTATGCTCTTCATATTGCAGGTAGCACCGTTTTGGCTAAGTACACTCATTAACGCTTGAATTGACACTGCATCTGAGTACGTTTGAGATGTGTTGTATTGCCGTATTGAGCAAACGAACCTGCGCGAGGATTAACGTATCGGGAATATTAAATGATAGCATTTATCAAGGAGCATGTTTTGACCGAAAAAAAAAGAAATATACACATGCTTTGCAGCTATTCGAGACGCTTTGATAAGATATAATTGTGTTCACGAAGGTGTGTAACCGGCCAGAAGCACAGATTTCCGTTTGTCAAGCGAAGCAAGTTGAACGAGATAACCGTTTTAGATGCTAAATATTTCAAGATGTGATAGACAGAGTGCCTTTTAATGTGAAATATAAGGAGTTTTAAGCGATATTTACTGAACATTGATTTATTTTCTAAAACATGAACCTTTTTCTATTTGTTTTCTCATGCTAACTTAACATTCATATTTATAATATTAAGTCACAGAATATAGTGAATCTTGAATCTTCTACGATATTATTGGCAAAATATCATACCACAGTACAACCTAATTGCGGATGCATAAACATGAATCATATTAAAACGACGCGTCAGTCCATCTGCAATCAATAACACAAATATACAGCACTAGCACTCGAAACAAGCTCCGCATTATAACTTTACTTCATACGATCTGTGTCAATCAAAATGAGTTACATTCCTTTATTCTAACAACTAGTTAACTACGGAAAACTACAAAAGATCACGTCAAAAGAAGGACACTCACTGATTTTCCACAATGAAAATTTGTTTAATTACAGCACATCAGTTCAGTTTGGTGCAATAGCTAGCAATGAATTCTTTCGCGTCCAGTTATCAACAGATTATTCCCCCACCCTGCATAGTATCGTGGAACACGGCGCCCGGGTGAAGTGTTATCAATGTACTGCCTTCACAATTGATAGCAGTCAGCAGCTGTCTTGCTCATACATACATACTTCTCTTATAAGTAAGTTCCGTGAGTAAGCAGTTTCAAACCAATACAAAATAGTGTTTCCGCAAACAGATTTCAATGATTGTTATATTAAAAGTTTTAAAAAGTATGTATTAGCTGCTATCGTCTAGCATCGAACAATAAAACAAAAAAATATATAATTGGTGCCAACTATCAATGAAGCACAATATATTTTTAGAATAAAATAGATAGAAATAACTGAAAAGAAATGTAAAATACTCCATTCCAGGATGTTTTCGTAGGGGGATTAGGGGCATAATGGACACCCGGGGCGAAATGGACACCCCTGTTTTTGCTGAAAACGTTGACTTTTATGTAAAACTTTTAATGCATTAGTGTAAAGGAACAAGTCATGGTTCTATTTTCAAAAGTACCATTTATATTGCTCCAAAATAACCAAAATATCATTGAAATTGAAACATGTTTTTCATATGGTGCAATTCTTATAATTTCGAAGCAGCATCAAATAAGGTATTACGAGTGTGTGAGTGTGTCCACCATGAAAACAAGTGTATTGTCACCTTATCTACATGTATACGAAGGTTTAGCAATGGATGAAATATTCTATTTTTGATCAGAATTTACTTAAAATATCAATTTTTATGTTGTAGTCGGTTCGGGGCGAAATGAACACAGGCAATTACGAATGGATGTACTCGCATTGCACCGCATTTACCGTTAGGCGTTATAGAGAGTTTGGAAAAAATCATTCCGATAATTTAAGCCTAAAGTTTATTTAATTAACTTTGATGTTATGTAAACGCAAACTCGTCGTAGATCGAGTATTACATCTGTGGTATTGATCTCCGTAGGCAAATTACTTAACTGGTCGATGTAACCAAAGAATTAGCATAAAATATGCAGGGGTGTCCATTATGCCCCGATGGGTGTCCATTTCGCCCCGTACCTTTCCTGCCAGCCCTGAAAAATACACGGTTTACAATTCATTATTTCTTCACAATAAAGACATTCTACCTGCTGTAAATGATTGAAAGACGTAGGAAACAAGTAAAAGTTGCAAGCCATCTGATAATATGTTAAGTTTTACTCTGTTATGCAGGCCTAACGTACTCATTTGCTTAGGGTGTCCATTATGCCCCTAATCCCCCTAATGGAAATAATATCATTGGTTTTCTTAGGTAGCATCGTACCTATCACATAATAGATGATTGCAAGATTGTCAAAAAAATCTCTCAGGTAATATGGCCGAAACAAATCTCAGTCAAATCTCAAACAAATCTCAGAGGTCTCCAGTTAGCCTAGTGATTAAGGCTATGGATTGCCAATCCGGAGACGTCAGGTTCGACATAAGAGAAAGTCGAAATTTGTGTCAGCCTAACTGTAGCGGTGCTCATATGGCATGTATGCTCTGTCCCAATTACCGTCAATGTGCCCTTCACCGTGGGGGCTCCATTCACCGTGTGCCTTCGAATATTTTTTCATTATTTCCATATATTATGATTGAATGATATGACAATTTCCCTTCAATTTCACCAATATGTACAATGTTGTGACATCGTGAAATTGCAGTGGGCGCAGCATTTGCCATTTCGCCATGATATAAGCTTGCAGAGTTTCAGCGATTTCATGTCAGTAATAGTCGAGTCGGTTAGCAAGGTGGTAATTTTTTCCGGTGGACAGTCTGATAAGTCACGAAGCAAAGACAAGGGTTTCGTCCATACACACGCGGATGAAGAACTGCACTAAGTTCCAAAACCTCACGGTGCATGATCGATGGAAAAATGTGCATGCGTTGAAGGTTTGCAGAACTTATCTTAATCCACACGCACGTGTCGCATTTCAAGCCGATGTGGGATAGACGGTTTCCAACTCTGTCACCATCAGCTACTACACCAAAAGAGCGAAGAAACCACCAAGAAGATGCCGGAAGTCAAGAGGACAGAGGATCATGCACACCACCATCATGAGCAGTCCATTTTGTTCCGCACCATTCCCATAAAAATACATGGGGCTACAAGATCCGTCAATACGTTTGCCTTTTTGGACGAAGGCTCTTCTGCAACACTCGTCGAGCGCAGCTTAGTTGAAGAACTTGGGATTGAAGGTCCAAACGTCCCGCTCTGTCTCTGGAGTTGATCAAAAGAATCGGCTCCACCTAGTGAAAGTTCGCACCGAAGAAAGTTTGAACCTATCAACACAAACGCTACATTTTGATGAACTTCAAAAGGACCACCCTCATCTGAAAGGCCTTCCTATCCATAACTACGAGAACGCTACTTCTAAGCTTCTTGTAGGCCTTCGAAACTTGCAGTTTGCGGTATCGCTGAAAATCAAACAAGGACGAAACGGCGTCATAGCGACCAAAACGCATTTGAGATAGTGCGTATACGGCAGTCTGGACGAGGTGCAAAACAACGTGGAATTCAGCTACCGCGTGTTTGAATGTGAAACCGAAGAAAAGCTGGAGCAACTAGTTAAAAAATACTCCAATGCCAAAGACTGTGGGGTACGCCATCAGGATATCCTTGAGTTCGATGCCGAAAGGCGAGCACGAAAGATCATGGAAGCGACGACACGCAGGATAGGAAACCGTTTTGAAACTGGACTTGTGTGGAAGACAGACATCGTGGAGTTTCCTGACAGCTTTCCGATGGAGTGCAGTGCCTCGAGAGGCGCATGGATAAAGACCCACATCTAAAAAAGAACATCCACCGTCAAGTGCAGGAATACCAACAAAAGGGCTTTGCACACCTAGCAACAGAAGGCGAGCTTGCCGGGGCAGATCCCAAGCGGATCTGGTATCTCCCATTAGGAGCAGTTTACAACCCCAAAAACCGGGGAAGGTACGATTAATCTGGGACGCTGCGGCAAAAGCAGACGGGATCTCATTGAACTCCCTTCTGCTACCCGGCTCGGACCTTTTTGTATCGTTGGTATCGGTGCAGTTTTTTTTTTTCGTCAACATCCGGTCGCCGTCAGTGGAGACATCAAAGCGATGTTCTACCAGACGAGAGTTATCGAACGTGACCAACCTTCTCAAAGGTTCCTGTTCCGCAGCAACCCGTTACAAGAGCCAGACGTCTATATAATGGACGTGTTAACCTTCGGAGCAACCAGCTCTCCAACGTCGGCTCAATTCGTTAAGAACCAAAATGCACAGGAGTTTGCCGACGAGTTCCCGAGAGCTGCTGATGCCATCATCAAACGACATTACGTCTACGATTATCTCGACAGTTTTGAGACAATCGACGAGGCGAAGACGGTTTCTGGCGAGGTGAAATGGATCCATGCACAAGGAGGCTTCGAGATCCGAAATTGGTCGTCAAACCAAAAGTCAGTACTAGATCACTTGGGAGAAGCTCCGAAACAGGAAACGATAGATTTGTCTTTGCAGTCGAAAACGGAGCTTGTGTTGGGAATGCGGTGGTGCACAAGAGAGGACGTACTATGCTTCTTCATACAGTCTTCAAGGCACTGATGAAAAGGGAACGAAACCGACTAAACGCCAGGTACTCAAATGTATCATGAGTTTGTTTGACCCGTTAGGCATACTGGCGTGCGTCCTAGTACACGGAAAGGTAATAATGCAGAGTATCTGGCGTAGCAGCATCAAATGGGATGAGTGTATTGACGAAAACATCTACGAAGAATGGACTAAATGGATGGGCTTGTTGGACGACGTGAGCACTATAAGAATACCTAGGTGCACTTCCAGAATGCGAGTGTGGACCTGTACCGTTCTTTGGAAGCACACGCTTTTGTCGACGCAAGTGAAGCTGCATAGTTTACTGTAGTTTACGCAGCTGTAGTTTACTTCCGTATTGTCCACCAAAATGGAACTGGAACATGCGCTTTAGTGTCTGCGAAAACAAAAGTGGCCCCACTAAGGTACGTCTCCATACCACGGTTGGAGTTGATGGCGGCTGTCCTGGGAGTTAGATTAAACTCATTCGTGCGCGACAACCATGTAGGGTAACGGTTGAATTTTGGACCCCTAGAGGGCATTAGTTTGAATTTAAGTCCAAATCAAACAGATTCAGATGGTATTTACACATAATGATGAAGTTAGTATGTTTGTAAAAGCCACCACCTTCCGTTAATAATACCCACAAGGTCATTTCTGGCTGAAAATTTGATGAAAATAATTGATTTTTGAAGCATCAGTTTTCACTGTTTTGGACACCCCAATATATTTTGGACCCTCTTCAGTATATATTTTGGACATCCGGTGTTTAAACTCGTTTGAAACTATTTTGGAAGAATTTGCCACTTGAATATGCTGGATTACATCCTAATCACTTGATTAACAAAGGCTGATTAGACAAACTTTGCGATTTTAATGCGCTAGAATGATAAACGTTTTTGTTCACATCTGCAAGTTCCCTCAGCACCACAATCTCTTTTTGTAAACATAAAGCGACACTCGCGCAGATCACGAGATCTGCAAAAAAAAATAATTTCAAGGTATATAAATAAGCATATTTCCAGTGAGGAAATGAGTGCTGCCCGTGCAGAGTAATCTTATTTAGCGAATGATTCTAAAAATTTCCGTCATCTCATCATTAAATCTGAGTAAGTTGTGATTATACGACCAAGGGGGTCCGAATATATGGGGGTCTAAATTATATTGGATACCCTATGTATGTAGGTAGCCACCATCCTAGCTTGAGTCTTGCTCTGCATGCAGTTCCACTTAACAGTATAGATTGAATTACATTATTGTCTATCCGGTTGGAATCAAGACAGACATTCAATCAAAAATTACAATTTTCTTAGTCCATAAGTGCCGCAACTGTTTCGCATCTAGTGCGCTGTGTTGCTGACAACAACGGGAAGGATGCGCACTACTTTTGACATGATTCAAAAACGTCGCGAGTTTGGTCGCGTCGCGACTTGATTGTGCGACGTCCGGTTTGGTGGCGGCCCGACAATACCACTCTGAATTCAACATATCGCTGTGTGAAGGGCCAAAAGGGGATGTGGCGGACCCGTAACTAGATACCACGGTTGCAAAAATTCCGAAGCTTCCAACGAACGTGAGTTTTTGTTTTTGTCTTTTCACCACACCGCTTCTGACGTTGAAGCCCCTGTCCTTCACGGAGGCAATTGAAAAGAGAATAAAAATTCTCTCTTCGCTCACACCGGGGAGACGGCGAGGTTCAAAAACAACATTTTTCCTGTGACCGGCACTCAAACGACAAAAATTCACCACGTTTGCTTATGGGCGAGTCGCATTCATGCGGCCGGTGTTGAAATGAAGCATTCATCAGCGCAGAGCGTATGTTGATGATGGTGCAGTCATTACCTCCACAATGTAGTTAAATTTTTTTTGCGTTCACTTTCAAGTATCTCACAGCGGAGCTGAAAATGAATGTAAAAAGCATTCAGTTCAGAAGAAATTCATTCAATTGAATGAGAGTTTTTCAAACCTGCTAGATACACTTACGCGAAAATCGCGGGATAAAGAGAATCTCCTTCCAACAGTATGATCCAACAACGTGAATAATGGAATTCACATTATTTGTCAAGCTTTCTACGGCATGGTTTGTTTCAAGAAGGGCGCGTCAAATCCATTGCAACTGTTGGGATAGAAGAACCCATCCACAAGGATGTTATAGTTACTTCTCACCTCACTCCGGCTGGCACTCCACTCCGTCGTACAGTTACAACTTTAATGATTCCCTGATGCACCCTCCCAACCCCATATGATTATATAGTCAATAGTCTGATTTATTATAATGAAATATAATATTGAGATATGGTATAAATAATATAATAAAATAATTAAATAATAAAGTATCAATTGTAGATTATTTAAATTAGTATTATTCGCTGGCATGTCCTTCCTCAACCTGGCTGGTAGGGTAAATAAGTGTTATAGTAATAATATGTCAGTAAAAGAATAAAGTATAAGGACAATGAAATATGCAAAAATAAGTTATCCTTCTGAATTCAGCATAAAGATCCAAAAAGGGGTGTGGTTGACACGAAAGTATGAACCCTCTCTACCTATGAAATTGAGAGAATCTCATTCCAAATATATGATAAGATTGTTGAGTGGTTTGTAGAAATAAGAGCGCGTCAAATCCATAACAATTCACAACTGCGAGAGTTGAAGAATCCATCTACAGTCTACATGGATGTAATAGTGTCTTCTCTCTTTACTCTGTCAGAAAATCCCGAAAATCCACTCCATCGTCTGAATGTAAGTCCAATGATGCCCTGATGCGCACTTTCAACCTCACATTGTTACATATGTGTCTCATATTGTTTTTTTTATGATGAAACATAATATTAAAATATGATAAAATAAATACAATACGGTATAAAAATATGGCAAATCAATAATAACTTGACTTAAATATGGTATATTCAATAATCTGTACTGTACAACTACTGTAGTGAAATAAAATATACTGTATATATGCTATAATAAAATAAAATAAGGTAGCAATTCGTAGATAATCTGAATGCTTAACCAATATAAATAGGGTAATAAGCAACAATATATTGAAATAATGAATGTTAATATAAATAATTTCAAGATGCCCTGATGCATCCTCCCTACCCAATAACTTGACATAAACAATAACGAAAAGTTTACATTACCGTCGTGCGGGGCTACTTTTGAAATGCGGGGCTACTTTGGACACTTTTGAGTATGGATTTTTTTTAATTCAAAATATGGTTCAAATCTGTTTGATGTCTTTGGGACTATTATGACGCAATATTTTCCCCTTCATTTAGCTGGAATTGTTTTTGAAACAAAACATTTATTGCTTTTCAGGAGGCGAAAACACATCGAGTACACCAACAATATATACATATCGTATCAGAACATTTGCGCTGTAAGCTTTGATTATACAGTTCATAAATTTCAAAGGGTTGATCAATTCATCCAAGATGTATCAACGTAGCATATACAATCAAATATTTGTATCGTTATACACTATAAATGACCGTTTCAGATAAATAAAGGATTGATGGTCTCTTTTTTCAGGCTGTCTGTCTACCCAAGTAACACAACTAGTATTATAATAGTTTAAAATTCACGATTCGTACTTAGTCGGCTGTTCATTTCCTGCATTATTGACTTAAGACGGGCTTGGTGGTCTAGTGGCTACCGCTTCTGATTCATATGCAGAAGGTCATGGGTTCAATCCCTGGCCCGTCCCTTTCATTCTACTTTGTATCTTTCTATCCACTTCCTCTCTCTATCTTCTCTATATATACAACTCATGTATATTCATATGTTCATAGCCATCGCTAGAACCAGAAACGAATTGGAAAAAAAGTCGTTTCCCTCCCTTCCAATTTCCACTCACAGCACAGTGTATATAACGCCTACAAGTTATGCAACCAAAGCGTGCTGTGCCGCTTGACCTTATTCACCTCATTCACCACACAATCTATCACCTTACGAACACTATAAATAACCCCATATCCATAGATCGCATCACCGACCCAACGGTGACTCCCAGATCTCCCATCCTTTCAGTCTAACAAATACCCCAGTCCGTGCTGGTTGTGGGGATGCAGAGGTGATCTCGGTCTTTAGTAGCAACAACCAGCACACTCTAACATTCCTCTCCCTTTCCAACTGACTATAAGGACGTGGCCGGCGCCGTTATTGATCCAAAATGTATGAGCTGCTAGAATTGCACTTTGAGAATAAGTGGAGTGTCCCAGCCCTTATTCATTTGGATCTCAGTGCAATTGGTACCAGCTCAGATCAATCACGGAGTAGCAACCATTGACATGTATAGTCAGATTTGATCGTTTTTTGATCGTTTTTTTTCATTTCCTGCATTATTGACTTAATATCGAACACTTATATAAGCAAAACAGCGCAAAAAATGGCGGCTTATAAAACATCTTACAGGTTGTATAAGATGTATCCAAATACACTTATATTACTTCAAATATATGATCAAAGCAACTTTTTAATATTGATGAGTTTAAACCGAGTAACTTGTTGATTATATAACTTGCATATAACAAATATAACACAATCTCAATTATAGGTTGAAAATGAGTAATTTCCAAGTAATATAGATATGTAGAAAGCTTTTATAATGTACATTATTGAAATCTTCGTAATAAAGCTATTTGAAAGTAATATAACTTGCAGAATACATATATATTACCAGTCCCGACTGTATTCAAAGCGTCACAACTTCCAGAAAAAAACACGAAAAAAGAACAATGGTATAATTTATTTTTTCTGGACAAATGCAATTAGCTTCTTCAACATGAAAACTGCATTTCAAGAAATGAAGCCGATGATTGTTAAATATTTGGATAACAAAGTATCAAATAAGACATATTCAGTGATGTTTCCACTGTTTCACTTGCGCTTTAAGATTTATGGTGAAACTTATGATTCCAGTCATTCATAATTTATGTGCCGTTGATTTGAGTTAAAAAAATGTAGCATAATCCTTCCACTTGATACTGTTTCGTAGATTTTTTCATAATTCGCACGGAAGAAGTAATATGGCGGATTGTCCATGCAAATTACAGTGTTGTTCAAAATATTTTAAATCCCTCGACCCGTCATAAACTGATTATGCCTCATAATAGAATATTATTAAACTTAAAAGCAGTTTCTTGAACAATGATCAAGGAATATAAGAAAGTAATTTTGGTCCTTACTTTTTTATGAGCTCATATTTTCATTCGGCACTGTAAATTGAACCATTTTTCTTATAGAATAAGGCCGTTACAAATATTTATTTCACTTTTTGTCCCACCACTCTTTGGCTGGTCGAGGGGGGGGGGGGATAAAAATAATAAAGCATTTAATCCGAAATATATTAAAAACTCCTCGGATTTGTTAAAGAATTTTCAGCAAGACCCGAAATTTTGATAAATATTTTTCATCTGCCCCCTCAAAATGCGAAATCCAGCCAAAAATTTGTGAAGGGGGGGGGGGGAGACAAAAAGTCAAAATAAAATTTGTATCAGCCTAAAGAGAAACAGAAAATACAAATCAGTTGTGATACAGAACAAGTATAAATTTCATCAAAATGACATCTTGCGAGCAACTATACAACTAACGCTTGTTATAACATTTATAATACATTTTATTAACAACTTTTCAACAAACTTACTTATTTGTTTGTTTTGTTATACGCCAAAACAACTATATTATAGCTGTTTGGTTTATCTGTCAAAGTATCAAAATTAAAATTTAATAGTAATGTCGAACCATTCTGCTAATGGAGGCTGATAGTTTCTTGAGTTATCGGTGAAATTTAACGGGCACAGTGACGGTTCACGATGATACCCGGTTAGCTCATGTCAGGAACAACCCGATATTGAATGGTTCCTGATTGTGGAGAATTGTACAGCGGCTAGGAAACGCAGCAAATCAAACCGGAATAGAATCTTGATGGATTTGGCGATTGTGTTCCGGCTGCAGGTTTTCATTGTATAAACAATTATGCCAGGCGCTCTGGCCGGATACTTCTCGTATTAGTGAATGTTTTTAGACCCTGTTTGGACAAGGAAGGTAATCGCTGTTACTGTTTTTAGACGAACTTGGAGAGTGGGATGTTCGGTTCCTTCTGTAAGCTCAGCGCTTTATCGTGTTGGTGATCTTATTGAAACCCGGTCTTTTTTATTTATTATCTAGTTGAATACACACTTAAATTAAATCGCCGACCTCAGCAAACGGATTGCCGAGAATCCAACAACCGAGAACCCGGTAATAATTTTTACTGAATCTCGGTAAAAGTTTTACCGAGATGTCGTTAAAACTTTGCCGAGATCTCGGTAATCCAACTTTTTACCGATATCTCGGCAAAGTTCACCGAGACTCGGTAATGGTTTACCGAAATCTCGGTGAAAATTTTACCGAGAATCAGTAAATATTTTACCGAGATATCAGCTGTTGGATTCTCGGTAAACCTAGAGTGGCTTTAACTTAGAGTGGCGTCAATGTCAAAATTGGAACAGCGGTCATCTGTCAAATCCATACAAATTCCTGTTCCAAACGAGCAGGAGACCTGTCAAAATGGAAACATGACGCCACTCTCCCTTCCAGTCACTCTAGGTAAACCGTTTACCGAGATCAATTTCTGAATTTAAGTGTGTAAGTTGGTTAATTCATGTTTTACTGATGAATTTGTTTGCCGTACACACTTAATTTAATTTGCCGAAGTCGGTAAAATAAATTGCCGAGAATCCAACAGCTGATTGCTCGGTAAATATTTCGGTAAAAGTTCAAATTGCCGACTGGACTTGAAGAAGATCAACTGTCAAAATTTGACGAGCAGTTCGGTAATGCATTGCCGAAAATTTCGGTATATATTATTACCGAAGTTCAGTATAGGTTTATGTACGTTTCTACTCATCGATAAGAAGAAGTAAAAGAAAACAAAAGCAATTTATGCATGCAATTTATGGAAAGTTTTATTCACGCACTAACATGTAATGAAAAAATATGTTACGGAACAAGAGGAAAGTTACTTCTTCTGAAAACCGAAAAAACAGCACCCATCCATCGCTATCCGCCGCCAACCGGGCAGCGGTCAGACGCGGTTAGCGACATATAGAAGCGAACAAGTGCGGATCCCTATGGTTAACACAATTTAGTAACATTCCTCGTGCCACGGAAGAGTTAAAACACTTAAAACTGATTTCTTGATGATGAATCTAGAAGCGACCCGCCGAACAGCAAAAAAAACAGCAAAGGAATCTCCTGAAATAGGGGTCCGGCATTCCCCCTATAGCGCCGCACATCTCCAAAATCAACGAACTGAAAAATGAAGAAATGCATCTATGTGTTTTGAAAGAAATGCTCAGAGTAAATACAGATTACAGATAATTCATTTACATTACTTACGAGAGAATAGTCCAGCGATGAAAGTTATTCGCCTCGAAAACGATTCTGTTTCAGTTCCTTTTTTCTTTTTAAGATGGCAGCTTGGAGCGCATTTGTTGATCTGTTTTTGACAGACGCGGTTAACCGAAATTCAGCGAAATGATTGGATTGCCGATTGCTCTTGCAAAAAAGATTGCCGATAATCTTTAATTAATGAGAATAAACGAATTTCGTTAATTTTGATGTGTTATTTTTAATGAACTGTCAAATTTTAACGATATATCAGTAAAAATATACTTTACCGGTTAAGTTCGTTATTCACTTTTACCGAGATCAAATTTCGGGATTAAGTGTGTAGACGGGTTTATCACCACATAGCCTTTGCGGATGAGCGGATGAAACAATAACTGAGTAATCGTAGGATAGTCGCAGTATGGCTCATCAATAATCTCTTAATTAAAACGTAAACATTGATTCCTGTCAAGGTTAGACGGTGATAGATGTTGGATATAAGAATGTTCTACGTATTTTTTTGCTTTAAGGACAAACGTCTTGATATCCCGCTTCAAAAGTGCATCAGAACTTCAGCCGCACAAATCTCAAGAAGCAAGCTTCGAACAACAGTGCATTTTATTATTCTGTTCTTGCTCACTTGTAATTAGCTTAAAATAAGAAGATCAGGTGCGCTGGTTTTGTTTATGAAATGATTTGGGCCCTCGAAATCGTGAGTAGGTGCCAAAGTCGGCCATTGTGGCGGCCATTTTGGGGTTCTAACAAGTCTGTCCTTAAGTCAGCAGCCAACAGAAAATAGACTAAAAAATAACACTTAATGTTTTCTGATGCTCTTATAATACGTTTATAAAGCATCTTTTGAAGTTTTTTTCTTCTAAATATGTTTTCTGTGTTACTTGGGATATATTACAATACCACGCTGCTCATAATACCAAAGGTAGAACAAAACCATCTAAAAACGTATATTTTTATTGAAATCTTGTTTAATATGGTATGCTACAGTAATGGTACAAAGTAATTTTAAATGCAGTTTTGTTATAGTTCAAAATGTCCAAAGTAGCCCCCATCCGGTTCTATATAAGATGTGTCCGATTGGTGTATGAACAACTTTTTTGTTTATTGATGGATTTAGTTGAAATTTTGCACGCATTCTACATACATACTCACGATTATCGTGTGTAAAAATTGTGGAAATCCATTCGCTACTCTGGGAGTTACAATGTCATTAAGTTGAAAAATCATGAAAAAGTGTATAAGAGGAACTCCACGGAGTCACGTTAGTCGATCCTGAACGACCATTTCAAAAATATCTGAAACTTTGCACAGTTTTTCAATATTATCTCAACCGTAATTTTTCGATATCAAATCTTCATATTCAGTCACGACTAACTTTTCAAATGGGTGTATACGAAAATGGTTCAAAAATATTCTAAAAGCTGTACAGCAAAAACGGATCGTTCGATTGTTATGAATTTTTCAGCAAAGTTAGATAATTAAGTTGTGGTTCCCAAGAAAATATACACTGTAAAAAATTTCTTTTTTTACATTAAAAAAAATATGATTTTTGTCACAAAAACTCAAATATCTCAAAACCCTATCTTTTTACCAACGTATTTTTTCTAAGGGATACGGTCCATTATATTAGCTATCTAACATAAAAATTTGGTGATGGTAAACTAATAAAGAAAAAAGTTATGACATTTCAAACATTTCACAATTTTTACATTTAGTAACAAAAAGAATTATTTTCTGTGTAAATTATTTCGAGAATTATAGTTTGATGCCGAATTTATTGTAAAGGCTACCGCCTGAATTTAACAAGTTGTTATCATGATATTTTTATTTGATTATTCATAATAACTATAGTATCTATTAGTAACTTAGACGCGATCCAGTGTTGTGATCAAAAATATTGATAGTGTCATACTTTTTATTGTACGTGGCTGGTGAAAAAATCTCTTAATAGTGTTGAAAACCTGTTGGTAATAAGAATCATGGAGGAAACCTTATTTTTAAGGCGAAACTGAAGGCATTTCCTCACTTTTTGGTTTTTGATTTTTTATTAAATAACGAAGCAACATTTTCAAAATCGGTTTTCGTACACATGTAGAGGATGGATCAAGGTATCTTCTGATTTTTTTTTCGTAGTGGAAAATGTTTTTCGTTTTTGCAGAAACCATTTTTGAACGAAATTGCACAAAAAAAATGGTTTGAGAAAAAATGGAAAACTTTTTCAACACCAAAAAAATTCAGAAGGTTCATTGATCCATACTCTACATGTGTACGAAAACCGTTTTTGAAAATATTGCTCCGTTATTTTAAAAAAAATCAAAAACTGAAAAAATGAGGAAATGCTTCCAGTTTCGCCTT
The DNA here is from genome assembly GCF_035046485.1 of Aedes albopictus. NCBI lineage: Eukaryota > Metazoa > Arthropoda > Insecta > Diptera > Culicidae > Aedes > Aedes albopictus. Next base: position 264,027,067 of record NC_085137.1, on the reverse strand, counting down.
AAAACAAAAGCTGTAATATAAAAGTTTAGAATGCGCGTATACGTCTAGTTTATCTGCAAAAAATACCTCTTATAGAACAGACTTTATGATCGGAAGAAAGCGAGTAACTTCAACAACAACAAATGCATGAGAGGTACATACCACAGATAAACAGACGAAACACCTAGAACAATTTTCGTGAACATCCATCGTCCAGTTCACACTACCACCACCTGGTGGAAATGTTTCACGAAACACTGCGTTGTGCAATATCATCAACAGCAGATGCTAGTGTGAAACGTCAGACGCAAATAAAAACGATGTGCACGCTTCTGGTTATGAAAGCCACAACCAAGATTTAAAATGATCGTTAAAGGCATGGTCAATGAAAATTTCGCCAGTGTTACGTTTGTATGTCTGTGTACATACCATGACAATGCTCACGAAAAAGCAAAAAAATATTACCGCATGGATATTAAGATTTTATAGTAAAATTTTTCTTCAGCCACGCAAACGATACCAAACTAGTCAGTTAAAACTTATAAGTGATTTTGTTTGTTATAATCTAACGAACAACATGAGTAGTCGCTTTCTCAACGGCCTACAACTCAACGCTCTCTTGTAGGCCGTTTGATGGAAAAAAATGTTCAAAAGAGTTACGAAATCTCACCGAAAGCACCATAGATAAACTGAAAGAGACTGGTTATGCTCAAATGTCCACATTGAATACAAAATTACGCATTTGCACGTCCTGCCGTCTAAACTTTGACAAACGAGCAATCTATATATCATTGGTAAAGCAGGGCGCAGGAAGTTCGAAAACGACAATAACTGAGAAATTGCCAGAAGTGCCAAGTGCAGAGAGTCATGCCACCGTACCATCTGCGATATCTGTTTAGACAATTTAATTACTGCTCTTGTCAAAAACGCTTTCAACATTCATCTTGAAGAAGAGGGAAAACACTTGTCCTCAAATATAACAGCAAATAAATGAAAAAACGACTGATGCGCGGAGGGCGTGATAAAATCGAAACATTACTGTACATATAATACACATAATACATAATAAAACCAAATTGTTCAACTCACGCAAGGCCATTAACAATAAAATCAACAACAAACTGTGATTTCCGGCCGAAATAATTTACACAGAAAAAAAAATACCAAATGTGAAAATTGTGAAATGTTTGAAATGTTATAACTTTTTTGTTTATTAGTTTACCATCACCAAATTTTTATGGTAGATTGCTAATACAATGGACCGTCTTCCCTAAAAAAATACATTGGTAAAAAATAGGGTTTTGAGTTATTTGAGTTTTTGTGACAAAAATTATATTTTTCATGTTAAAAAAGATTTTTTTTTTCACAGTGTATATTTTCTTTAAAATTACCATTTAGTAATCTAACTTTGCTAAAAAATTCATAGCAATCGAACGAACCATTTTTGCTGTGCAGATTTTTGAATATTTTTGATCAATTTTTACATACACTTTTTTGAAAAGTTAGTCGTGATTCAAAATAAAAATTTGATATCGAAAAATGGCGATTTAGATGGAACTGAAAAACTGTGGAAAATTTCAGTTCAATAGAAAATCACGAATTAAAAAATTTCCTTAATTTTGATGCTGTTGCTTGGTATCGCTCATAAAGAAGCCCCGCACGACGGTATTGTGCGTTTAGCACTAAATTGATTTCCGAAAAAACTTCATCGACTTCCGCTGCCTTTCCTATGCGTTAAACATAACGTCGGAAGTAGTGCGCTGTACAGTAAATCTGGTTTTCTATACAGCGCACTACTTCCGACGTTATGTTTAACGCATAGGAAAGGCAGCGGAAGTCGACGAAGTTTTTTCGGAAATCAATTTAGTGCTAAACGCACAATATAATGCAATGAAATGTAATACAAATATATATGTATAACGAAGTGAAATATAATATAGCAAAAATCAACAAGGTAAATGGTGACAAAGAAAAAAAACAATATTCGCTGACGGGTACCGATATCGAGTGTGAAGAGTATAAATGTATTAAAATAAACTAGGGTATCTGTGCCATCAGTAATCTCACGCTCCCATATTCATCCTATTCGAAAACAAGCGATTAAGGCACCGATTCATTCCGTTCTTTTTGTTTTCATGGGTGCTCACTTCTAACAAAAAATACAAAAATAAGAAACAAAACAAACAGCGCTTCAATCCTCTGTTTTCCGTAGGATGAAAATGGGAGCCACATGCTTAACAAGGGAACTGTTGGCCTACCCCATTAGGCCAGCGCGCACATCTATCACCGCAGTATTCTCTGCCAAACGAACGGCGTGATGGATGACATAGGAGTGACAGGTATACGGCCTGTCACCGGGTGAGTGAAGGATATAGATAAATTCTGGAGCAACATTTGAAAAGGGCATACAAACATTGGTAAACAATGACTTCACACGTCGCTCCTGAGCCCCCATCAGCTTATTTACAAAAACTAAGATCGATATCAGATAGAGCAAACATCGATCTTTCGGATAACGGTGTCCATTTGCGTGGGCGGGCTGCTGTTATGCCCTACGGAGCGTTTTCGAATAAAGACACAAGTCCTCTTGGGCCCTTTTCAAATGTTGCTCCAGAATTGCATTGTCACTGCTTGATTATATCTAAACAAGTAAACTTAATTCTAGTGTAATTTACATTGAAATCATTCTCATTTTTAAGTAACACCCATGCCGCACAGGGACTGTGTTGGAAACACACATTTTTTAAAATTGTTCATACGCTCACATTTTTTGCAAAATATCAATATTTTTCGGTATTTGAAGGTGGCTTATAAGCCCAGTGAGGTTGCCATGTCGAAATTATTGCAAAATATATGCTCATGTGAGCGTACGAGCAATTTTAAAAAAATGTGTGTTTCCAATACAGTCATGTGCGGCATGGATGTTTACTAAAAATGTGCAGGCCGAACACATCTTTGAGCGTAGCCGTTTTTGCGTGGACGTAGGTTGAACTTGCTCGAAGTTGCTGCATCCCGCTCTTACCCGTTCGATGACAAATGGGTAAGAGCAAGATGCAGCAACTTCGAGCAAGTTCAACCTGTGCCTTTGAACAGGACTAAATAAAATAACGAAATGCTATCGGCGAGCAGGCGGAACGACGAGAGAATGAGATCCAATCCAGTGGTTCTCAACACTAAGGAAAACTATTTCTACAAAAATAAAAACAAGACCGACGAATGTCATCGACATGTCAAATGATTGGTTTGTTGTAAAGTATGATACAGGAAAAATATAGAAACGGAGCCAAAACTACTTTTAGACTTTATTACGGCGTGTGCCAATGATAGGAACCCTGTACCAGTTATGGACATATTTCTTAATTTGTGTACCACTTCGCACTGTTTACATGCATTCCTTACGGGATTAGCCATAACTGGTACACTGTGGCGAAATAGTGTGCAAGGAAGCCGAGAAGTTAATGAAAATGAATGGTTGCAACCATCTTTTGTGAACGTGATCTGTTCTCGAATTTTTTCTTGTTGATTTGCATCATTAAAGGTTGAAAATCAACTATGGCGAATTTGAGGTACTATACTGAGCCTAGGTGGTAAGTCTTTGGTATACCAATACGTGTGGTTTAGAGGAGAAATTTCCAAATCAATACTCAGTGCCTTAAGTGCCAGGGCTGGGGGCATGGAACGAAACATTGCCACATGGATGCTAAATGTATGATTTGAGGGAGGTTCTTCTCACGCCATGGATGATTGTCTGATAAAAGATACCAGATACCTGATACCAGAAAAAATCAATGTTCGGATTGCGGAGGCAACCATAAGTTAAACTTTTGGGATAGCTTTATCCGGCAGATGAATGGGAACGCTAATCGTAATCTGCAGTTACAATTACCACCAATGAACGGTTGAATAATTCTCATACTGCTCGTACCACCAAACTAACTTTCGAGCGAATAATGTACCCTTCAGCAATAAGGCAATCCATGACAACTTTTCGCGATGGGGGTGACAGCCAAAAATGTAAACACAGTGTGAGTACAACTTAACAAAGTTTCGTCAAGTGTCGTCGGTGCTTAACAAATTCCTTTGTGTTCAACTGTTACCCCGATCATCGAATGTCAAAAATACATGGTAAACAAAAAATATCAGCTGATCGCATCTGTCTCATAGATTGCCTTATAGAGTGGGTAATATTTCTAATTTTGACATTTAGGATCAACACGCTAGAGCCGCTAGGGGTCTCCAGTTAGCCTAGTGGTTAAGGCTATGGTTCGCCAATCCGGAGACGGCGGGTTCGATTCCCGTTCCGGTCGGGAAAATTTTCTCGACTCCCTGGGCATAGTGTATTATTGTGCTTGCCTCAGAATATACAAATTCATGCAATAGCTGGCAAAGAAAGCCCTCCAATTAATAACTGTGGAAGTGCTCAAAAGAACACTAAGTTGGAGAGAGGCAGGCCAAGTCTCAGTTGGGACGTAGAGCCATAAAGAAGAAAAAGAAGAAGAACGCTAGAGCCGCTCAGCACTAAAGTGCATAATTTCCAGACTACACCAAAAATGTGTAACACTTACACATTCACAAAATCAGCTCCTGCGTCCGCAAAAACATGAAAATCACAAAAAAACCTACGGAAATCTAGCTAGGTATAGTAGTGACCTAAAATATCAACATTTTGCATCTAGAAGAGTGTACGAGCTGTTTTTATGAATGTATAGCTTTTACACATTTTTGGTGTGGTCTGGAAATTAAGCACTTATGAGTAGGTCTTCACATTTCAGGTGCTGAACGGTTTTAGCGTGTACACACCAAAATTTTTGAAATGCTTCCAGCACGCCAAAAATCAGCAAAAGAAATTGCTGAATTTCAGCAACATTTTTGCTGAATTTTAGCACAACTTTGCTGATCAACTGTCAAAATTGCTGGATGGTTCAGCAAGTTGAAAAATAATTGCTGATACTCAGTAATTTGTATTGCTGAATGCAATCAGCACGCCAAACATCAGCAAAGTTTGCTGATTACCAGCTAAAATATTTTGCAGTGTAGTTTACCGACCGTATGAGAGTCTGCACTGAGAGGAAATTACATTTTACTTTTACTGGAAAAAGTCAAGTAACCGTTCGATAATTCATTTTTCAGTAGACTTACATGAACTAAGTGAAACCCGCTTGAAAACAGTGAAACTCCAAAGAAATGTTATTGGAAATTGCGCACTGTATCGTATTAAAAATTGTATATGGTTTTCCAGTGGATTTTACTGCAGTCGAAAGTATGCAAAATTGAAGCGTGTAGTTGTCACCCATCACTAACGAATCATAAGGCAATCTGGCGTTTATCACCCTTCTCTCTCAAGCAGCAGCAGAAGATAGCAATTTTTTGTTTAATGTTTTCACAGGGAAACGTTTCCCTGTGAAAACATTAAACACAAAGTTTTGCCGAATAAGCATCCGCCATGGCATGGATATATAAACTAATAATTCCAGTTCCATGAAGCATGAGGGTTCGGGACATGGTCGGAAATAAATCAAAGCTGGAACAATAGTTAGGAATCTGGAATCAACGGGAGGGCTGGGGACCTTATTAACTGCTGAAAAGTCGGTAATAAAACGAAATATCAATTTACCGAAAAAGTCCGTAATACATTGACAGCAGAATTTACTGACTAAATCAGTATTCATTTGGCAGCTAGCAATTTCACGCTATACTGAGTTTTCGGTAACGAAGAAAATTACCGAGTTAACTCTGCTGTTCAAAAACCCAGTAAAATTTTACCGACTCCGGTAATCGAATCTTAGTGTGTAGTTCATGTAAGTCTACTGAAAAATGAATTATCGAACGGTTACTTGACTTTTTCCAGTAAAAGTAAAATGTAATTTCCTCTCAGTGCAGACTCTCATACGGTCGGTAAACTACACTGCAAAATATTTTAGCTGGTAATCAGCAAACTTTGCTGATGTTTGGCGTGCTGATTGCATTCAGCAATACAAATTACTGAGTATCAGCAATTATTTTTCAACTTGCTGAACCATCCAGCAATTTTGACAGTTGATCAGTAAAGTTGTGCTAAAATTCAGCAAAAATGTTGCTGAAATTCAGCAATTTCTTTTGCTGATTTTTGGCGTGCTGGAAGCATTTCAAAAAATTTGGTGTGTACACGCTAAAACCGTTCAGCACCTGAAATGTGAAGACCTACTCATAAGTGTTTAATTTCCAGACCACACCAAAAATGTGTAAAAGCTATACATTCATAAAAACAGCTCGTACACTCTTCTAGATGCAAAATGTTGATATTTTAGGTCACTACTAAACCTAGCTAGATTTCCGTAGGTTTTTTTTTGTGATTTTCATGTTTTTGCGGACGCAGGAGCTGATTTTGTGAATGTGTAAGTGTTACACATTTTTGGTGTAGTCTGGAAATTATGCACTTTAGTGCTGAGCGGCTCTAGCGTTCTTCTTTTTCTTCTTTATGGCTCTACGTCCCAACTGAGACTTGGCCTGCCTCTCTCCAACTTAGTGTTCTTTTGAGCACTTCCACAGTTATTAATTGGAGGGCTTTCTTTGCCAGCTATTGCATGAATTTGTATATTGTGAGGCAAGCACAATAATACACTCTGCCCAGGGAGTCGAGTAAATTTTCCCGACCGGAACGGGAATCGAACCCGCCGTCTCCGGATTGGCGAACCATAGCCTTAACCACTAGGCTAACTGGAGACCCCTAGCGGCTCTAGCGTGTTGATCCTAAATGTCAAAATTAGAAATATTACCCACTCTATAAGGCAATCTATGAGACAGATGCGATCAGCTGATATTTTTTGTTTACCATGTATTTTTGACATTCGATGATCGGGGTAACAGTTGAACACAAAGGAATTTGTTAAGCACCGACGACACTTGACGAAACTCTGTTAAGTTGTACTCACACTGTGTTTACATTTTTGGCTGTCACCCCCATCGCGAAAAGTTGTCATGGATTGCCTTATTGCTGAAGGGTACATTATTCGCTCGAAAGTTAGTTTGGTGGTACGAGCAGTATGAGAATTATTCAACCGTTCATTGGTGGAAATTGTAACTGCAGATTACGATTAGCGTTCCCATTCATCTGCCAGATAAAGCTATCCCAAAAGTTTAACTTATGGTTGCCTCCGCAATCCGAACATTGATTTTTTCTGGTATCAGGTATCTGGTATCTTTTATCAGACAATCATCCATGGCGTGAGAAGAACCTCCCTCAAATCATACATTTAGCATCCATGTGGCAATGTTTCGTTCCATGCCCCCAGCCCTGGCACTTAAGGCACTGAGTATTGATTTGGAAATTTCTCCTCTAAACCACACGTATTGGTATACCAAAGACTTACCACCTAGGCTCAGTATAGTACCTCAAATTCGCCATAGTTGATTTTCAACCTTTAATGATGCAAATCAACAAGAAAAAATTCGAGAACAACAGATCACGTTCACAAAAGATGGTTGCAACCATTCATTTTCCTTAACTTCTCGGCTTCCTTGCACACTATTTCGCCACAGTGTACCAGTTATGGCTAATCCCGTAAGGAATGCATGTAAACAGTGCGAAGTGGTACACAAATTAAGAAATATGTCCATAACTGGTACAGGGTTCCTATCATTGGCACACGCCGTAATAAAGTCTAAAAGTAGTTTTGGCTCCGTTTCTATATTTTTCCTGTATCATACTTTACAACAAACCAATCATTTGACATGTCGATGACATTCGTCGGTCTTGTTTTTATTTTTGTAGAAATAGTTTTCCTTAGTGTTGAGAACCACTGGATTGGATCTCATTCTCTCGTCGTTCTGCCTACTCGCCGATAGCATTTCGTTATTTTATTTAGTCCTGTTCAAAGGCACAGGTTGAACTTGCTCAAAGTTGCTGCATCTTGCTCTTACCCATTTGTCATCGAACGGGTAAGAGCGGGATGCAGCAACTTCGAGCAAGTTCAACCTACGTCCACGCAAAAACGGCTACGCTCAAAAATGTGTTCGGCCTGCACATTTTTAGTAAACATCCATGCCGCACATGACTGTGTTGGAAAAACACATTTTTTTTTAAATTGCTCGTACGCTCACATGAGCATATATTTTGCAATAATTTCGACATGGCAACCTCACTGGGCTTATAAGCCACCTTCAAATACCGAAAAATATTGATATTTTGTAAAAATGTGAGCGTATGAGCAATTTTAAAAAATGTGTGTTTCCAACACAGTCCCTGTGCGGCATGGGTGTTACTTAAAAATGAGAAATTTTATTTTAGAGAGTCGTTGAACAGGACTTTTATTTATTGCCTCGGTCGATGCACAATCGCAGGCATTAGATTGGAAGTAATGTAGTCGCCGTATCGTAAATACGTGTATGTGTCGCGTCTTTGTAATGTATATTTTATAATGTCAATAAAGTATGTTTTAATCTGTTATTCGCTACACCTGGGAGTTTGAATAGACAGTCATGTCTCCCGGCCACCCCGGACTCCAGGTCGTATCAGTGGCGACGACAAATCCGTGCGTGCAGTAGTGAGGAACCGCGACACGTTTCATTTTCCGCGGAGGAGAAGATGGGTGATGGCGACACGATGGACATCGGGCGGAGTGAACAAGCACAGCGCCAGCATTCGGCTCCAATGACTGTACAGGATCTGCACCAGCGTCAGGTGGATCAGTGGCAACACTCGCCGGTTCTGAGGTCAGCATACCAGAACCAAAATGCTTCAATCCCATCAGTGCCCGTGGAAATGTATCCTCAACAGCAGCACCAGTACATCAGTCAACCCTCGCATCAAACCCCAGCTGGAGTCAATGAATGCCCCATTGACTTGCTATCATATGATGGACAGCCAGCGGTGCAAGCAACACCGATGCCATCATCGTCAGGCCGGTTTCCACTCGATCGAGAAGAATACCTCGATGAGCAGTTTCGGCAGATGCGAGAAGCCAGCGACAAATACTTTGATAGTATGAATCGGCTGATGGAGCTCCAATACCAAGCTTATGTGGAGCGAATGAAAACATTCAACCATCAGACACAGTTGATGTTTTCTCTATGTTGGGCTGCTCGAGGACTGCAGCCAGCATACGAGTCACCAGAGTCTTTCCCGATGAGTGCGCAACAGCAGATAACACAGCATCAAGCTTTACATCCAAAAGTTGTCGATACTACGGCGGCGGGGATAATTGAATTACAACCGCGGCTGCCACCAATGGATGAGTTGATTGTTCCAGTGTCTACGCTTCATCGTGAGGAACAACAGCAGCAGAAGCAAGAAATGAAAAAACCTATTCTCGTACCTGCCTGCACCACCCGACGGCAGTAGTGATGAGGTTTTCGAACACGCTCAGCAGAAAAAGTGTGCAGCAGAGGTGTTCAAGTGCAATGTCGAAACACTTCGGAAAGTAGAAATTGTTTCCGATAAGCATCCACCGATCAGCGTTAAGGCCGGACGGGACGGTGGTTGAATCGTCCGCCATTGCTCTGTTGCTAGTAAGATGCAAATCTCAACTTCTACTTCATATTATTGACTAGAAATTTGATCGTTCATTTGCTCACTTGTGGTGCACAATCGACTAAAGTTTCAGCTACGTCAGTGCAGTGGAAATTGATATTTGCTTCTTCAAAATCGTGAGGCAAATTGTTAGAAAGAGAGGGAAGATAGGAAAAAATACACGTCGTCCCGTGCGGCCTTAAATCGGATCCTATGTTCGTGCAGTATTTTATGGATCGATATGGGCATATCGGTTGGATTCAGCACGTCGACGTGCTACAGTATTCAGCGACGCCTTTGAGTGGATGATAAACCAAGGTGGAATCAGGATCAAGCTCCGGTGTTCCGTACATCATTCTTCGTCAACTTGGTTACCGGCAACGCTTTCAACACTGTCCACCATCATCGCTCTTCCTGTGCCAGAAGACCGCTGCAATGGTTTATCGCCAAACCAATTAGAGGGGGAGATGTTGAGAACCACTGGATTGGATCTCATGCTCTCATCGTTCTGGGTGCTCGCCCATAGCATTTCTTTATGCCTCGGTCGATGCACTATCGCGGGCATAAGATTAGAAGTAATGTAGTCGCCGTGTCGTCTTATAAATGTAATTTTTATGTAAATAAAATTATGTTTTAATGTGTTATTTCGCTACGCCTGGGAGTTTAATCCTAAAAGGGATACCTAGGGTCCATTGGACCCCAGGCGCCTTTCAGAGCTCGTCTTTGATGGAACACACTCAGCGAGGTGACGAAACTGAGGCCATAAAGGTATTCCTTTTAGGGTTAAATAGACAGTGATGTCTCGTGGCCACCCCGAACTCCGGGTCGTAACACTTAGGTAGTGCGATAACTGGTACAGGCACCCTAAGTCATTTCTCCAAGGCTTACGAAAATGTTCCCATGTCACTTGAACATGAAGCATTAGCTTGGCCTTTTCCAAATATTTCAAGCTATTCAAATCACTTTTGTTGTAGTGAACTAAATAAAATTCTTGAGAGATACCCTGCTGAGAATTTTCAGAGCGGGTTCTTTTTTTCATTTTTATGACTTGAACTGGATTTAATCCAAGTAAAATATGCTTCTTCTCAGTAAGGTACTTGGGAAGAAAATCCGGATTTTTCAGGGTTTCCACTCCTGGCAATACACGGCAGTCTCCTTTCCTGGCTGTTGCGTCAAACAAACTTGGCACTATTCTTGATAGCAACTTTATTTCTGGTATGCTTCAAGCTGAAAAGATTTTTTTAATTTCAATCACATTCTTAAAGAGCATCTATGAAACTTACATTTAATAGTGCATTACTATGCCAAATCCAAGCACAACCAATCCAATTCTCGACAAAAATCTATCTGCTGGGATTATTATAGGAATGTAATGCATCTTTAGCACAATTTCAATATCTTATTTAAACAGCTTACCATAGAATAATAATAGTTAATTTTGTTTCAATAATGTGTGATAAGGAAAGGCATCTATATCAACCTGTAGAAGATCTCAATCATTAGTTACATAATTCAATACTGAAATCTAGTGAAGTCCTAACCTTCCATGTCAACAAAACGAAAGATTTAGCAAATTAAGGTAGTTCTAGGTGTCTGAATCATCGCCTGCCTTACTCTGTCATCTCTGCCTGTAGCTACCTCTAGAACACGTCCGCGTACCCAACCATTTCTTCTGGTTTCGTCGATTACAACGACAAGATGTCCAATTTTGAGGGGCTTCACTTCTCCTAACCACTTTGTACGCTTAGTGAGTGTAGGCAGGTGTTCCAGGATCGACCGTTTCCAGAAATGATTAGTCCGTCGCTGAATCAGGTCCCAAGATGCGTAGATGTCACTCACGTAGTCCTTTTTTGCCATGATCGGTTGTGTAACTCCGTCTGAACTTCCCATAATGAAATGGGTGGGCGTAAGTGCTACTTGTTCAGCCGAGTGTAACGGTAGATAGGTAAGTGGCCGGGAGTCAACGATTGCTTCAGCCTCCGCTAAAACCGTTAGCAATCCCTCGTCGTTTAGTTTCTCATCTTGCGGAAGACTGGTCATGGCTGTTTTGATGGAACGAACCATTCGCTCCCCTGATCCACCCATATGAGGACACGAAGGTGGAATGAAAAACCACTTCGTCTCCGTGCTGATAAAGGTCGTAGCTGCTTCTCGTTCAATTTGGTGGATTTGATCTCTCAGCACGCGATTTTCTCCGGTGAAGTTCTGTCCATTATGGGAATATATTTCCTTTGGTGCTCCCCTGCGACAAACAAAGCGGCGTAGACTGGCAATACAAGACTTCGTCGAAAGATCATATGCAACCTCTTAAGGGTATGCGGTATACCGAAAAGTTTCGCCAAATGCACCTCGAAACGAAGTTCCGCTGAATTCCACGGAATTCAACCAGGCGAAATTTATGATTTTGAATTTCGTTTCGTTTCGTCAAATTCTAAAAATTTCGCCTTCAAAAAATATATTTTGACGGAATTAAACGGAATTCCGCGGAATGTCTAATAAATTTCGAAAACAAGTTCATTGTGTAAATGCCTTTTTTGAAAGAGTTTAATTTTTAGTGGAACTCTTTAAAGGGATTTGCCATTACATCTGTATGACCAGGGCTAGATGTACGGGTGGGATGGGGGTGGCCGAGGTTATTCGGGCTCCGGGCCCCCACATTTTAGGCCCCTCTACAAAGACCTTTTTTGATTATTACACATCAACTTTATGTTTCATATTGCTCAAATACTGTTTGAAAACAAAGAAATTTTTGTTTGCTCATCACCAAGGGACCTTCGCATCCGCTCGGGCCTCGGGCAATCCTTGATCCGGGCCTGTGTATGACGAAACGCTATTCACGGTTAAGCTCTTATTCCTTCCGTTAATAAGAAATCCCGTAGAATTTTCTGGCCAAATTATACATGTACGATTCATAGAGCTATAACCCTAGGCTAGTCCCGAATGAAATGACCTGAAGGTAGAACACACTTTTTAAATTTTTTTGGGATTGGTTTTTTGATCCCAGATCCTCGGTGAGAAGGGCATGCACATCAACCGCTTAACATGTAGAATCTTGAGTCCGGTTTTATCTGGTAGAATTGTTGACGTAATATCTAGAGATGATTGTATTTATATTTTTAGAATTTGCAGATTGCGGATCGAGTTTGCGGGTGCTTCAATGATTGCCGCATATATTTCGTAAGCATTCTCTGTGAGTTTTACAGGGTATTTTCTGATAAATTCAATCATCTATCATTTCTTTGAAGGTTGTAGATTTCAAGCTTTTTTTAGCTTGAGATGTTTCCACATCATATGCTTCATGTTTCTGATAAACAATCGATATTAGAGCATCTTACAGTAGAGGTGTGCGCCGATTTGAAATCTGTCGGCGGCGGCATTTGGCGCTTTTTAATTCGGCGGCTGCGTAATCGACGTGACGCCGAGAGCACTTTCGGCGGCGTTGGCGTGAATCGGCGTGGCCATAATTTTGACTTCTTTATCAATTTGATCTTCGCAATTCAATACTAGTTTTTTATTTTTTATTAACTTACCTCAATCGTTGAAGATTCAACAAAATTTTTATAATTAATGTTTAAATATATTTAGATTTTCCTCTGTCTTTTTAAACTTATCTTAACCCAATCCTTTCCACGACTTTGAACGGCTATTCCTATGCCAAGAAAGCGTTTCCAAAAAAAGTGTTTGAACAAAAGTTATAGCAAATTGGCCAAATTTTTCAAAATCAACGAAAAATAGTTGTAAATCAATAGTACTTGATTGTTTATCAGCAGTTACACTTTTGAAACAAGTAGTTAGGATGTGGCTTTACCTAATGAGATTACAATCAAAATTGAAGCGTGTAGTTGTCACCCATCACTAACGAATCATAAGGCAATCTGGCGTTTATCACCCTTCTCTCTCAAGCAGCAGCAGAAGATAGCAATTTTTTGTTTAATGTTTTCACAGGGAAACGTTTCCCTATCCTCCTTGGGAGCCAAAAAGAGAAAGGTGATTAAACGTCAGATAGCCTTATGCATGAATGTGATGATGCCAATATGTTCTGTGAATTTCGATGTTCCCCAAGATTTAACTATTTTTGAGCATGGTGGAAATAAATACGGCTGCATCGTTTCCCATACTATGATATTTTTAATATTTTTCTCAGTGTAGTGGATCATAACGCCTACCAAAGGTGGGGGTGCAGTGGATTCCACGGTTTCTAGTAACAACGGTTGTCGAACTGACATTCCTTCCCTTTCCCGATGACCGTGAGGACGTGGTCGGCGTCGTTATTTACTTTCAAATATTGAACTTTCAAATTGTGTGTAGCTAGTCCTAAGCACCGTTCATTGGTTCTCTGTACAACTTCGATTGTTCTGGTCAATCACGGAGTAGCAACTACGATGTGTACGGTTATCTTTCCTTTTTTTTGCTTTACTTTTGATTACTTCCATCGAGACTCCTGGAACCGGTTCCAGAACACTACCAGGTGTCTTATATGTAGTCTGAGAATATTTTCTTGTCATAGGGTTATCGAAAAAGCCGTGATTTGATGTATTGCATGGATGGGTTTGTTTCACTTTTAAATTTGACTACTTCCGGTGAGGCACCCAGAACCAGTTTCAGGACACTACCGGTTGCCCTGGAAATGATCTAAGACTATTTTCTTACTAGCCGTCATAAGGTTATCAAAAACTCTGCTATTTGATGTACTGCATGAATGGGTTAATTTAATTTTACATTTTATCACCCGGAACCGTTACCGACTTTCCTTAATATGATTTGAGACTAGTTTTTTGCTAATTGTTTATTACATAATATTTTTATCGAACGGGTGACAGGAATTTTGTCTGAACTAATGCATTGATTTTTTTGGTGGGTCGCAAGATGTTTATGTGATAGGTAGGAGGGTCACGCACTGAAAAGTTTGGGAACCTATGGGGTATAACTTTTTTAATCACCTTCCGGTTTTGGACAAAGTTTTCAAGGAGCTCTTATGATATAATTTTATATTATCAGTTATGTGTTTGAAAAATTGACGTAGTGACGTTTTTGACTCCACCTCCTCCCTCGTAGCCTATTTTACCATACCTAATACATGGCTCGAAGCATAATCAGAGACTACCCCCTCCCCAATAAATTGCTACGTCATTAATGGGTTGATTCAAAATTTAAAAAAAATGTTTTCCCATATTAACTCTCATGCAAATTTAAAGTAAGTGTAGCACCATTAAAATTTTATCGGATTTAGCTGAAAACTTTACCAGAGCATCGTGTCGTTTTACAGAACGAAAAGAGAGGTGGGTCCATAACAGTTTTTGACTTGTATTTTTTCCATACAAAATTGAGCCACATAGTACAGGCATAGGCACATGTCAACATAAATCACATGGTTGATAACAAAGTCACCAGGTAAACTCACGAGTCAGCAGTAATACCGGAAGTAATCAATTTACACTTGAAATTCAAAAGAACTCCAATGGATTCATCTGTTATGCTTTCGAACCGTTCAGCAACAGTAGGCAACAGATCAGGTTACTTTAAGAAATGATTTTATGTGTTGGGCTATTTTACCCCACTCGAGACTCCACCTGCGCATTTTACACAATGTTCTCCTATGCGTTCCTTATTTTATGTACATCTATTATTACAAGTCTTCACAACCGAAATGGCATTTGAAAAATATCTAAGAAAATTTTCCGAACCCGTGGCGCAAGTGGTTGTACAATCGATTCAAAGGGGAAGGTCATTAGTTTGTTTCCCAGTACCGGCTCCGGCAGTTTTTCGGTTTCATGTTGTAATAAAAAAGGTAAACTGGCAACACTGTCACAATTTTTTAAATCCTTTTTATACTCGATATTGTTCAAATCAACACAAAACGTCTTTATATGGCATCGAATATTTTTTTTTTGCGAAATTTATAAACTGCACCTGATTTTATGTGATACTTTGATACATGAAAAACATGAATATTTTTTCTTAAAAACGCTATATCTCAGGAACGACGCAAATTACCTTGGAGAGTTAAGCTTTTTCGATCGAAAAACGTCTGATAAACACGATGGAATCAAAATTTTTAAAATCATTCATTCATTTATTTAGTATTACATCAAATTTAAGATAAAACTGAATCAACAATATTTCTCCATAATACACGGTTCGTGGCTGCCGCTCTCCATCCTCGGTCGTGCCCGAAGCTCGCCAAGTCACGCTCCACCTGGTCCGCCCATCGTGCTCTCTGCGCTCCAACCCTTCTTGTGCCAACCGGATCAGTTGCAAACACCAGCTTTGCAGGGTTGTTGTCCGGCATTCTTGCAACATGCCCTGCCCACCGTATCCTTCCAGCTTTGGCCACCTTCAGGATGCTGGGTTCGCCGTAAAATGCAGCGAGCTCGTGGTTCATTCTTCTCCGCCACACGCCGTTCTCCTGCACACCGCCGAAGATCGTTCTTAGCACGCGTCGCTCGAAAACTCCAAGTGCTTGCAGGTCCTCCTCAAGCATGGTCCATGTCTCGTGACCGTAGAGGATTACCGGTCTTATTAGCGTTTTGTACATGGTGCATTTGGTGCGTGGGTGAATCTTTTTCGACCGCAGTTTCTTTTGGAGCCCGTAGTAGGCCCGACTTCCGCTGATGATGCGCCTCCGAATTTCACGGCTCACGTTGTTGTCAGCCGTCAGTAAGGATCCGAGGTAGACGAATTCCTCCACCACCTCGAAAGTATCCCCGTCTATTGTAACATTACTACCCAGACAGATCCGGTCGTTTTCGGTTCCGCCTACCAGCATGTACTTTGTTTTTGAGGCATTCACCACCAGTCCGACCTTTGCTGCTTCGCGTTTCAGGCGGGAGTACAGCTCTGCCACCGTTCCAAATGTTCTGGCAATAATGTCCATGTCGTCCGCAAAGCACACAAATTGTCCGGATTTTGTGAAAATCGTTCCCCGGCTGTTGAGCCCGGCTCGTCGCATCACACCTTCCAAAGCGATGTTGAAGAGTAGACATGAGAGTCCATCACCTTGTCGCAGTCCCCGGCGAGATTCGAATGGACTAGATAGTTCTCCCGAAACCCTTACGCAGTTTTGCACGCCGTCCATCGTTGCTTTAATCAGTCTAGTCAGCTTCCCAGGAAAGCCGTTTTCGTCCATGATTCTCCATAGCTCTGCGCGGTCGATACTGTCGTATGCCGCTCTGAAGTCGATGAACAGGTGATGCGTTGGGACCTGGTAGAACCGGAACCGGTCTAGCTAAGGCCGGGGTGGCCTCTGCTGTACATAGTAGCCGCCTCCATTCCACTCGGTCCATGGCTGTTTGTCTCCAGTTCCCCACTCTGCGTAGGGTCCGCAGATCGTCCTCCACTTGGTCGACCCACCTAGCTCGCTGCGCTCCACGTCTTCTTGTACCGGTCGGATGACTCTCGAGAACCATTTTAGTCGGGTTGCTATCCGACATCCTGATGACGTGACCCGCCCACCGTAGCCTCCCGAGTTTCACGGTATGGACGATGGTTTTTTCTCTCAGCAGCTGATGCAGCTCGTGGTTCATTCGCCTTCTCCAAGTCCCGTCTCCCATCTGCACTCCGCCGTAGATGGTACGCAACACCTTCCGTTCGAAAACTCCAAGGGCGCGTTGGTCCTCTGCACGTAGGGTCCATGTTTCGTGCCCATAGAGGACGACCGGTCTAATCAGCGTTTTGTAGATGGTTAACTTCGTGTTACGGCGAACTTTATTCGATCGTAGAGTTCTGCGGAGTCCAAAGTAAGAACGATTTCCTGCCACAATGCGCCTCTGAATTTTTCTGCTGGTGTCGTTGTCGGCGGTCACCAGTGAGCCCAAGTACACGAATTCTTCAACCGCCTCGATTTCATCACCGTCGATATGAATTCGGGGTGGCGGGCGCGGTGATTCCTCCCTGGAGCCCTTTGCCATCATGTACTTTGTTTTCGACACATTAATGACTAATCCGATTCGCCTGGCTTCACTCTTTAGTCGGATGTACGTTTCCGCCATCGTCTCAAATTTACGAACAATAATATCAATATCATCGGCGAAACCAAGCAGCTGAACGGACTTCGTGAAAATCGTCCCACTCGTGTTTATCCCCGCTCTTCTTATTACACCCTCCAAAGCAATGTTGAACAGCAAGCACGAAAGACCATCACCTTGCCGTAACCCTCTGCGAGATTCGAAGGGACTCGAGAGTGTCCCTGATACTCGAACTACGCACATCACTCGATCCATCGTCGCCTTGATCAACCGTATCAGTTTATCCGGGAATCCGTATTCGTGCATAATCTGCCATAGCTGTTCTCGATCGATTATATCATACGCCGATTTGAAATCGGTGAACAAGTGATGTGTGGGCACGTTGTATTCGCGGCATTTCTGCAACACCTGGCGGATGGCGAACATCTGGTCCGTTGTAGCGCGTTCACCCATAAATCCAGCCTGATATTGCCCCACGAACTCTCTTGCAATCGGTGATAGACGGCGGCATAAAATTTGAGAGAGTATCTTGTAGGCAGCGCTCAGTAGTGTGATCGCGCGGTAGTTCCCGCAATCCAACTTGTCGCCTTTTTTGTAGATGGGACACACGATACCTTCCATCCATTCCTCCGGTAGTACTTCCTCCTCCCAAATCTTGGTAATGACCCAGTGTAGTGCTCTCACCAGTGCTTCTCCACCGTATTTTAGAAGCTCGCTTGGTAGTTGATCTGCTCCAGCGGCTTTGTTGTTTTTCAACCGGCCAACCTCCTCCTCAATCTCTTGAAGGCCAGGGGCCGGAAGTCTTTCGTCCTGTGCACATACTCCTTGATCTGTTACCACGCCACCTTCGCTACTTGCAACGTCGCCATTGAGGTGCTCATCGTAATGCTGCCGCCACCTCTCGACCACCTCACGCTCGCTCGTGAGAATATTCCCGTGATTATCTCGGCACATGTCGGCTTGTGGCACAAAGCCTCTGCGCGAGCGGTTCAGCTTCTCGTAGAACTTTCGTGTGTCCTTAGCGCGGTACAGCTCTTCCATCGCTTCGCGATCTCGTTCTTCCTGCTGGCGCTTCTTCATCCGGAAGACTGAGTTCTGCCTGTTCCGCGCCTGTTTGTAACGTGCCTCATTCGCTCTCGTACGGTGTTGCAGCATTCTCGCCCATGCTGCATTCTTCTCGTTTTTCAACTGTTCACATTCGCCGTCGTACCAGTCGTTTATGTGATTCGGAGCCGCGAAACCTAGTGCTGTAGCCGAGGTACTACCTATGGCGGATCGGATGTCCCTCCAGCCATCTTCAAGTGTAGCTGCGCCAAGCTGCTCTTCCGTTGGTAGGGCCACTGCTAACTGCTGCGCGTAGTCTTGAGCCACTTCTACGTTACGAAGTTGCTCGATGTTGAGCCGCGGCGTTCGACTTCGACGCGTGGTGATAACTGTCGAAAGTTTTGAGCGCATGCATACAGCGACTAAGTAGTGATCCGAATCTATATTCGCACTGCGGTATGTGCGGACGTTGGTTATATATGAGAAGAATTTACCGTCGATTAGAACGTGGTCGATTTGGTTTTCTGTTTGATGGTCGGGTGATCTCCAGGTGGCTTTGTGGATATCTTTGCGGGGGAAGAAGGTGCTTCGGACTACCATACCACGGGAGGCTGCAAAGTTTACGCATCGCTGGCCGTTATCATTCGATACGGCGTGCAGGCTGTTTCGCCCGATTACCGGTCTGTATATTTCCTCCCTTCCTACCTGCGCGTTCATGTCGCCGATAACGATTTTCACGTCACGCGGCGAGCAACCATCGTATGTTTGCTCTAACTGCGCGTAGAACGCTTCTTTCTCGTCATCGGGTCTCCCTTCGTGTGGGCAGTGGACGTTGATGATGCTGTAGTTGAAGAAACGGCCCTTAACTCTCAACATGCACATCCTTGCGTTGATCGGCTGCCACCCGATCACACGTTGTCGCATCTTGCCCAACACTATAAATCCTGTTCCCAGTTCATTGGTGGTGCCACAGCTTTGGTAGAAGGTAGCCGCTCGATGCCCGCTTTTCCACACTTTCTGTCCAGTCCAACAAAGTTCCTGCAACGCCACGATGTCGAAGTTGCGGGGATGTAGTTCGTCGTAGATTATCCTGTCACATCCTGCGAAACCTTGTGACTTGCAATTCCATGTTCCAAGTTTCCAATCGTAGTCCTTATTTCGTCGCGTGGGTCTTTGCCGATTGTATCGAGTCGTATTTCCTCCTATGTTATTCGCAATGGGGATTTTTACGGGTGGCTTATTGGGCCTACGCCAACACTCCTGTCTCGCCGGAGGGCCATCGTGCCAGTTCTGTTTAACGTCCCAACCAACACTGGGACGACCACGCTGATGGGGCTACCACCTTGGATCTAGCTGGGCGTGGTGCAGCGTTTCTTACTCAGCCGCTGGATGCCAGAACAGACGCTGTTTGAGCCGCACCTCCTTGGTGAACAGACACTCGGATCGTACCTCCTCAATCTAGCTGAAGTCAGAAGGACAACAGTGCCCAGGATGCACTACCAGCTAAGCACACAACTCTTAGCTGGCGGTCTTTGTCATCGCTTGACCCGTGGAAGCATGAGGTAGGAACTTGTGAGGACCAGAGCTATATTGGATGCTCTCCTTATCGACTCACCGTTTTGCAGCCCCAGCAGTTGGGACCTGGTATTCATGGCATTTCTGGAGGATTTGCCGTACGGTAAAGATCTGGTCCGTTGTCGACCGGCCGTCGATGAAGCCGGCTTGATAACTTCCCACGAACTCATTTGTTTTAGGTGACAAACGACGGAAGATGATCTGGGATAACGCTTTGTAGGCAGCATTCAAAATAGTGATCGCCCTGAAGTTCTCACATTCCAAATGGTCGCCTTTCTTGTGAATGGGGCAGATTACCCCTTCCTTCCACTCCTCCGATAGCTGTTCGGTTTCCCAGATCTGACTATCAGCCGATGCAGACAGGTGGCCAACTTTTCTGGGCCCATCTTGATGAGTTCAGCTGCGATACAATCCTTACCAGCTGCTTTGTTGGTTTTGAGCTGGTAAATGGCATCCTTAACTTCCCTCAGCGTGGGAGTTGGTTCAATTCCGTCCTCCGCTGCACTGGCGTCGTCGTTTCCTCCGTTGCCGTGGGCTCCCGTGCCTACGTTCTCCACGCCGTTCAGGTGCTGATCGAAGTGCTGCTTCCACCTTTCGATCACCTCACGTCCGTCCGTCAAGAGGCCTCCGTCTTTATCCCTGCATATTTCGGCTCGCGGCACGAAGCCGTTGCGGGATGCGTTGAGCTTCTGATAGAACTTCCGTTTTTCTTGGGAACGGCACAGCAGTTCCATTTCTTCACACTCCGCTTCTTCCAGGCGGCGCTTTTTCTCCCGAAAGAGGCGGGTCTGCTGTTTCCGCTTCTGTTTATAACGTTCCACGTTCTGTCGAGTCCCTTGCTGCAGCATTACCGCCCTCGCTGCATTCTTCTCCTCCAAAACCGTTCTGCACTCTTCGTCGAACCATTCGTTCCGTTGATTCCGTTCCACGTACCCGATGGTGCTCTCGGCTGCGTCGTTGATGGCTGCTTTCACTGCACTCCAGCAGTCCTCTAGAGGGGCCTCATCGAGCTCGCCCTCGTCTGGCAACGCGGCCTCGAGATTCTGCGCGTATGCTGAGGCGACATCCGGTTGCTTCAGTCGCTCTAGGTTGTACCGTGGCGGTCGCCGGTATCGTACATTGTTGATGACGGAGAATTTTGGGCGCAGTTTGACCATCACCAGATAGTGGTCGGAGTCGATGTTGGCACCACGATAGGTCCTGACGTCGATAATGTCGGAGAAGTGCCGTCCGTCAATCAGAACGTGGTCGATTTGAGATTCCGTCTGCTGTGGTGATCTCCAGGTGTAACGATAAGGGAGGCTGTGTTGGAAAAAGGTGCTACGTATGGCCATATTTTTGGAGGCGGCGAAATCAATGAGTCGTAGGCCGTTTTCGTTCGTCAGCTGGTGGGCGCTGAACTTACCAATCGTCGGTCTGAATTCCTCCTCCTGGCCTACCTGAGCGTTCAAATCACCTATGATGATCTTGACGTCGTGGCATGGGCAGCGATCGCACTCGCGTTCAAGCTGTGCGTAAAATGCGTCCTTGTCATTATCAGTACTTCCGGAGTGTGGGCTGTGCACGTTTATTATGCTGAAGTTGAAGAATCGGCCTTTGATCCTCAACCTGCACATTCTTTCGTCGATCGGCCATCAACCGATCACGCGCCTCTGCATATCACCCATCACGATGAAAGCTGTTCCCAGCTCGCGTGTGTTGCCGCAGCTCTGGTAGATGGTA
Source organism: Aedes albopictus (assembly GCF_035046485.1). Taxonomy (NCBI): domain Eukaryota; kingdom Metazoa; phylum Arthropoda; class Insecta; order Diptera; family Culicidae; genus Aedes; species Aedes albopictus. Next base: position 264,005,296 of record NC_085137.1, on the reverse strand, counting down.
TGATTACCTCTAAACGTTCGCACCATGGATCCTGTCCAACACACCTCCTGCAGCGCTACGATGCCGAACCCGCGGTCCTTCAGTAGATCGGCGAGTATGCGGCGAAGTTGAGAGATCGGCAGTTCCACGTACCGAGTTTCCAATCGCAAGTCCTTTTTGTTCGCTGGGGTCGTTGCCGTTGGTCTCGGTTCGTATTCTGTTGCTGATTTTCCGTTACAATGGTTTTTTACGGCTGGCTCGTAGGGCCTGACACCATCCAACTACTTTCCGGAGGACCATAGTGCACACTTGAGCTTAGAGTCCTTCCCTGGCACTCGGACGTAGATCAGCCGCCCCCAACATGGGGATCAGACGCTGTTGTGAGCCGCTCCTCCTGGAGAACAGACGCTCAGGTTTACCGAAGCAAACCCCCCCCTTCCCTGTCAGCCTACGACCAAAGTTCCCACCGGGGTTGGTTACCCGATCTTCCCTAAGGTTGCTCATAGTTTCCGGCCGGTACCGCGTGGAGGTAGGGATAGGAGTTGCTGGGCAGAGGCTATTGGATCAAATCAAAATCAAAATATAAGTATTTTGAGAAAAATCGATTTTTAGTTTTAAAATTGAAAAATATGATATCTGGCAACACTGTATCAAAAAAAAAAATATTTTTTCTGGATTCCCTGAACGATTTCCTTTAAAAAAGCCGAACGTCGAAAATGTGTATGTGCAATCGTTTCAATGATAAAAATAAAAGAAAGAGAGGATAATTTTCATATCGGCCAAAACGAGGGGTGCTGCCACGGGCCGAGGGGTCATCCGATCGGCACCAAAATTTGGATTTTTTCTTTTACCATCTAAATAAATGTTTCAGCCAAATTTGGTTCAAATCCGTGATGGTCGATTGCAAGCGGTCGGTCACTTGGCGCGGAATGACCCATAAATATAAGGAAAAATCAAAGAACATTTAACAGAATTGCAAGTGTATACAATATACAGGAGTGACCGAAATGTTTGGGATAGGCAACTTTTTTTTCTCTCACAAAAAAATTCGACAAGCTGTAACTTCTCAAAGAGTGCATAAAAAATGAAAAAAAATTGACTGTTTGTCGACCTTATATATGTTCATGTACACCATTGATACAAATATGGGCTCGTTTGGTTAATCTTTCGCGAAGGTAGGACCGTTCTCGTAAAACACTATTTTTAGACAACTAATTTTTGAACTGTCATGCACAGATAAACAGACGTAACACTTGCGAAATTTCCATCGACTACGCTTTCAATGAACATTTTAAATTTTCATAGTTATAGAGATGCTCAAGACAAAAAAAGTCGATTTTGTCGAAAAATGGCAAAATCCACAAAACTTCCCTGAACTGCGTCCTGTGAAAAGATACTGGACAATAATAAGGCGGCATCTCAAGAAAGATGGAAGTGAAGCAAGCTCTGTTGATTGCTTCAAGAAAATTTGGTCTGCGGCACAACGAAATGTTACGGAGAAAGTTGTGCAAAATCTAATGGGAGGTATCAAGAGGAAAGTCCAAGCATTCTTCAGAAATGCGAAGTAAATGTTCAAACTCACGTGAATTCGGCCACATGTATGTTGATTGTATTAAATAAAAATAAACTTATGAATGTATTCGAAAATAAATATTTTCTATTGAAAAACAGGTGTCCACTTTCTTTAATGAACAGTCCTTAATCAAACTGCGTTGTACAACCTAGTTTCAAGCAAGTTGGCCTACAAAAACCCTTCTTGATGAAGAAAACAAATCTGCCACCCTTTGTCACCCTTTTAATGCTTGAAAAGTCTTTAAAACATAGGCACTTATTGAACGTTGAACAAAGTTATGATGAAATGGCACTTTTAAGATATTTCTTGAAAAATGCAAATTTAAAAAAAATCAAAACTATACATGTGGATGTGGCTATACATATGAAACCTCAGAGAACTTTTTAGCAAAACCGAGTTCAACAACGTTTTGACTATTTTGTCAATGAAGGGCAACTTATTCTCTCGGCAAATCGATCGGTTCCGGGTCATTTGGCCGAACGCCATTGGGCCGAATGCCGCTGGGCCGAACGCCATTTGACCGAAAGGGTCATTTGGCCGAATGTCATTTGGCCGAATGCCGTTTGGCCGAAAAATGAATGATGAACTTAAGTGATCATGCCACTTTTCCCCGCATCAGTATACAGTCCCGATTCGTTCGTTGGCGGCTCATTAGATGGGCTGTCTCGATGGTTGGATGTTCGCTAGCTGGGGCAAAACCCAACTAAAAAGCACTGTCAATGTCAAAATCGATGTCAAAGCGAGTTTGACGTCTGACCGTCGTCGCATCGCAGCTCCTGTATACAGACCGTTTGCGCAAGTATGTGAGTGTTTCGTGACGTATTTCTCGTCACTTGCGTGTGTCTAGAGCATTTTGATCAGTTGTCAGTTGCCCCAACGAACGAACACGATTCGCTAATCGGGGCGCAGTCGTGACCCAACGAGCGAATCCTCACTGTAACTTGATAGAACAGCCTATGATACAAAGAAGAAAAAATCTTTGATGAAATATTGGCAGCTTCAGCGCCAGCTAATGCGTGAATGTTAAAACTAGAAAGAAAAGCCTATGATTAAAAGAAGGAAATATTTCTGATGATCATATTGGTAGCCAGAGTGTAAGCAATTTCATCTGAATTCTTTTGGTCATAATTCGGCCAAACGGCATTCGACCAAACGACCCATTCGGCCAGATGGCATTCGGCCAAATGGCGTTCGGCCAAACGGCATTCGGCCAAATCGCCGGACACCAAATCGATCATAGTAGATTGTACATCTGGCCGAAGCGTGTTTTTACGAATAGGAATCAATTTTATAAATTGGGACAGAAATCTCCATGCACCGATAAACGCCTAACATTGCCCTTGTTATTTCATTCAGTTTATAATGTTTTGTTCAAAGTTTGTTTATTTAAATTTCGAAAATACCTCAAATAAAAAGAAATCATATGTGTAGCATATGACCAAATATTCATAAATCGCTAAAATAATATTTTTACCCAGATTGTGATTTTTATAGCTGAATTTACTATTTTTTTTTTGCCCAGTACTCCACAAATTCACTTTTATACATATAACTTAGTGGAAAAGCCATGTTTTAATATGTCAATCTGATATGCTCTGCACGGTTTATCCCATCATGTCTGTACTCCACATATTTCGATCTGTGAGCAAGATGTGGATTTAGTGTGTTTTCAGGGTAATAACAAAGTTGCATCGAAGAAAAAATATGAACTTTGCTTGCATAAAAAGTTATGAATCTCTCAAAAATCAATACCAATTTGATTTTTTAATTGCTATTGATAACTGAGACCCCATATATTTTTTGCTCGATGCATCTTTCTTTTCTTTTTCTTGGCGTAACGTCCTCATTGGGACAAAGCCTGCTTCTCAGCTTAGTGTTCTATGAGCACTTCCACAGTTATTAACTGAGAGCTTCCTCTGCCAATGACCATTTTGCATGCGTATATCGTGTGGCAGGCACGAAGATACTCTATGCCCAAGGAAGTCAAGAAAATTTCCTTTACGAAAAGATCCTGGACCGACCGGGAATCGAACCCGTCACCCTCAGCATGGTCATGCTGAATACCCGTGCGTTTACCGCCTCGGCTATATGGGCCCTCAATGCTGCTCGATGCATATAACCCGTATATAAAGAGAATTTCTGGCAACTAACTGGAACACTCACTCCTCTAATCCTAGAATCGATTGGGTACAACAATTAGGGTATTTGAAATAAACGTTTCACATTCAAACGGATCAAATTACAATATCAATGAATAACAAATAATTGTTGTGCCTTGTTGATGTAATGTGTCATTTCAGTCATTATATTATGCACAATCAGTAGAATCGCCCCTTTGTTAATTAACGTAGGTCAATGTAAAGCCACTTGAGTCGGCTTTTCAAATGCTTATACTCACTATTCTGATTGATATCCATCACTGCACATTCCAAAAATCTATCACACCATTATCAGGATGTCTACCAATGTAAACATATTTTGACTATTAGGATTAAAATAAAAACATTTTCAAAACTGAAACATCACGCAACTCCTTTGCCCACTTTGAGAGAAATCCACATACTCGCAAAGACGGATTTGTGAAAAACACATCGTATCGAAGAAGGATGGCATGATGAAATATGTCATCCTCTCTATCACACTAACCGGTGATGAACGCATACATTCTATATAATGATATCAGTCCAAAACACATTAATAGATTTCACTTCCATAGCCACGTTAAGGCAGATCGACTTACTAGACATGCGCAGAAAGAAGCAATCAACAAGTCCTGTGAATCCAGTAGGTACGTATTGAAGGTAACGGTACAGCTACACGAGAAATTAAAGAAAAAAAACTGTTTTGGGTGTTTCAATTCATTTCTTTTTTTGTATAGCTGTTACTAACTAGGATATTTGTGAGTGAAATTTCGAAAGTAAAACTTGTTCACGTTTACGTTTTATGCTCAACATTCTAAAAGATAACAAAGTTATTTTAATTTCTTCTAGTTGTGACACATTCTAAATGCCATTTTTCCAGTTGTGATACATGCAAAATGAGTACATCTTTTTCATTGGTTTATAACAGGTCTACGAATAATTGACCACAAATGAATAAATAAATATTTACTTATCAAAATAGTGTATTGTGAAACCAACTAAAATATGACAATAGCATCTTTCCGTGAATGTAAGTTCAACCAAAATATTTTAAACTCTTGAAAAAAATGCAATGTTATACATTGCCCTTTACTGGCGTTTGCCAGATTTGCTGTTATGTCTGAAACATACGGAAAAACTTGTATTTAATTAGATGGCACAGAATGTTTCTAATTGACAAATTGAGAGATGAATTTGTGGAAGAAATCGCCTTCTGGTGGTACTGGAACCCGCGATTCCGTATTCGCTAGACCGTCGCTTTAACCAAAAATATTAATTTCATGTGGAACTGAAAATTGGACTGAAGCAAGGCCAGTCCCAGCCTTTAAAATGGTGTCAGGCCATTCGGCCGAAGGTCATTAGGCCGAATGGTCATTAGGCCGAATGGTCATTAGGTCGAATGGTCATTAGGCCGAATGGTCATTAGGCCGAATGATCATCAGGCCGAATGGTCATTGGGTCTTCTTCTTGCCGTTACGTCCCCACTGAGACAAAGCCTGCTTCTCAGCTTAGTGTTCTATGAAAACTTCCACAGTTATAAACTGAGAGCTTCCGCAGCAAATGACCATTTTGCATTTTCCTTCTTTTAAATATAGGCTGTTCTTTCTAGAATCATTGCTAAAATAGTTTTTGACGCTGAAACTGCTGATATTCAATTCATAAATTTTTCCGTGTTTAAAACATAGGCTATTCTTTCTAGTTTTATTGTTAAACTAGTTTTTGGTAAAAATTGTTGGAAAAGGTAAAAACAACGGCTAACTTTCAATTCGTCCTGATGACCATTCGGCCTAATGACCATTCGGCCTAATGACCCAGCATCCTTTAAAATGTTGATATATACCAGGTGGCAACCTTTTAACTTTTGCAACCGTATCCTTAAATCATGAAAAAAGACAAATTATGCACAGTTCACAAACTGATGAAAAATAGTTAATCATTTTATTTTAAAACAATTTTCGTGTTTCATAAACGTGTTTTGTTTACTTTTATAAACAAAGTCATTGTTTTTGATAAATAAAAATCTTTGAGAATTTTTATTATCATAAACGTACAATATATTAGTACACATTAAACATAAATGTAGTGTAAAGCTGTTAGTGCACAGGGTCAAATATTTGTTCGAAAAGAAAACAATGCTCAAACATCTTGTTTGACTCGATAGAATTTTCATTAGTGTCAAACAGATGTTGTTTCTTGTGTTCTTTCCTAGTAAAATATTTGACCCTGTGTACTTCAGGCCTAAGTTTGCCCTTTCTTTCACTTGCAATATAATTTTTGACGTCTACTTTTAGATTCGGTATCTTTCATGAAGTTTGTGACGTATATTCTGCTAATCAACACATCTATACAACGACATACTTCCACACAAACTTGAAATTCAACCTACACATTCCAGTCTACCGTTCAATGATGTGAGTCAGCACGTGGATGTTTAGTATGAGAAGAACAAACATCAATGTAGTTGTCATGTTCTGATGAGTTCATTCATATTCTACGTTTACTATGGGAAAATGCTTCCTACGTCTTGCAGGCAGTTCCTATAAGATCAGATTCAAAGTGAGACATTTTTGCGTTCTTCGTATGTCAATATCCTTACTGCTGTTGTGAAAAGTGAAAAAATAATACCGTTTATCGTTATGCTATATAGCACACAAAACATATTCAGAAACCCAATTGATTATAGTCCAATGGCAATCTATTACAATAACATTCAAGCTTATGTGTAAGTACGACAGTACCCTGATCAAGGAGTATTTTGGAGCAACCATAAATGACACATATCAGAAGGTTTATTTACGATGATGACGACGAACCTAAAGCAATGGGCAGTATAGTAGCTGATGTTTTGCGTGATACTACTCTGGTCTTAAAAGTGTATACAACTGTGAGAAATGATTTCATTAGTGCTATCGAAGAATAAGCATTTAAAATAACTACTAGAAATGCAGAATCGAATGAAAGCTAAAATTGTATTGATTTATTTTACCTTCCACCGGTCATTGACGCAACCAGACAATTTCCAATCATAAAGCATCCACATATGGTATGTTTTAAGATTTGTTGAAATAGTCATCATAACGAAGCATTCACTTCTTTCATCACATAGCCAATATAAACCATATGGAACATTTGCTTCAAACTAGACATACTGTAAGCTTAAATTACATATATTATTTTGATAATACTTTAACATTATTTTTTGTTTCCAGTACTCCAGATCGTGTTAAAAGAAATAGCCTGATTTAAACATTATCGATCGTCATGTTTCGTTTTTTACTACAAGTAGAGAAAACATACGATGTGTTGCTGGTGTCTATATGATGAAGGAAAATCAATGAACAGTAATTTCGGATGGAATGCATGTTTATACCATCGTTATTTTAATCCTGCAACTAACCAACCCCGCTGCGATGAGGCCCAGTACGTTAAATTTGCAACATCAACACAATCATGACGTATCAAAAAACATAATAAGGTATGTTAAAAACTAAGAGTGTCCAAAAGTATTCCATAAAAATATAACTCAACTGATATCAAGAAATATGCAGAGTAAACATATAGAGGTATGGTTTAAACTGCAAGGGTAAAATGCAAATTATCGATAAATTAAATCTTGTTTATTTTTTTATTTCAGCGAATTTTAACTTAGAGCTAACCCATTGATTAGAATGTTTCGATTGCTGACTGCTTTAGAGAGACATTTGAGAATTGATCGTAATTTCACGAAGTCAAAATATAATTCACAGAATATGAAGTAGAAATTGACCTCAACTTCGAAGCAAAATATATTTCTTTATGTAGAAAGATAAGCCAATTTTTTAAAAAAAGGAAAATATTTGGAACACTGAATCAAATTTCAGGCATCTCGCAACAATAATGACAATGTCGCAACCTACATTTGTTGCGACAATCCACATAGGTGTGTCCCAACGTAAAAAAATAGGATAAACATCGTGCACCACGAATCTAAAGATTTTTAAGCCTTCCATTGCGATTTTCGAGGTGTAACTTCGAGTCCGTGAACACTTCAAAAAGATCTACCATCAAACAGTTTCTATTTTGGGTTAGTAACAATCGTACGTGTACCTGCCTCCGAAACACTTTGCTATTTCGGTTGAAATTTTTCGTGTAAAAAGTGTGATTTCAACCGCTAGGTGTCGCAACCAACAGCATGAAATATTTATCAATTTCTGACTCCGGAGATGACCTTCTCTTCTCTGGATACATAGTAATCGCTGCACCTCCTTTGTTGCTTGTGATGTGTCTCTTTTGAGAGAAGTCAACTGGCTAATAGCGTGCTACTTAATGCCAAAGCGAACCTGTCACAAACTGTCACTGCAAACCGAACCAAATGGGCTTTTCCATTTGACGTTTTAAAGCAGCTGATTTTTCGATTCTTCGACAGATGACTGGTCCGTTTTAGCAGCTGTTGTTCAACCTTTGTGAACAAATGCATACACGGATCTGTCACATGAAATGACCTATATCGAACAAAATTTTTTTAAATATCGTACGGTTTGATGTAATTATTCAATGTTTTCGATTCAATGTCTGTCTTGATTCCAAGCGGATAGACAATATCAAATTTAAATAAATTATGCGTTCACGTCAATGTTATTTTCGGGTGAACGACATTCAGGTAAATGACACAATAAAAAAGTGCACTTTGGATTGCGCCACGGCACTTTTTGGCGAAGTCTCTCTTTTCACATGGTTCTCATTCCTGCCACTAGATGGCACTGGAAGTGTTCAATAACCATTATTTTTAGTATTATTATAGGGAATTCTATGCGGAACATCTTTGTTGAAAACCGCTAAGTGATCCAATGCTTGCTAAAAAAAAGTTGTACCCTAGACTTAATGTATCGAAAAAACAACCAGTTTCTATTGATGATACTCGATAATGTGTTAAAATCACCACGTCAAAATTATTTAAATTATAATTTTTAAAGCATATCTGTATCATTACGTCTCGTGTACCATTATCGGGCTTTTACACATTACAATTTATTGATTTTACACAACAAATAGTAGAACCCGAAATGTTATTGGGCGCGCTAGTGTTTGATTATTAATGGTTTATATTTTTTACAGTTCACTAGAAATATGGTTTGATGATGTGGGATTTATATTTTTATTGCAACCCTTTGATGAAATATTCCTGTTTGAAGGTTAGTGTAAAATTACCGCACGCACCCTGTATAAGAATGGATCATGTGAGGCTTCTTAGAGGACTCCAGGATAGTTATAAACTTTAGGAAGTATGCTGTTAAAAAAGCTATTGAAGTTGCGTTGAAAAGTGGTATAAAAAACTGAATGTATTCCTAATAAAACACGTGAAACAGTTTGGTAGAAATAAACAGATGAATGTCTAAATATCTCAAAAAATATAACGTTGAAAATACAACAAATTAAATACAATACTTTCAAAACAGTTTTTAATGGACATTCGAAACAAATATGAAAATTTCGAGAAAAAAATATTTTTTCTCAAAAAATGTCACCAAAATATCAAAACAAAACAACTTTTGGAGAAATTTTATAAAAATGAAAACAATAGACATTACTATGGGGCGCAAATCAGGATGCTTGCCAAGGGCGTCGTGGAACCACGCTACGGCTCTGCGTAGAGGGCATGCTTCTTCAAAAGCTTCCATGATGAAGGTCGTTGTAGTATCAACGGCATCATCTAAATCACTTGGAGTGTCAATGGATGGTGAGTATCCATGAAATTTTGCCGCAACAAAATCAGTAAAAAGATCCCAGTTTGTTGACCGGGGATTCCTGAAACGCAATGTTTACGAAGTAAAATTCACATGTTCAAAAAAGATGTAGCGATGGTCAGATAAAGATTCTTCTCTGACACATGCCAATTGGTCAGCTCGTGACTAATTCTACTAGAGCAAAGCGTTATGTCTAACACTTCCTCTCTAGCAGATACCATGAAGGTTGGGTGGTTGCCTATGTTAAGTAATGCAAGATCTGTACTACTTAAATACTCCACCAAACTGGAGCCTCTCAAGTTAATGTCGGAGCTGCCCCAGATGATATGGTGAGCATTAGCATCACTGCCAACAATTAGAGGAAGGCCTTTTGAAGTACAGTATGCGATGACTTGTTTGAAAGCATCCGTAGAGGATGGTTCATCATGCGGTAAATAAACCGAACAATAAACGTATTTCCTGTTGAGGATTCCAACAGATACATTAATTGTGATAGCACATACATCCCTGGTGGTTAGTTCAGAGATGAGTGTAGCAACTATTGTATTGTTGGCAAGCACACAGGCTCGAGGCATGACACGCGAGTTTGCCATTTCATGTTTACTGAAAGTAGCAAACAACGGGTTCACAAGGTTTCCTGGATAGAAATTCCCCTTACGGAAGTAAGGTTCTTGGACCAAGGTCACTTGGGCTGAACCATTTTGCATAAGTCTGCAAATATTGATTGTTGCTGTTCTTTTATGCTGAAGATTGATCTGAGCTATCCTAACCGTAGCCACTACCCAAACTAGGCAAGATTTAACTCTTCGCAACAGCACAACAAAGAACAACAGCAACAAAACCAGATCGGTATCAATTGGAAAACTCCAAAAGCACAGCATACACTGTGTAAATCGCATAATGCGAAACCATATAGGTAAAAGTTTAAACTAATTAACAACATCTTCATAATTCCGCTCTTATTTAGCCTCAAGTTAGACTAAAGAAGGACAGCCGATTGTCTCGGAGAAACACAAGGCCCACTGCACCATTGCTCCGGTTAGCGCAGTAAGGGCAACATACTGTGTAGGGCGCCCTGGTACTCCACAGGCTCCGTTAGCGGTTAGGTTTTTATTAGACCCCCCTAGTAATTCATTCCTAGGCACGGTTAGCATGAAGCCGCGTCACACCATGAATTAGGGGGTCACCTGTTGGTGGACTCTTACCACCGGAACAGGCGGTCCGTAATGTTATTCTTAGCCAATTGAGACAATCGCTACCAACACTACACAGCTATCTAGGCTGATCGAGAAAAGAAGTTCTCGATCTCTCCTTTGAGAATAAGTGGAGCGTCCCAGCCCTTATATAGTTGGATCTCTGTGCAATTGGTACCAGCTCAGATCAATCACGGAGGAGCAACCATTGACATGTACAGTCAGATTTGATCGTTTGATGATCGAATTGAGTAACGAAAACAACGCAACCCTACATTTGTGTTATATTTTTACAGTCACCACACATTCTCTCTCGTTTTTCGGGTGAAGATCACTGCGTCCAGATCTTAGAACTATTGTGATATACCCTTTTGCTGTGAGGTACGCAAGTTATTTCAGTAACATGTTTGTCACTGAGATATCTTGGTATCGACTGAACTCAAGACCATCTATTATTGATGAATAGAGATTTTGAGTTACAGTATGTGACTCCCCCACTCTGGCGAGACTAGCTTTATAATGCCAACCACGTCCTTGGGAGATAAGATCCATATGTCAGCAGGCCCTAAAAAGGGCTTGCTGAGAGCTTTGAACCTACGTTGGGTGAGTGCACTGCAATAGCAGAGGATGTGTTCTGATGTTTCCCTCTCCTCGTCACAGAAGCGGCAATTTGAGGTTTGGATTGATCCGATCTTTTATAGATGGTATCTGCAGGGGCAGTGTCCAGTTATTACCCAACTAACAATCACTCATTTAACAGGCACCATTATGACGAATTAAATCAGCATAATGTTGAATAACATTTGAATTATTTTCACGTACAACCTATGTTCGGCTTTTGTTCACACAAATTTGGAGAAGTTATTAAGCATCATGTTGTGCACCAACTTAATTTTTTTATTGTTCAAAGCGTTTTACAGTATACAGGAAAGTTGTTATTAAGCTTTGGCAAAAATGACTGAAAATAAATAAAATGCTTGAACGTTGAACTCTCACGAGAGTAATTATTTGCTCTCATGTTAAGAACACCTATTTTGAAATAAGAATTACATATAAAATTACCTAAATCCAGATTAAAACTCGAGACCTGTCGATTGCCAGCCGCATGCCTTCCTATCTGCGCCATCCTAGAGATGGTGAGATGCAGTACCCAAAGCAAAACATAATCTTCCCATGATTCAATAATGATCACTCCTGAACTTGTGTTCAGCAGTGGTGAATTAGCACAGCACGTGGTTATCAACTGAACAACGCCTCATACTTCAACAGCTGTTCAGCAAAAAAACACGTGTTTTCCATTCTGATTTCGCTGTCAGTATTTTTATCGCACGGTGAGAAAACTTGTATCGAAAGCGGCCAAAAAGTGTTGACACTTATTGAATATATTGTTTCCAGACGTACTAATTGTGATATGAATATGTTTTTATTTTTATTATTAAATATCGATCTTTAAAAATGTTTGACAATATGTGGTGCGGTATGGTCTTGGACATGGTGCATTCACTGCATCTGTTCAGGTAATCTACTCATGCTCAGTCAAAGACCCGTTGAGCATTTTTTTTATTTATGCTTTTGTCATGGAATCTAGATATTATGTTCAATAAATAGTGCATAAGGATGTTTAGGGATACTTGGAATGTGTCGATTTATGAATGCTGTTTGGTTATCTAGGTAACTGTGGGAACAATATTCAGTAAACACGACAGCACGGAAATGTCAAATGCATTGATCCAAGCACGGAAATGTCAAATGCATTGATCCAAGCGATCCAATCGAACTGTTGCGGAGGATAAAAAATATAATAATCAAGGTACAAGATATCTTGTTACAGACTAATAATAATAAATAAATGCCTCAGTTTTACGTTGATTTCGTCTCTTGCAACTCAATGTTAAACTACATAATTCTATTCTGATTTATTTTATGTGATTTGTTTAAAATATTGGTTCTTTGATAATTTGGTTGTCTAAACAGTTTTAGCCATGATTTATCCCATAATCCGAACAAAGTTCCGAGTCAAACTATGACGGGCTGAAGGCGTTTATTTGTCAAGTGAAAAGCACATTGTTCAGGAGCATATGCTTATCGATACATCAGCTTAATAAGATGCAGACAAATGTTTTGTTAAACTCTTTTGTTAAGGAATCAATGCTTGTCGAATAAATTTCTTGCTAAACTTTTGAAAAGTGTTTTAATTTATCATTGTTGATACCGACGAGGAAAGTCGAACATTGACTACTTTCTCAATTGAAAAATCATTTAAACAGTAATGTGTAGAGCATAATTTTAGTTCAGCTATCATTACCATTGTTAAACAACAATTCAGCAAGCTTGCTTGTTTGTAACTTGCAATTGTTAGTTGGGTAGTGAAGATGTTGAGATCCATTTTGTTGTTCCATCCAGTCACTACAAATTCCTATTGTGGGATTTACGGCAAATTCATTTAATATGCTGAGGTGACCCGTAAGGTCTCCTGTCGGCAGTGTTTTTGTTCTCTTTAACCTTAGAGCACTTTTTTCCACTTCCAGCTTTATGAATTGATCTAACCGGGGCAGGTGAAGCATTGCGTCTAGGGCCAAAGTGGGTGTACTACGAACTGCACCAGTGATGGCTATGCAAGCGGTGCGTTGGATTTTGTTGAGCTTAGCCTTTGCAGCAGCCTCATTAGTTTCAGGCCACTAGACAAGGGAAGCGTAAGTAGTCCTGGGACGGACAATGGTTTTATATATCCACATGATCATACTTGGTTTTAGGCCCCATTTTTTACCCAGGGTTTTTGAACAAACCCAAAGTGTATAGAGACCTTTCTGCACAACTGATTGGAGATGAGAGTTCCAATTCAGTTATTCGTCGAGTGCGACACCTAGATATTTTACTTCGCTTGAATAAACTAGTTGTGTTTGATTCAAGAAAAGGGGTTTCAGTTGGACCTTCCTCCGTTTGGTGAAAGGGATAATGGAAGTTTTTGTAGGATTTATGCCTAGTTGTTCCTTTTGACACCAGGAAAAAGTGTGATTTAGGGCAGATTGCATTCTTTCCACGATAACATTTTCGAATTTGCCTCGTACAATAATGACAACGTCATCAGTATATCCAACCACTTCGAAGCCTCTTCTCTCTAAGCTGTCTAGAAGCTCATCCACCACCAGTGACCACAATAAAAGAGAAAGAACTCCGCCTTGCGGACACCCCCTTGTTGCTTTAACAGTAATGTAAAAACCGCTAAGCTCAGAGGAGATTTTTCGATTAGCTAGCATAGCATGTAGCCAGGTAACAATGCATGGGTCGAATTTTCTCCTCAACATTGCTGACCCTATAGACATATAAGAAGCGTTATCGAATGCGCCCTCAATATCCAGAAATGCTACAAGAGCAATTTCTTTTGCATTAAGTGTTTTTTCGATCTTTTGAACTACCGTATGTAGTGCCGAGATCGTAGATTTTCCACTTTGATAAGCGAATTGGTTTTTTGACAAAGGCATTGCTTTCATAAATTTGTGATTTATGTACTCGCATAGTACCTTTTCCATAATTTTGAACATTACAGATGAAAAACTTATCGGCCTGAATGCTTTGGGGTTGGTTTTATCTCTCTTTCCTGCCTTCGGAATGAAGACAGCCCGGATTTGACGCCAATCGTTGGGTATATGCCCCAAAATCAGACTCGCCCTAAAAATCTCAACCAAGGGTGGAACCAGTGTTTTCTCCTCTTTTTGGATCAAAGCTGGGAATATTCCATCCATACCAGGAAACTTTAATGGCTCGAAAGATCTCACAGCCCTCTCAATCCTGGCCCGAATAAAAGCTTCCTTTGCAACCTTTATTGCGTCTTTTTTAGATCCAGAAACCCATGATTGGATCTCTTGTGGATCTGAGACAGCAATTCCAGTGCCTTGGTCACCAATGCTCGACTCAGGGATTGAATCAGGGAAGTGGATCTTTAACAATTCGCTCAGTGTATCGCTAGGCTCTACAGTGTGCGAACCATCCGTCTTTCGGAGGCTACCCACACCATTTGGAGTGATCTTTTGAAAGAGTTTTTGGAGTCTGGCCACTACGGGTGTATTCTCTATGCTTTCACACATTAGAATCCACAATTTCCGTTTGGCTGACCTTATTTCTTTGTTGTAGTTCGTCAGGGCCTTCCTGTATAGGCTCCAATCGCCGGTTCTCTTGGCACGATTGAATTCCCTACGCGCAGTTTTCCTAAGCTTCTCAAAAGTTGTATTCCACCATGGAACGTCTCTACTCGAACTAACTGATTTAGTTGGACAGCTCTCTTGGTAGGCGTTAAGGATTTTGTTTTTTATGGATTTGGACGCATCTTCCAATTGTGTTATGGACTTGATGTGACTTTCTATGATGTACTCTTCGGATTGTAGGATAGCTGAGTAGGATTCCCAATCAGTTTTCTTAGGATCTTTAAACGTTTTCTCTATTGTTAGACCCCCTTCCCATTCGAAGATGATGTGTTTGTGGTCTGACATTGATATTTCTTCAGAAACATACCAGTTTTTTATTTTATCAGAGATAGACCGACTACATAGAGTCAAGTCCAAAACTTCCTGACGAATGGAGTTTTCAAACGTGGGCTTGTCACCAACATTACAAATGTCAATGTTCTTGAAAGAGAGAAACTGTAACAGGTACTCACTACTGGTGTTTATATTTGTACTTCCCCATACGGTGTGATGTGCATTTGCGTCACACCCTATGACGAAGGGGATGTTGTGTCGGTGGCTGCAAGCTACGAGCGCAGCTATTTCTGGAGGAGGGATTTCGTCCACGTCACCTGGGAAGTATGCTGAGACCATCAAGATCTCTCTACTCCCTCTAGCGGAAGGTACCTCCATCCTGACAGCTACGATGTCCCTTTTTTTAGAATTCTGAAATTGGAAAGTATTTACAGTTGTTATGTAATAAAATAGCCGCTCTAGGAGAAAGCTGGCTGTCATCGTATACCAACTTACATGATTCTTGTGGAATACCTTGTATTCTGGATTTATTGACCCATGGCTCTTGAATGAGGGCCACAGTTAGATTCTCTTTGGTGAACCTCCGACAGAGCACACCCGTGGCGCTCTCAGCATGGTTGGACTTTCACTTGCAGAACTTTAGTCGCCATTTCCGGGGTTCTCGCTTTTTTCCGGACGACGACTATCCGGCTTTGGATGTTGCGGATCATCAGGGTGTCGTTTGGTGTTACAGTTGAGGTTGTTGCTCTTCCCTGTAGCGACCTGGCCCGCCAGTTTCGCCTCTGTCTTCAAACTGTCGCCTTTTGCACCCATTTGCCCTGTTTAGATACCTTTGGTTTGGTACCACTAGAGCAGGGAGGCGCATGTAAGCTTCGAGCTTTTCTTTTAGAGGCGGACTGACTAGCCTTTATGGTGCTTTTGGGGTGAGATTACCTAACCTCGCCCGAACCGGAAGCTTCCTCAGATTTCTCCTTGGGTCGGCCTTCCAGTTAGCCGAACCTTGCCCGAACAGGAGGCCTCCTCAGATTGCTCTTGGGTCGGCCTTGCAGTCGGATTGGCGGTATCGGCAGTCGGTTGATCTGTAATCTAGTATGTAGTTGGATTTCACCAAATCGGTAGTTGAGGGTGTATTTGGGCTTCTTCAACTTTTCCATCGACGCACCCTCTACTGTGAAGATCCATTCGACATGAATGTCTTGTAGGAAGAATGCTCGGATCATCTCTGGACGTGGAGTCGCCACTTCGTCCATTGCCATCAGCTCTGCACCTTCCCAGGGTTTCATGGATGGGGACATTCTCTTTAACCACTCAGCAGCCTCTTGATCCTTACAGATTAGAACCATGTAACCGGACTTGTAGATGAGGTTGTTGAACTTGGGTTTTATTGGTTCGTTTTGCTATAGGAGAAGGAGTGCTTTTTGTAGAAGATCTAGCTGGGCTGTAGTGTGTTGGACGATGGGAAAGTCTTTGGGTATTATCCCGACCTTCACGCTTTTGGCCGTATCACTGTAGCTGATACCAGCTGTTTTCCTCATGGGTGGGTTTTGTTGGCCAGACACGTTTTTCTGAGGTGTACTTTTTGTGGACTGTTAGGTGCGCTCTCTCAGATCCAGATGGTGCTTCACCCTTTTTTGTTTGGGGTCCTCTGTGGCGGATTTGTCTAGGTCGTTTCTCGAGCGTTTTGAGGAAGTGGGCTCGCTCTCCTTATTCAGGATTATGGACAAGGCCTCATTCCGGTCTTTTCCCTTCTCCCGGAGAGTTCTAAGCTGCTTCCTCTGCGAGAGTGTGTGTGAAGGGGAATTTCTTACTCGGAGCCCCCTTGGCTTCCGTAGAACTCTTGTTATTTTCGGATCCTTTGCTACTTGTTAAAGATTCTTGGGAGGTTGATGACGATCCGTATACCATCATCTTTGTTATCTTCCATGCCCAGCAGGTTGGAGTCGGTCGATGAGGGGGGTTGTAGATCGGGATCAGCTTTGTCGAAACATGTGCTGCTCAGGGAGGTAGGTGTTGAGGGGCATGATATTTCCATCTTCTCCTGCGAACTACCGTGAAGCTGGTCTTCGGTAAGGCCAAGCTGACTCAGAGTATTCTGTTTGTAGAATTTGTACTTATTTTTGGTCCCATGAGTAGCTAGGGAAATAAATGTCCGCTGCACCAGTGCCCCACCGTAGTGCAGTAAGGGCTGCTAGCTGGGATGTTCGACCTGGTGCACCCCAGGCTCCGTTCGTGATTGAGCATGTTTTGAACCCTCTCAACCATTCAGCCCTCGACACGGGTCGCATGACACTTTGGCATTGGGGTTTATCCATTTTTGCTTTACACGATGGCCATGAATAACCGCCATCGCAACCTTCCTCCTTTACCACGACTTAGGACCTGTAGCTCAAGTTCTCAATAGTTTCACGATCTTTCGGACATGCAACTACGGAGAACCATCATTGCTAGCGGAGTTACCACACATACAATCTTTCTTCCTGTTCGTTCTTTCTGGTTTATACTCAACAATGTTATTGACGTCACTCTATCGATGTTGTTGACGTCACTTTACTAATAAGCCAAGATTTGGGTACGTAGTGAAAAAAATGCCCTCAATATTCGGCCCACATTTAATTTGTGAAATAGTTATAATTCGTTGAAAACGAATGTACAAGTTCAAAAAAGCGTCTTGGACCATCGCATTAAATGTTCAGTTATCGAAAAGTCAATAAGAAATGTCCCAGATTCATGCCATTTATGATCATGTGAATAAACTACCCACTCAGCCGAAGAATCATGGCCATAGGCGAAACTACCGGGGGTGCCGGGGTTGCCAGGCACCCCCTAGAATTTGAATGTATTGCTGGTAAGATATGGGGCGACTAATGATGAATGGATGAGCTAATGAATATTTGTCTGTAGTGCACCCCCTGGCAAAAAATCGTAGTTTCGCCCATGATCATGGCGTCTACAAAAGCTAAACAAAGTGACATTTTCAGTCAATTTTAGTGCTCTAAAGTTGCTCTAAAACTGAAACAAAATGTTACAGTTGTTTGACGCATAGCTTTTCCGATCTCCAGTTAAGCGTGTTTGTTTAAATGTTTACGTTAAGATAGGCCGAACGAGGGGACTATGCCAACGAAGCATCCTGATACCCTATTTCGCCTAAAAGTGACTTTTAAGCAGCTCTATTTGAGCGTTTAGTAATAATTAGCTCTGTTAATCATGTTCTTCATTCGACTATAGAACCGACTTGATGCCTTTTTTACAAATTAGTGGTTACTTGGGTAACAATTTGAATGTCTAGTTTCCCACGAATACATTTTATTTCGTTTCCACTGATGTGACAGGAATTTACAGGGAAAATCAATCTATACACACACCGTGTCCAATAAGTTCTCATACAAAATACAAATTTAGAAAATATAATTTTATTTCACATCTGTGAATCGTATTTTCAGAATAAATGGATGTTTTGAAGGGCCACATAATACTGATTAAATAAAGCATACGGTTTGGAATAACGATAATTTCTATTAGTTTCTATAAGCCTAGGAGGCCGTTCATTAACCACGTAGACTTTTTGGGGGGTAGGGGGGATGGTCTGGCCAAAGTCTACGCTCCATACAAATTTCAATTTTTTTGTATGGACATAAGTCTACGAGGGGGGAGGGGGGCGGTCTGAAATGGCCAAATTTTGGTCTACGTGGTTTATGAACAGCCCCTAGCAGTACATACTGTTTTCTGAAATCCGTTTGCACCTGACACGCAAGAAAAATGTTAGAAAAGTTTTTCATCCTTCGGTAGCTAAAGAGAGTCCATAACGTTAAATTTTTAGTTTTTATCCCAAGTATTGTACCAAATAGACATACTACGGCTAAAACAATACAATTTTAGCGATATAAATGGACATTTTTGTTTTTTTTTTTACGTTTTATTTTGTACAAACCTACTGAACTTACTGTCTGTCTGTCTGTCTGTCTGTCTGTCTGTCTGTCTGTCTGTCTGTCTGTCTGTCTGTCTGTCTGTCTGTCTGTCTGTCTGTCTGTCTGTCTGTCTGTCTGTCTGTCTGTCTGTCTGTCTGTCTGTCTGTCTGTCTGTCTGTCTGTCTGTCTGTCTGTCTGTCTGTCTGTCTGTCTGTCTGTCTGTCTGTCTGTCTGTCTGTCTGTCTGTCTGTCTGTCTGTCTGTCTGTCTGTCTGTCTGTCTGTCTGTCTGTCTGTCTGTCTGTCTGTCTGTCTGTCTGTCTGTCTGTCTGTCTGTCTGTCTGTCTGTCTGTCTGTCTGTCTGTCTGTCTGTCTGTCTGTCTGTCTGTCTGTCTGTCTGTCTGTCTGTCTGTCTGTCTGTCTGTCTGTCTGTCTGTCTGTCTGTCTGTCTGTCTGTCTGTCTGTCTGTCTGTCTGTCTGTCTGTCTGTCTGTCTGTCTGTCTGTCTGTCTGTCTGTCTGTCTGTCTGTCTGTCTGTCTGTCTGTCTGTCTGTCTGTCTGTCTGTCTGTCTGTCTGTCTGTCTGTCTGTCTGTCTGTCTGTCTGTCTGTCTGTCTGTCTGTCTGTCTGTCTGTCTGTCTGTCTGTCTGTCTGTCTGTCTGTCTGTCTGTCTGTCTGTCTGTCTGTCTGTCTGTCTGTCTGTCTGTCTGTCTGTCTGTCTGTCTGTCTGTCTGTCTGTCTGTCTGTCTGTCTGTCTGTCTGTCTGTCTGTCTGTCTGTCTGTCTGTCTGTCTGTCTGTCTGTCTGTCTGTCTGTCTGTCTGTCTGTCTGTCTGTCTGTCTGTCTGTCTGTCTGTCTGTCTGTCTGTCTGTCTGTCTGTCTGTCTGTCTGTCTGTCTGTCTGTCTGTCTGTCTGTCTGTCTGTCTGTCTGTCTGTCTGTCTGTCTGTCTGTCTGTCTGTCTGTCTGTCTGTCTGTCTGTCTGTCTGTCTGTCTGTCTGTCTGTCTGTCTGTCTGTCTGTCTGTCTGTCTGTCTGTCTGTCTGTCTGTCTGTCTGTCTGTCTGTCTGTCTGTCTGTCTGTCTGTCTGTCTGTCTGTCTGTCTGTCTGTCTGTCTGTCTGTCTGTCTGTCTGTCTGTCTGTCTGTCTGTCTGTCTGTCTGTCTGTCTGTCTGTCTGTCTGTCTGTCTGTCTGTCTGTCTGTCTGTCTGTCTGTCTGTCTGTCTGTCTGTCTGTCTGTCTGTCTGTCTGTCTGTCTGTCTGTCTGTCTGTCTGTCTGTCTGTCTGTCTGTCTGTCTGTCTGTCTGTCTGTCTGTCTGTCTGTCTGTCTGTCTGTCTGTCTGTCTGTCTGTCTGTCTGTCTGTCTGTCTGTCTGTCTGTCTGTCTGTCTGTCTGTCTGTCTGTCTGTCTGTCTGTCTGTCTGTCTGTCTGTCTGTCTGTCTGTCTGTCTGTCTGTCTGTCTGTCTGTCTGTCTGTCTGTCTGTCTGTCTGTCTGTCTGTCTGTCTGTCTGTCTGTCTGTCTGTCTGTCTGTCTGTCTGTCTGTCTGTCTGTCTGTCTGTCTGTCTGTCTGTCTGTCTGTCTGTCTGTCTGTCTGTCTGTCTGTCTGTCTGTCTGTCTGTCTGTCTGTCTGTCTGTCTGTCTGTCTGTCTGTCTGTCTGTCTGTCTGTCTGTCTGTCTGTCTGTCTGTCTGTCTGTCTGTCTGTCTGTCTGTCTGTCTGTCTGTCTGTCTGTCTGTCTGTCTGTCTGTCTGTCTGTCTGTCTGTCTGTCTGTCTGTCTGTCTGTCTGTCTGTCTGTCTGTCTGTCTGTCTGTCTGTCTGTCTGTCTGTCTGTCTGTCTGTCTGTCTGTCTGTCTGTCTGTCTGTCTGTCTGTCTGTCTGTCTGTCTGTCTGTCTGTCTGTCTGTCTGTCTGTCTGTCTGTCTGTCTGTCTGTCTGTCTGTCTGTCTGTCTGTCTGTCTGTCTGTCTGTCTGTCTGTCTGTCTGTCTGTCTGTCTGTCTGTCTGTCTGTCTGTCTGTCTGTCTGTCTGTCTGTCTGTCTGTCTGTCTGTCTGTCTGTCTGTCTGTCTGTCTGTCTGTCTGTCTGTCTGTCTGTCTGTCTGTCTGTCTGTCTGTCTGTCTGTCTGTCTGTCTGTCTGTCTGTCTGTCTGTCTGTCTGTCTGTCTGTCTGTCTGTCTGTCTGTCTGTCTGTCTGTCTGTCTGTCTGTCTGTCTGTCTGTCTGTCTGTCTGTCTGTCTGTCTGTCTGTCTGTCTGTCTGTCTGTCTGTCTGTCTGTCTGTCTGTCTGTCTGTCTGTCTGTCTGTCTGTCTGTCTGTCTGTCTGTCTGTCTGTCTGTCTGTCTGTCTGTCTGTCTGTCTGTCTGTCTGTCTGTCTGTCTGTCTGTCTGTCTGTCTGTCTGTCTGTCTGTCTGTCTGTCTGTCTGTCTGTCTGTCTGTCTGTCTGTCTGTCTGTCTGTCTGTCTGTCTGTCTGTCTGTCTGTCTGTCTGTCTGTCTGTCTGTCTGTCTGTCTGTCTGTCTGTCTGTCTGTCTGTCTGTCTGTCTGTCTGTCTGTCTGTCTGTCTGTCTGTCTGTCTGTCTGTCTGTCTGTCTGTCTGTCTGTCTGTCTGTCTGTCTGTCTGTCTGTCTGTCTGTCTGTCTGTCTGTCTGTCTGTCTGTCTGTCTGTCTGTCTGTCTGTCTGTCTGTCTGTCTGTCTGTCTGTCTGTCTGTCTGTCTGTCTGTCTGTCTGTCTGTCTGTCTGTCTGTCTGTCTGTCTGTCTGTCTGTCTGTCTGTCTGTCTGTCTGTCTGTCTGTCTGTCTGTCTGTCTGTCTGTCTGTCTGTCTGTCTGTCTGTCTGTCTGTCTGTCTGTCTGTCTGTCTGTCTGTCTGTCTGTCTGTCTGTCTGTCTGTCTGTCTGTCTGTCTGTCTGTCTGTCTGTCTGTCTGTCTGTCTGTCTGTCTGTCTGTCTGTCTGTCTGTCTGTCTGTCTGTCTGTCTGTCTGTCTGTCTGTTTTTTTTTTATTCTAGGAGTCCAAAAATCTTCTAAAGACGCTGTGTGGGATTCGAATGTGCGCCTACCCACTAAAAACACTCACCTAGTTCACCTCCACCTTAAATTCCCCTTCGGTACCACCATGCAGTATTTCTTCGGAGGGGAGGCGTTATGTGCCTTGTGCATCATCACCAATTCGTTATTCTAGTCTTCGTATTGAGCCGTTTGGCGTCTGTGTAATTTGTTATTCTATTTTGATTAAACAGTCGCCATTTAGCGACCTTCTACTGTGTTAGCCACATTTACCATGCCACATGCCGAGCCATTTAGCTCCAGTTAGTAATGTGTTAGTACTAATTTGTTCGCCATTTAGCGATTGATTACGGTTACTAACACTCCTCATGCAGTTCTCTACTCCGCTATACACATTTCTGATAAAACAGGTCTTCTGGAAGCGACCATGTAGCCTTTAGCACTCTCGCGTACTACTCGGGTAGTCCCCGGCGGTGAATCTATCCTACTCCGACGAAGAGTTCCCCGACAGTGGAAGATCTTCCGAAACCGAACTTCCCGAGTAGGTGCCGAGGTCGGTTCTGCAATTCCGGTTGAGGTCGGCTTCCGGTTCACAGGCGCCCCAACGGCCAAGCTCCGGTGCTTTTTACGCGGAACTACTCGGTCTAGTCCCCGGCGGTTGACCTAGCCTACTCCGACGGAGACAACCCCGGCAGTGGAAGTTCTCCCTGTCTGACCCTTATGAATTCAGAAACTACTGAACCGATTGGTGTGAAATTTTGTATGTGGGTGCTGGTGGGATCGAAGAAGGTTATCTGATAGCTTGGTCTGAGACCTCTCCGGTCTTTGGAACGGGAGGCTCCCATTTAGATGACTTTGCGGGGGATGCCCGGAGCTAAATGTCAAAAAAAAAAAAAAACACAGTAGGTAGGTAGTACGACGTTTGCCGGGACAGCTAGTACCTGAATAAATCCAATCATTGTACTGCGCACTAACTATTTATTTGTTTAGGACAATTAACATTCTCTCTAGAGATTAACACTATGTGTGTGAGTGTATACAATACAACTCCCACTGTCCGGCAGTGGTATTATGGAAGAAAGTTGTCTTCAGTTGTCTGTGCGATTTTTACTAAATTTCACACTAAAACTGAAATCATCTTTAGTCCGGGAGTTTAAAGGTGATAGCTCTGTTAGGATCAAGTGACGTTTCAGAAAGCCTGGTTACTTTCGACCATTTCGAGGTCACTTTCACTTACAGCAAGCCCTGCATGTGTATATAGGTGAATGAGAACCCGACTCCGCAAAAAAGTGCCATAGGCAAAGTGCACTTTTTTCACCTTTTCTTTTCCAATTGATGATAATCAGATGATAACAAATTTAGTTATTAATAATTTTGGTCTATCGCGATAACCAAGCTCGCTATTTGGTGGAAACATACGCGAAATGATGCGATTCGCTTTTGACAGCGAATACGTTTTATTTATTTATTTCGTCAAACATACCGTAGACTACAATTTCACTTAATTATATCCCTTAAGAACTATACTCTATTATGTCTAGCCTAGGGCTAAAAATCTCGTTAATACAGATAAAATAATAATAATCTATTATGTCTCAAAGACTTAAAATATTCTCTTAAATTTGTTCTAGACATCGTTAAACTAATAGATGCACAGTGGTGATTATAAAGGTTCATCATTCGGTTCAAAGGACCAAATTTTGCATAATCTGTTCTATGTTTGTTTAGAGCAAATATATTACGACCTCTCAATAGTCTAGCAGGAGCATAGAAATTTATACATGATAGTAAGTTGGCGGAGTCGATGCGTTGAGATATTAAATCATTTATGAATGAAACCATGGCTAATTCGCGACGCTCTTTCAACGTTTGAATATCTATAAGCATGCATCTAGCCTCATATGAAGGCAGTGGAAATGTTGACCAACCTAACTTGCGTAAGGCATATAGGAGGAACTGCTTTTGTATTGATTCGATTCGATCCACATGTGTTACCATGTAGGGAGACCATACTATGCTACAGTATTCTAGAACTGATCTTACATAAGCGACGTACAATGTTTTAATCGTGTATGGGTCCTGAAAGTTGTAGCTAAAACGCTTAATGAAGCTTAACATATTAGTTGCTTTATGAGTGATAGCGTTATAATGATCGGTGAAAGTTAATTTGGAATCTAAGATTACACCTAAATCTCTAATTCTATTGCACTTTTCAACTTCTTGGTTTCCTAAAGATACAATTAATGGTGGTGTACTATGTTTTCTGCTGTACGTAATTGAATTACATTTTTTCACGTTTAACTGCAGCAGGCTTTTACTACACCATTGGTCAAATATGCGTATTTCACTCAAAAAACATTCTCTGTCTTCTTCATTTTTTATTTCTTTGAAGAGTTTCACCCTACCTCGCTTTATCAAACCAACCTCCCGTACGAATAGCACACGAACAGACTCGATGCTGATCAGCATTGGTGGCTGCTCCTTTTCGCTGTTGAGCTGTTGCGTTCCAGCCAAGCCTGTCATTTCATCCCTTTCGATGCTTTTCGATCAGCTTATCACGAATCATCGTAGGCTGGGAACGTTATTGGTGTGGTGTCGGTACATGCGAATGTTGCTTCTGTGTGGGTGTCGAGCGTTCGTACCGTAGCTTCTAAAACCAACCCATTCGGGGTTGTTCGCTAAAATGACGCTACCAGTCACAGTGCATAGTACACGGAGAAACTGAAAAACTCAAAATTAGGTACTTTTAAGGTGACTTGGTGCATCACAGAATTTACATAGGAATCATTGACTTTTTAATTTTCAATGATTGTTTGCCTCGCGTTTTTGAAGTGATAAAAAACGGGAAATTTTGCAGTCACGCAGTAGAAAAAGTATCATCACACTCACCACGAGTGAGCATATGGGATGATACATTTTCATCCGAATTTGCGCTTTGGTAACTGAGTTTTATCACTTTGAAATTTCGAGCGAGATTTCAATGATGCTGATGACGCACTACGCGTCGTTAAACTCATATTTGAGTTCTTTTTCATCTCCCTTTTTATGCGCTCTTTCTATTGTTGTCAGAGAGTGAAGAGAGAAACAGCCCAACTTTTGCAGTTCCGTGCGTCAAGCCAACACTGAGTTTCTAGCACAGTACTCAAATTTGAGTGAATACAACCTAGTCAAAATTTCAGTTGAGTGAATAAAACTTAAAATTAGCTATTTTTTTCACATGGAAGCAAGCGGGAACAACCCAACAAAAACATCGATTCCATAAACTCAAAATTGGCTTGACGCACGCAACCCCGAAGTTGAGTGGAAAGAACTCACTTTTGGGTAGTTTCATCTCTCCGTGTAGGGTGACTCTGACTCTTGCGGCAACAGAGGAGATCGGGGCATAATGGACACCCGGGGCGAAATGGACACCCCTGTTTGAAACCAATGACTTTTATGTTAAACTTTTAACGCATAAGTGTAAAGAAAGAAGTCATTGTTCTATTTTTCAATTATACCATTTAAACGCTTTCAAAATAACCCAAATATCTTCAACATTAAAATCTATTTTTCATCTGGTGGAATTGTTAAAAATTTGAAGAAGCAGCTAATAAGGTATTACGAGTGCATGGGTGTCTTCAGCATAAAAAATTGCATCGCATTACCTTAATATACTCAGATTTAGCCATGACTGAAATAATCTATTTTTGATCAGAATTTGCTGTATAAACTCGTCTAAACTGCTCATATTCGCATAGTTAAAGTAAGCGCCACTGTAATTTTCAACACACTTTTGCAATTTTAGCAGTGAATAATACGAAAATTTAAGGTTTTCTACAACGTTGTCAATTAGCTAACTAATAAATTGTGTAGTCTACTAAAAAAAACTGTTCAGTAATATGCACATGCGTGAGATATTAGCTTGTGTATGCTGATATTGGCAATGGTGGTTGCGTCAACTATGCGATCATGGGCAGTAAAATGGAGTCCCGCATAACCATGAACCATTCTCGGACTGTTTACTACACTGTTCACAACTGTTTACTACTGTATCTCAACAGTGTCACATAACACTCAAAGTAACAATAAACCAATAGTATTATAAACGGTTTCAACAGTGTGACAGGTAGTTATTGGGATTTTTACAATATGGGGAATAGACGGTTAAGTTATGTTACAATAAAAAAAGCCCATTTTCTCGAACAAGATTTTTCGATTACAGTTTGACATAAGGTCATTTTACTATCCATTTTTTGCTCTGTTTACTGTCAAGCAATCTGTTCTAGTACATTTGAACATTAAAGCAGGATAGAAAATAAGAAACGTATGTGTGACTATTGCTTTACAATATTTTATGGTTCCATGGTCCTATAGTATATTGTTCTGATACAGTTGTAATGTCAGCTTCTGCACTATTGGTACAGAATAATAATAAAACAATTAGGAAACTTCATATTTTTATTAACTCTTGATTACCAAATAATTAAAAATCTAATGCCGTTTTTCTTTATTATCCAGTTCCAACCTGGGTTGGAACTGGATGAGATCACATTTTCAACCCCAACCCGACTTCGGTTTCGCTTGTACTGAAGTTTGTTTGACGTTGTTTGTTCACACATATTCCGCCAATCCAGTTCTAACCCAGGTTGAAAAAGTAAAACGGCATAAGTAAAGGGGCCATAAGACTGTTTGTCATAATGACAAATATTTGCCATGGTAGTCCGACATTCATCCGAGGTTGCCATGATTTACGTTGTGTAGGTCATTTGTTGGGCTTGTTTGGCCAAATATTTGTCACATCTAATGAGACCTTAAATACAATATTTGTTTTAAGAGACGGCTACGGAAATTTGTCTAATTTATAAATCCATACTGCGCCAATCTTGCTGAAGGACCCGTTTCTATTCCGACGTTTTTTTGTCACCGCTGCCACCTCGTATATCATCTATCCGAGCTGTGTGGATGAAAAGCTTCCGAACTCTGGAGCTGGGTTGATCGATCCCTCCTTGATTCCCGGCGTTCATTGTATCATTCGCTTGATCCTTTTTGCCTCCGAATCGTTTCCATTCGATGCTCATGTCCCGCCTACGGTGCGATAGTACTAATCCAACAGCCAATCAAATAATGCACCATCTGGTAATTACCATGCGCTGAATCTGATTCGGCCATATCCAGCAGCTGTTTGGCCAACGTATGCGGTACATCCGGCCTGCAAAACAAAAATCCATGGGAGTGAAATAGATAAAGGGCACATTGTTAAAAATCCGTAATGCAGACAAGAAAAACTTACCCTCAAAACTAGCTCGATGATTTCGTTTATGCCTGCCCAGGGCTCGACTGCTGTTTATCCCCGGGTTTCACTGCGACCGCAGTGAAAAAAGCCTCCCTGGGAACGTTACTGACCAAACGATGTTGTTGATTTTGCAGGTTGTGTCTTGAGAAGCGTTTATTTTTTCATCAGGTGAGCGACATCACAAACACAATAGCGTTTAACTGTTTGCCAAAGTATCGAATAGAAGTGAATTATAGTAAATTGCACTGGTGTTGGTGTGTTGTGCAAATATGAAGGCCAACATTTTGATATGGGGTAACCTCATATTGCCACAATATTAAAGAAGTTTACATCGCCATATTGTTGAACAATGCGTGGAGAGTACTATATAGTGCTACTGTCAGACATGGTTTGACCAAACTGTTGTTTATAGGCAACAGCTCCTGGTTTTACACTGTTCAACAATAAAATAAGTTTTTGAGAAAAACTAACCTTTTCAGCTAGGGCAAATTTACTGTTTGGACTTTATGTCAAGCGTTTTTTATTTCTATGCGGGGTATTGTCGCGCTTATCTTTTATTAGAGTCCTGCGGCGGTCGTACGCTCGCAATGCATACCGCCGCATGACAGTCGCAAGGCAAAACAAAAGAAAAAGTGTTTCCGCCAAAAACAAAAGCACGTGGGTTTCGCGAAGTGACAGATGTTTTTGAATGTATTTGTGACGAACGGCAAGAGTAGCTCAGTGGAATGAGTGTTCTTGCTGTCAAACCCCATATAGTGGAATTATATACTTCTAAATCTGGTGACGCTGTTATGATTAGTGACTGTCGCGCTAATATCAGAAGCCAGAGGCAGATAATCGCCATATTCTGATTTTTCTTGAGAGGCATAATATTATATCTGTGGTGTTGATCTCCGTAGGCAAATTACTTAACTGGTCGATGTTACAGTCTGTTTATAACACAGTCCCGCAAAGAGTGAAACCAAATTTACCTATCGAACTGTACCTATCGAGCACGCCAGCAAAATTATGAAAACAAAGTCTGGCGAAGAAGAAGAACAACAATAAAAAAGTCGTCTTTGCATGTCTCTATATATACAGTCTCTAGTCGATGTAATCAAAGGTATAGGGCACTGCATTGTTTTGATTATGTATGGGATTTTGACGTTTCTTGGCCTTGTTGTTAACAAAATTTCTGTTAGAGTAAAAGAGAAGGAGAGAATTTCATGCAGTGCCCTATAGCATAAAACATGCAGGGGTATCCATTGTGCTACTTGTCATGAAAATTCACCAGCTTAAAGGTGCCATAGAGACTGTTTGTCATCATGCCAAATATTTGCCATGGAAGCCCGACATTCATCCAAGGTTGCTATGATTTACGTTTTGTTGTTCATTTGTTGGGCGGGTTTGACCAAATATTTGTCATGTCTAATGGGACCTTTATTAACTGTGTATTTTTTTTTTTATTTTTAGGGAAGCATACAGAGCATGGAATGAACGATCTGAAAATTGTGTTGTACCAGAGTCTAATATTCAGCCCCTTTTTCGTGATTTTAAATTATTTCCGACATCTGAACAAGGTTTGTACTTTATTGTAAATTACTAATTGACCAGAATGCAATATGAATGTTACAAGTGTTCGGAGGTAACTGGTTAAAAAAATAAATTTGAATGTATACTAAATACCATCACATGCAAGACAAACGACGTCATGCAATATATTGCATAACTATAACTCATAACTATAGTTATGAGACATCGCATGATTGTGAGAATAGCAATTATTTTTATGTTTTAGAGTTAATATGCGTTTGTTCAAACAATTTTAAATCTTTTTAGTACATGACATGTTAAGAACTGCAAGGCTAATCGTGCGAGGTTGCAGTAATTGTAACAAAGCATCCAAACAAAATAACGGATTGACATTCGGAGAATTCTCAGTGTTGTTAACAGATATACGTAAAATAAGGTACCACTTGCTTTTTATCAGTATTGGAAAGTTAAAAGTAAACATTTTATGGTTTTCATACGAAATAGTCATTTCCGGAGGTACAGTATCGGACAAAACAATAAGACCACCAGTCATTTTTTATACAAATTGAAAAGTTTGACGATGTGATGCTCGGTTTCTAGTGAATCGATTTGGCTGAAATTTTGGCAGTCGCCATGGAGTAACGTGAATTTCGATTTGTATTTAATTGATTCAGTTCTGTTCACTACATCAAAAGTTACAGATATACGAAACGACAAAATAATAGGACCATTTTCAGATTGCCATGATCTAAGGATATATGAGAGTATCTGATACTTGATGATTGATAAACAAGTACGAAAATTAAGGATGCCATTTAAATTTGGGGACATTTTTTTTTGTTTTGATCACAAATAATCATCATGAAAATCTGGTGTTAGAATTTTGTCGCGCCGTATATCTGTAACTTTGGAAGTAGTGAACATAACTCAATCAATTTGATACAACTCAAAATTCCAGTAATTCCAAGTCGGTTGTCAAAATTTCAGCCAAATCGGTTTACTAGCAACCGAGTACCATATTGTCAAACTTGGCCATTTTGTATGAAATAGGACCGGTGGTCTTATTGTTTTGTCCGACACTGTATATCTCTAGAGACTATGAACCGATCGAGCTAAAAATTTGACACAGAACTAAAAATTATCCGTATTTTGGCGAATGAACCTAGGTTTAAAACCTCTATAATAAAAAAAAAACGTATTTTGTATTTCCATAGAGTTCAAGATATTTCACAGGCAAAATGTTGAGTATCTGTTGGTGCCAAGTTGGATATAAAACAGTAAACAATTTTGATCCTCATAATTCAAAAACAAAAATAATTTTGAAATAATCTGATGGCTCTTTATTATCGGGCTGCGAAGTTTTAAAACAAGCCACATGGAAATCAAAATTGTTTATTTTTTTTAGTTTGGCACCAACAGACACTTTACAATCTACATTTTGCCTATAAAAGTTCGTGTAGTCAATGGAAATTAAAAATACAGGTAATTTTTAGTTCACAGACACCAGACACCACAATCCTGACATCCAAAAATGGCTATTTTTGAATGGAAATCAGAAAATGTTTACTTTTTATCCACAATCCTGTACATTCATATAATTTAAATGAATTTGTTTTCTAGGCACACATCCATATATAATAGTCATGACATTATTCAGCCATCTGGGAATAGTGTTACAGATTCATCCCAAACTAGCAAAGTAACTAATTCAGAGCTCGATGAACAACCTACACCAAACAATGAAACCACATCAGGTCCAGAGGTTTTTCTGGGAGGCTCCTGTAATCCAACAACTTGGCGAGCAGATGTGGCAATACCAACGCTGAAGAAACTGGGAATTACTTTTTTCAATCCGGTAATTGAAAAATGACTACAGTCAGGTTTCTTTACGCCGGGGATACGTACCGCGTAAAAAAATAAGCTCAGTTCAAAATCCAAAAAAAAAACCGCGTAAAAAAAGTCTCACCATTTCTCGACGAATCATGCAAAAATAAAACGATGATTTTACGGCCGCTTGAATGAAAACCGCGTAAAAAAACCTGACTGTACACCTATTTTCTCTTTCTTGCTATTTTTTATTAATTTTATCAGTCAGATAATTTTGATTTCCCTATATTGTACATGTAAATGTGATGTAAACATCACATCACATTTCACTTAAATTTTTCTATTTTTGTTGACTTGTAGTGGGAAAATATACCAATGACTAGCAGACCCAACGTGGCTAGCCACTTTCCAAATAATGTATTTTTTTTTTTTTTTGATCCTTTTGACAATTATCTTTCTTTAGAGATAAAAGTTGTGTTTAATTTTTTTTTCTATCTGTATTAACGAGATTTTTAGCCCTATGCTAGTTCATCTCGGGACCCACGCTTTACATTTCACTCAGCATTGAGCATTTTGTTGAGAAGCGCCAGAAGGTATACTATGTAATCAATCTTGCTTCATAAACGACAGTTGTAGGGTTCTTATACATGGAACGAAAGATACTTCTAGAACATTCTTCAGGATTTATACAGCAATGCATTGCAAATTAGCCTACGGCATTGCTCTACGACTCTTTTGAAACTAATACAATGATTCAACCAATGCAACAATGTACTTAAGCATCACTGAAACGATGCAGGAATGCAGCGATGCACCAATGCAATGATGCACAAATGCAACGATGCACCAATGCAATGAACAACAATATACCGATGCAACGATACAACAATGCAGCGATGCATCATTGCAACAATTGTGCGATGCCCCAACGCAACGATACATCAATGTGACAATAGTGACAATGACAATCTGAGTAATCATTAGTAATCTTGAGTAATCAATAGTAATATTGGTAATCAATATGTAATCATAAGTAATCAAGGTAATCACAAGTAATCATGGTTATCAGAAATAATCAATAATAATATGAGTAACCAGTAGTAATCTTGAGTAATCAATAGTAATCTTGGTAATCAATAAGTAATCAAGGTAATCACAAGTAATCATGGTAATCAGAAGTAATCATTAATAGTTCTAGGTAATCAATGGCAATCAGATGTAATCAATGGCAATCAAATGTAATCATATAGGTTATCAACGGTATCGTATAACCAAACAAAGTAATCATGAGTTATTAGTTGTAATCATATGATAATCAGAAGTAATTTGAGTGATCAGTAGTAATCTTGAGTAATCAATGGTAATCAATAAGCGAGTCAATAAGGAATCATTAGTAATCATAAATAATCAATGTAATCATGGTAATCAGAGGTAATCTGAGTAATCTGTAGTAGTCTTGAGTAATCAATAGTAATCTTGGTAATCAATAAGTAACCATAGTAATCACAGTAATCAATGAGTAATCAAAGTATTTTTTGCAGTAGTGACAGGCGAGGTGACAGGTAATCAATTTAGTTATTTATTTATTTTTTAACTAAAAAATTGGAAGAGCGAAAACCTCCTTTGAGTGATTTTCAATCAATTTAGTTGGAAACCCCTTGAATAGTGGATGCTGACAATAGAGCTAATAAACTATAGAGGAAGAATGTCGCTGGCGTCGCCGCCGCAACATCTCTTGCTGGCGGAGATAGGCAGGGATATAAGTGTAAAAGCGAATAAGTATTCAGTTTGACAGATAGATACCCGATATGTTCCCGAGCGAGAACAAAGGGAACACCAGCGACATTCGTCCTCTATAGTTTATTAACTCTATTTTGCTGACAGCTGGCTGCCCAATACACGTTAAAACACATTTGCCAAGAATTTCAGCGATTTACACGATTATTACCCAACCACGAACGCTTCAACCAAGAGAGCGTGTTTGCAAACGCTTGTTTCATGATGAACACAAAAACATCATCATAACATCATAACATTATCCTCATATTAAAGCACCAGAACCGCTCTAGGAGTTTTCAATTTTCAACCGATTTCCGGACTCCAAACCAGGGAGGGTGCAGGCACGTCAAACTCGAACAAACTACGCCTACCTAACATGCATCGAGCGGGCCTTCCCAAACAACACAATGCGATTTCGCGGGCCACCCCCATCGACAAAACAAACCGATTTCCAAGCAGGATTCGACTAGACTTCTGGTCGCGTTGCCAGTCACACTAACACACTCGCAAAAGATGAGCAGTAGGCCTACCTTCTTCTTCTTCTTCTTATTTCTGGCGAGCCGACACCGTTCGGCATCAGCTCTAGTTTAACGTCCGCCTATTTCTGGTACTAAGCCTAAACACGGACGGTCAGGGAGACATCCACACACACCTGACACCCTACATATCGAACCCATCAACACATGGGCCGGGACCTACGGCTTTACTTCCTATCCGAGGGAAGGCGTGATCAGATATTTTTGTCTCAGAAATACCGACGGCGTCGACTAGGATTGAACCTAGACCGACTGGGGTGAGAGGCAACCACGCTTACCACTACACCACCGACGCCGCTTAGGCCTACCTTGCCGCATGCGGATCCCCTGCTCCAAGCAAAACGAAAACAAAAACAAGCGAGAGTAGAGGCAAATATTTCAAAATGGTGAAAACAAAACACTGATTTTTTTCGGAATAAAATTTTTCAATATAATCTAAATAAAATGTGTGGGATTATGCTTGAATCACATGCTGGCTTGCTTTTAGCATGATAAAACGGTGTTAAATCAATTTTGTGAACGAAAATAGATATTTTCTTGATTGGCCGTTACGTCCTTCTAATGGTACTAAAATTGAATAGTCTATTTTACGAAACAACAACATTGTTGATATTGATATTCACACTCACGGGCTTCGACGCGACCTCCTGTCAAATTTTCATTCATGAAATGAACGATCAGCTGATCGAAAACGTCTCGTAAAATGGCTCATAGAGGGTAGGCGCAATTTGTTCCCAGTTGACAACCAGCTTACTCCCCTGAAAAACATTGAGATGTCCAAAAAATGTATCACGAAACCTAATGCAAGCCTATCCATATACGTGAGAACAAAAGATGTTTACAAAGTTCTTACAGATAGATTAACACGGGAAATCTGAATACAAACCACTAGGGTAAACAGGTATAATATGCCCCCCCTAAGCAGAAATGGCTCCTCCTCTCCTCTCCTCTTCTTGGCGTAACGTCCTCACTGGGACAAAGCCTGCTTCTCAGCTTAGTGTTCAATGAGCACTTCCACAGTTTTTAACTGAGAGCTTCCTCTGCCAATGACCATTTTGCATGTGTATATCGTGTGGCAGGCACGAAGATACTCTATGCCCAAGGAAGTCAAGGAAATTTCCTTTACGAAAAGATCCTGGACCGACCGGGAATCGAACCCGTCACCCTCAGCATGGTCATGCTGAATACCCGTGCGTTTACCGCCTCGGCTATATGGGCCCCTAAGCAGAAATGGCAATATATCTAAAATTGGCGCCTTATTCCATCTATTGTCCACTGCAAATCGTTGTTTCTGAAGTCAGTAAAGTGTTGCATGAGAACTTTACCTCTGGAGGGGCGGCTATGGAAGCTTTGAAACGTTTTCCGAAAAACGCCAAAAGCCTCGATTTCAGACTTTTTGATATTTTTATTGCTTTTCTATACCAATCAACTAACGGATCAGCTTGATGGCAATTAGTCATCAATATTTAAGATTCCCAATCGATCTCGCATGTGAAAAGCGCTTGAATCGCTACAAAATAAAGGGGGGCGTTTTGCCCCGATGGGGCGTATTATGCCCTTTTACCCTACCACATAGGAATTTGGATTGGTCAATAGCCACCGGATCAAATTACACATTTAAATCGGCCTATTAAAAAGTTTCGTCATTTACACAAAATTGTTGTTGATTTTTACTTTTTTATTCCTACACGGAAAATCCAAACTACCTAATATTTGGGTTGATTTTACTCAAAATTGAGTATATCGAATAAACTCGTTACCCAAAATTAGGTTGTTTTCCCTCTCTGGCTCACCGATGTTGTCATAAACAAACAGAGATGCATCTAAGGGCCCATATAGCCGAGGCGGTAAGCGCACGGGTATTCAGCATGACCATGCTGAGGGTGACGGGTTCGATTCCCGGTCGGTCCAGGATCTTTTCGTAAGGAAATTTCCTTGACTTCCTTGGGCATAGAGTATCTTCGTGCCTGCCACACGATATACGCATGCAAAATGGTCATTGGCAGAGGAAGCTCTCAGTTAATAACTGTGGAAGTGCTCATAGAACACTAAGCTGAGAAGCAGGCTTTGTCCCAGTGAGGACGTTACGCCAAGAAGAGAGAGAGAGATGCATCTACCCAAAGGGCCCAATTCGCCAATTTGGGTAGATTGGGTAGATTGACCCCAATAAGCCAATTTTGGGTAAATGTCGGTTTACTAAAAATTGAGTTGAATGAGGGGGGGTCTTAGGTTGAATTTACCTACTCTTGAGCTGAGTGTCGCGGACTGACTCAATATGCTCTCTCAGCGGGAGCCAAACATTGCCAAACATTGAAGATAGAGGTTATGTTAAACCTTGCTGTACCTGTGTGCTTGATTGAGCAGTATTGTTATCTAGGTGCTGCGGATATAATCAAAACTGTTGTCACGATATCTCCATTTGCCGCTATCAATCCGTTGGAAAGCGAGGAGAAGAATAAACATTGTTTTGAGCCCATTTTAACTAATTTTGTAACAACTATCCATCCAAATTTCCATCGCGAATGGAAAATAATAAACTTTGAACACGACAACAAAATTGGAATAATGGTGGATTGATCATGTTTACCATTTCCGAACAGCGTCGCGACGGCATGTTTGACAACTGCGCTGATAGAGGTGTTTGCAAGAAAATTGAACGCTCGTGCGTGTTTACAAGCTGTGTGCCGGGAGTATGTTGGTGTGTGTTGGCTAGCTTGAGAAATAAAACCGTTTCTATCCGCAGCACCTAGCTCTTGAGTATGTTTAGCTGGGAGTAAAGGCAATCTAGGGTCTGGGACCATTTGGGCAGGAGCACCTATTTTGGGCACTTGCTGCTATAACTCAGTCAATTTCAAACCGATTGACTTGAATTTTTGAACATAGCTAGATACTGCGCCTTCCTGATCGTGTTTCAAAAATCAAGTCAATCGGTTCAAAATTGACTGAGTTATAGCAGCAAGTGCCCAAAATAGGTGCTCCTGCCCAAATGGTCCCAGACCCTACATAGCGTGAGTTTAATCGATTTACTCAAATTTTGGCTTATTGGGCCGAACTATGGAATTGCGTCAAAAGAACTCAATTTTGGGTAGTTTGGCGGTTCCGTGTAAAATCGTACACGGAGAGACGAAACTACCCAAAAGTGAGTTCTTTCCACCCAACTTCGGAGTTGCGTGCGTCAAGCCCAGGCCCCTGGCACCAATGAAATTTATCGTAGCCAACATCTAACTGCCTTATACTCATGTTCGTGCAAATTGAAACGAGCGTGTAATCAACAAACACAGCTTTTGTTTGATGTTGTGAGCCACACACGAAATCACATTCACAATGCGTGTTTGTTGGGTTGCTTTATTAAACTAATCGCATGCTCCTCTTACCGTACAATAATATTAAAGCGAGTTTGAAGTGTTTTGTGATCATAAGCGGTGGAAAAAATGATTCCAAAAACTGATCAACAAACCAAAATAAACGTTAAACAAAAAATTGTTGATGTTTTCCATTTGACAGTGGGCGCTATTTATTAGCGCCCAGGACATCCTGTCTACCATGATTCCAATGCATTGATATAGGCCGTGTCATGGGCCTGGTCAAGCCAATTTTGAGTTGATGGAATCGATGTTTTTGTTGGGTTGTTCCCGCTTGCTTCCATGTGAAAAAAATACCAAATTTTAAGTTTTTTCCACCCAACCGAAATTTTGAATAGGTTGTATTCACTCAAATTTGAGTACTGTGCTAGAAACTCAGTGTTGGCTTGACGCACGGAATGCAAAAGTTGGGTTGTTTTTCTCTTCACTCTCTGACAACAGTAGAAAGAGCGCATGAAAAGGGAGATGAAAAAGAACTCAAAATTGAGTTTAAAAGTACCTAATTTTGAGTTTTTCAGTTTCTCCGTGTACAAATGTGCATGCTAGAAAAATTTTCACGATGAAAACAAACTTTCGATATTGTCGTCGCGGTTGAAACCCGAAGTTTCCCCACACCCGACAATCGAATTTTCTCAAAATCCATGCGTGAAACAGGTGAAACCTAACGTCGGACGTAGTGCGCTGGACAGCGGATCTGGTCCTCTATCCAGCGCACTGTGCCCGACGTACGTCCGACACACGGTTAAGGAGAAAAAGCGATTTTCGCGTGTCAAAAATTCCGATTTTCAACTGCACGAACAATAGTGATGGTACACGGAACCGCCAAACTACCCAAAATTGAGTTCTTTTCACGCAATTCCATAGTTCGGCCCAATAAGCCAAAATTTGAGTAAATCGATTAAACTCACGCTAGGTAGATTGCCTTTACCCCCAGCTTAAAAATATACTCAAGAGTAGATAAATTCAACCTTAGACCCCCCCTCATTCAACTCAATTTTGAGTAAACCGACATTTACCCAAAATTGGCTTATTGGGGTCAAGGACCCCCTTTGGGTAGATGCATCTCTGTTTGTTTTTGACAACATCGGTGAGCCAGAGAGGGAAAACAACCTAATCTTGGGCAGCGAGTTTATTCGATATACTCAATATTGGATGAAATCGATCCTATGCAGAGATAAAACAATGCAACGAATTGTATAGCTGTCATGAACATTTCAATGAAACATTTCAAAGGGTGACGTGAGGACAGACTACTCTGGGTTATCATGGAGTAACACTTTTTGGATCTTTTTCGAAAAAAATGTATTTTTTATATATCAATGTCATTAAATTTTAGTTTTGATATCCAAAGATATTCTACTTCAGTTCTCAAGATATCTCTATTTAGATACATTAGAGTCTATTAGGATTGGAGGAAAAACACACTTAGTAATTTTTGTGCGGTATTGTAAATTTGACTTATTTTCCTCTATATGGATGAAAATGTCAAACCGGTATACACGGAAAAATATTAAAACCCAAAGAATAAGTTTTAAAAACTCAAATTTGGCTAAACTGCTTTTAGTTTTAACTCAAAGT
This sequence comes from Aedes albopictus, assembly GCF_035046485.1. Classification (NCBI taxonomy): domain Eukaryota; kingdom Metazoa; phylum Arthropoda; class Insecta; order Diptera; family Culicidae; genus Aedes; species Aedes albopictus. The sequence continues at coordinate 263,967,452 of NC_085137.1, read as the reverse complement.
TGGGTTGTTTTCTCCCTCGCCCCACTGCAATGTTGTCGAAAACAAAGAGAGAAGCACCGACGCATCCGCTGCTCTTCCGTGGAAGAAGCCAAATTTGGGTTTTCTTGAGTTAACCCAAATTTGCGTCATTTGAGGCCTCCGTTGGGTGAAAATAACTTACCAGTGGGTTAATTTTTTTTGCCGCTCTCAAACGAGAACTACTCACTCACCACTTTCGCTGTTTGACGCAAATTTGAGTTATTCCACGGAAGACCGGGATTGCGTCAAAACAACTTAAATTTGGGTTGATTTGTAGTTCCGTGTAACTTTATTCGTCGTAAGAAAAAATTACATTTTATTATGTTGCATCAAGCATCAATATATTGTTGATAAACGTTCAAAATTTCATTTGATTCGGATTACTGGTTTCGGAGATATGAGAGTTCAAAAATTGGTTATCTAAAAAATAGTATTTTACTACAACGCGTTGTAGTATTGTAGTTGCAACGGTTCTACAGGGTGCTTGCGATATTTTTGCACTAAATCATATCGTAATCATAAAACACGTTTTAAAAATAACTCGACAATAGATCTATACTAAATGATTTTTTCGCGAACAATTGTGATTATTTCAATGATTTAGGAAGAAAAAAGTGGCCCTAATATCGATAACCTTTTTTGAACGATCCTGAGAACCGCTGCAAGTCCGTTTTAGTGTTGTTCTCTATATGTATTTGGTCAACAATTGTGTTATTTTAGGTAAAACTAGAATATTTTTTTTGTACGAGGAGCTCCAATGGAATCATCGTTATGTGTGCCGTTCAAAAAATATCCCATAAATTTGAAAAAGAGGTTTCTAGAAGACGAAAATGCGAACAACTTGAGTATGAATATATATACTCAGGAAAATTGCCTCATACTTAATGGCAAATGTCCATGTGCCAAACCACATCCAAAGTATATGCAACCAATACCCGATTACGCAGGCAAATTAGCACATGAATAGTATGTGCTCTAAATTGTATGAGTCGCTGCTGTATGGTGCCTCATCAAAAGTATGAGTCGCACTAATGGAAAACATTTGTTTACCCCCATTGCAAAAATCCATGTCCCGGACACATAAATGAAATTAAAGTTTTTTTTCCAGTGTGGAGCAGCTGCATACTATGTGCATTTTCTCAGCTGTCAAGAACGCTATGGAGCTGATTTTTTTCAGTGTAGTTGGGGGATTTCATAGGCTTGTTACCTACAAAAAACTACATCGCTAAAATGGAAGATAGCGGAGAAATAACTGGAAGAAGTCGGAAATTGTAATTTGAGCAATGGTATTGTGGATTTGGAAGAAAACCGAAGAATGAGCATCGCTCAAACTTCACTGCATTACTAGCGAACTTAAGGGGAAATGAGACGAACTCACCATGGTAGTCAGAAGCATTTTTCCATGGTGAAAACAAAAACTAATTTCACACAAAATTCCGAACTTGCTAAACTATTGTACCCGTGCGCTTACTATTTTTAATAAATTAATACTTTTCAGTTTGCGTTTTCGCAAAAAAAAGCCGATCGACCAAGCGATCGACATTTGCGAAACAATTTTTCTAATTAATAGCGGCTAGCGTACCGTTTCACCTTAACCACCAACACCACATGCTCACTCACGAAAAATTTGGCGCGCTCGGACTGACAGACGCCCAGGTAGGATAAAGTCGTGATTGTCGACACGGCGTCGGACTGAAAACGAAAACATCAGGGATGCATGTCGGGTCGGATGAGGAATGACAGAAAGTTCGCTGAAAACTTCGCTTCGCTAGTGCAACTGGCGAACTCCGATTTGGTGCTGCGAGGTCAATATTCTACTTGGGCTGCTCAAACATTTATGAGAAAATTTAAAACTAAAATATCCTAAGTCTGATCACCTCAATTTGCTGTTTTAGACTCCAATAAGCTGCAGCACAAATTTGAGCTGAATTGAAAAGGTCTTAGGTATCGCTTGACTAGTCTGAAGTTTATATGGTAAAACTGGTACAAATATGTGCAGAAATGGCATAGTTTTAGTTTTCTGCCACTAGATGACACTGGAAGCATTCAATAACCCTTATTTTTAGTACATATTATTATAGGGAATTCTATGCGGAACATCTTTGTTGAAGACCGCTAAGTGATCCGATGCTTGCTAAAAAAAGTTGTAACCTAGACTTAGTGTACACGCTAAGAAAAAGTTACTCTAAAATGAGTAAGATTCACACAAAACTGAGCTAAACTGGAACAGCTCAAAAATGAGTAAATTGTATTTCCAGTGATAGCGCTGGCCCAAGTGCAAAAATCCAACTGGTTTAAGCCGTATAATATTCTTCGCCTCATCAAGAATATTATACGGCTTAAGCTGATGAGATTTTCGCACTTGGGCCAGCGCTATCGCTGGAAAAAAATTTACTCAATTTTGAGTTGTCCCACTTTAGCTCCAAAATGAGTGAATTTTCTGACCGTGTATCGAAAAAACAACCAGTTTTTATTCATGCTATTCGATAATGTGTTAAAATCACCACGTCAAAATTATTTAAATTATAATTTTTGAAGCATACGTCTCGTGTATCACTATCGGGCTTCTACACATTACATTTTATTGATTTCGTTTTATTTATTATGCCTCTCAAGAAAAATCAGAATATGGCGATTATCTGCCTCTGGCTTCTGATATTAGCGCGACAGTCACTAATCATAACAGCGTCACCAGATTTAGAAGTATATAATTCCACTATATGGGGTTTGACAGCAAGAACACTCATTCCACTGAGCTACTCTTGCCGTTCGTCACAAATGCATTCAAAAACATCTGTCACTTCGCGAAACCCACGTGCTTTTGTTTTTGGCGGGAACACTTTTTCTTTTGTTTTGCCTTGCGACTGTCATGCGGCGGTATGCATTGCGAGCGTACGACCGCCGCAGGACTCTAATAAAAGATAAGCGCGACAATACACAACAAATAGTAGAACCCGAAATGTTATTGGTCGCGCTAGTGTAAAACATAGTATCTGAAAATATTTTCTCATACCACCACGTTTTTGATTATTAATGGTTTTATATTTTTCACAGTTCACTAGAAATATGGTGCATTTGATGATGTGGGATTTATATTTTTATTGCAACCCATTGAAATATTCCTGTTTGAAAGTTAGTGCAAAATTACCGCACGCACCCTGTAACTTCGCGAAAGATTATTATTAACCAATCGCGCTCAAATTTGTACCATTGATGCACATATATTGTGGATTTACCGGCTACTTGTATTCTACCGGCTACTTGAGTAGCCTTTACAAAGTAGCCGTTTTCATATAAAAATCAGCTTGATCGTCAAAAAATGAATGTCGCTGAATAGCTAGTGGCAACGAGGAATAGCGCATTCAATAAAAATGTTTAAAAACATTTTTAAGTTACTCTTTTTATAAAACGGCTACTTTGAAGGCCATACTGAAGCGACCGGTAGAATACAAGTAGCCGGTAAATCCACAATAATAGGTTGACAAACAGTCAAAATTTGAGAATTTTTGATGCACTCCATGAATGGTTACAGCATGTTGAACTTTTTTGTGAGAGAAAAAAAGTTGCCTACCCCCTGTATTAGAATTTCATTGGTATGAGATTGAGAAGAAGTTTTTGAAAGTTTGTCATTATTAATTGGCTTCTTTAGCGATGATGAGATAATTCCATATTCTAAATCAGCATGCAAAACTGAGCCAGAATCCAAATTTTCATGAATTTTGGTGCGGGAACCTATTTAAAAATCAATTTGAAGTTTGTGTGCTAGTGATTTGTCGAGTTACCCCTCGTCGCATTTTGTACTGGATGGAACTGTCAAACTGTTACCCAGCTGTCAAAAGGTGATTTCAAAAAATCTGTTTGAAATTGATTTTTGGTACCAAAATAAAGCTCTAAAAATCTGAAAAAAATCATGGTGGCTCAGAAAAAAGTGCTCTTTCGTATAAAAAAAACGATACATTTATCTTAATTTAAAAACCCAATTGCGTTAGTACCTGAAGATATCTGACAACAATCTGTCTCTAGCGTCAAATTATCCAAAAACTCGTTTGGTGACAGGAGCACGATGTGCAATGGTAATTTCGTTTCGTTGGATCTAATGTCCGCAGGAATCGGGTTTAAGATCTCACCTCTATGGAACTTGATGCCTCGGTGCGCCAAAGGTGGCTTTGCGCCATTGCCAGTGCACAGTGGTCCACAAACCAGATTTACGAGGGAAGATGCATTCAACGCCTTTAAATGAGTTTTTAGGCAAATCTGGTCTTCTACAAAGTTATCCCTAATAATAAGGCCCTGTTTCCAATGTGCATGAAATTAGGGTGGTCTATATTTTCAAAGAAATTGGTAACTAAACTTTTTTATTTGCAAGAATAAATGTATACATTCTTCAGGAAAGTTATAAATCTATGAATTTTGAGCAAGTTTGCTGAAGACACTTTTTATGTAGCTTTGAAATTAACCGATCTAGAGGTATTTTTCTGAGTAAGCTTAGGGTGGTTCAAAAAAAATCTTGTTTTCTGGCGTTAACCTTTTCAGTTTCGATTTTTCATCAAAGTCGCCCAAGAATCACTTGTAGAGCATTTGAAGACGCGTCGTTTCGTGCACTGAGATGGTCGTTATCTCTTTTGGTTCAATAGTTACAGGCCTTTTTCTTGAATAATCATAGTTTTTTAAAAAAGTGTTATGGTGGATTGGGGCAAACATAAAAAATATCATTTGCTCGCATTCAAAAGAAGAAATGTTGTTATAAAACATATCAAAAATTAGAGGGGTGTTATTTTTGTAACTCAAGTGAAAAATACTTGAAAAGTGCCTTTTTTTCTAGAAAATCATAAATATCTTCTGAAAGGAATGACGTAGCAACATTCTCAGCGCACGAAAATGCGAGTTTTTGGAAGCTCAAGATACATGAAAAGAGGGCCTTATGTTTGGGCACAAATTTGTAGAAGACCATACTAATCTAGAAAATCATTTGAAGAGGGCTGTCCATAAACCACGAGGTCATGAGGGGGGGGGGGTGTCAATGACCATTTTGTATGGACAAATAAAAATTTTGTATGGACTAATCACCAGGGGGGGGGGGGTTGAGAAGTCCCAAAAAATGACCACGTGGTTTATGGACAGCCCCAAGGCGCTGTATGCATCTTTCCTCGTAAATCTGTTTCGTGGACCATTGTGCAGTGTTACAAGTTGTGCGGGGAAAAAGTGAAAGGTTTTAAAGTCATGTACCAAAATTCAACATACCCCCCAGACAACCAGTAATCGTATACGATGATGCATAAAATGATAAAGTGGAGGCCGAGGTGGAGGCCATATGCGTGCATACCTCCATTTAGGCGCATGTAAAATGTACGCATATCGCCTTCACTTTATCATCTTATGTAGCATCTTATACGATCACTGGTTGACTGGGCCGACAGTTATAGTTAGACAAAACATTAGACAAATAACGACACAAGTATTTACCCCCTGAGGAAGGCGCCCACCAAGCGTCGAAACGTTGGGATAACAACAAACTTCGTTAGTTATTAAAGACTGCGTAGCCGAAAAACTTTTAATATAAAAATAGCTTGGCGGTGATTTTTTTTTGTTATTTGCTGCAGTTTTCCTTTGGTGATGTTTTGACATTTTTCTGCTTTTCCTCGCTTTATCGGCAGCTTTTTGCTGTAGTTTACGACTTTGCTTCCGTTCATCATAGTCAGTCCAGTCATTTTTCCAGATTGTTTCGCCATCCTGATTGGGCTGTGGGTTGTATTAGGTTCATTATCATTCACTGCTTCAAGGGGAACTTTATTCTATTGAAAATCCGTTTTGTGATAAATGGCTCGGAGGGCCAAGTTATTACTATCAATAGTATGAATACTCCTTCATGAAGGTCAATGACACCGGCACCCATCTTTGGTTTAGTATCACCCATATTCTTCTAGTTTTGTTCCAAAGACTAGCGCGCTGAGATCCGTTATTTTGCACCGCCAGATATTTAAATTTTTCAGCATATAACTCATCACGCCGTCGAGATAAGGCACATTCTACCGTGACGTTACAACGTTTCTACGCATCCGTAGTCAGATTTTGTACTTTAATTCATAAAAACGACTGTAAACCTCAAAATATTTTATCATATTCAGATTCCTTGTAAAATTTCCGATATGTTTGACCTGTTTAACATTTAGTTTTCATTAGAAAAATTTGTTTAAAATGCGTATTAGTAGCGTGACGTTACAACGCGCTAGAATTCGACCCCCTCTACCGCGCAACCAACATCAAAATTTGCTCGGATTTGTATTTTAAACTGAAAATTTCTCCCACCATTGAAATTTATTGGTTTGTTCTTCAATGCAGTGAAATAAAACATTCACATTTCGGATTCGTTTTTTGGATAATCGACTTTTACATTTCGTGACGTTACAACGTTCAGTTTCAAACAGGGTTCTGCTCGCGTTGTAACGTCACGAAAATGCACATCATTTTTTAATCATAATAATCAGACAAAATTGCCCGAATTTGTGAATATATTATTGCATCATTTTTACTGCTCCAAGAGCTACTTTATTCTATTAAAAAATCGTTTTGTGATAAATGGCTCGGAGGGCTAAGTTATTGCTATCAGCAGTATGAAAACTCCTTCATGAAGGTTAATGGTACCCATCTTCGGCCTAGTACCACCCATATTCATCTAATATTGTCCCAATGACTAAACCGTTGATATCCAATACTTCGCACCGCCAGATATTTAGATTTTGCAGCATAAAACTAATCACGCCATCGAATTAAACATTTTTTCAATAATTTATGCAATGTCATTGATTAAGATGTGCGAGCAGTTATTGAACCAAAGACATACCTGAGGATCTGAATACCACTTAGGGGCATCAATTTATGTGATTCCAGAGACAAATAGACCTAGTTCTGACAAAAAAAAATCCATCATATATATGTCAGAGTCATAATTACTTAGAGAGTTAGTGTCTTCGGTAAAATTGTTTAATAAGTCAAAAACTTACAGCTTATTAACTATTGGATGTGAGATTCAGACACACTGGGAGACGCTTATTAAAAGTTTACAATAATTTAGAATTTCTCAAACAAATTTTGATTAGTTGAGAAACTATTTTTTGGCAAAATCTTTGGGCACTTTATAGGAAGTTACAACATGTTGAATATTTTTTGAATAAATATAAAGTGCACTATTTTTCAAAATTTCAACTACCACTAGTCAGTTAGAAACTTGAACCAAACGGCTTTTAAACTGAAAATTCTGGACAAGATAAACAACTTTTCCAAAGACATCAACATTCTAAAAGTCTAAAGTTTAAGTAATTAGAGTCCCGAGATACATATGAGTTTCAATTTCGTAGGTGTTACGTCTGTTTGTCGGTGATTCTTGTTATATCAAAAATAGATGTAACACTGACGTAATATCCATCCCATATATTTCAAGATCCTAAAATTTAGACAGTTGATGTCCTCGACAAAATTGTTTGGCTGGTCAAGAACTTTCAATTCATGGGCCGTATGATTTCAAATCCTTCCACTAGGAGGCGCTAGAGGGCATACGCATTTTTAGTTTTACTTATCTCAGGATCGTGATTAATTGGAAAGATGGTTGCTTCATTAAAGTTGTTTGGTAGATCACTAGACTTTCAGTTTAATAGCCGTATGTTATTAATTTCTGCCACACAGTGGTGGTTTCAGTTTTCAAAAGCATGCCAATTTTATTAATTACCCAAAACACATTCAACAAGCCGAAACTTTTTATAAAATATATCAAAAATTCTCAAATTTTGACTGATACTTCCTCATCTTGTTATCTGTAATATCTACAATTTTGGACTTGATTGGTTAGCTCTACACAAAGATGGAGCGCTTCAAGCACAATAATATTTTTGACTGTGTTCTATTAAGTCTTATATCTAAGGAATAAGTGAATCAAATCAAACAAAATTTTAAAAGTTAAGAATTATATATTGATCTTTGATTACAATTTGATTTGAATACAATATGTCCAAAGTGAAAAAAGTTCCAGCTTGTAGAATACTTTTCAAAAAATTCTAATCCCTTGCCTGCTTTTGCAAAATGGAAACTAACGTCTTCTAGTGGCAAAATCTCGCATCTATTGGTAAATCAACTGCAAGTCCATTACTGACCAAACAACTTTGCCGAAGAAATCGTATTTCTATGTAAAAGGGATCCTGAGATGTATGAAATTTAAAATTTGTAAGTTCTCTCTCAAACTATCCATCAACTGTAAGTCTTTGACCAACTTAATAACTTTGTAATTTCGTCAGTGTTTCGTCTGTTGGCCACTCATATCACAGAAATTTTCGGTTTGAGTGGTACTAGATTACGATTAAAAAAATTTACAATATCGCAGTACAATTACATAGTAGATTTTGGCCAAACACCATCTCCCCGTCCTTCAAAAGTTTACGTAGTTTATTAATCGGCAATGGTACGCAATTTATAAACGATATCTCGAAAAAGAGCTCATACACAACGAGAACGAAACTGTTTTGAATATAGAACTACGTTTGTCCAATTCAGAAGCCGTCCAAGCCAGAAAGATTTGGTCTTTTCCACAGAACTTTTTTTCGTGACGTTACAACGCAAACTTCAACCAGGTGAAACTCAGGCTTCCGTGAACCGATTTTCTTTTTTTAATCTCATTTAAAAGATCTTTTCGAGTACAAAGAGCATACAAAATTTCATATTTGTAACGTTTTCCGTATTTGAATAAAATTTAAAAATGTTGATTTTTCGTGACGTTACAACGCAATAAAAACCCATACTATGATCAGCCATATTTCAGAGTTGTAAAGTCTTCCGATTAAAAATCTTTTTATGTCTTAAAATCTACATACATTTATCTACAAATGATGGAAGACTTTTGAAAAATCGGTGTGTTGGTGTTTAAAATACGATAGTTTGGATGAAAAGTGTGCCTAAAAGACTTAAAATCACGATTTTAATGTTAATCTTAATCGTCATTCAATTTATATTTATCGTAACACTAATATCATGTCGAATACATTTTTGGATGACAAAAGTAATGTAGAATGTGATAAAAATGTCAAATATGCCATAACTCAACTTTGAAAAATTGGTATTGATGATACGGGGCTGATAGAATGTGTCTACATCTTATTGAGGGGTGACCCCAAACTTTTGGTCGATAACATGAAGTGTTAATTTACTTAATAACTTTTTTTCTAGATTTTTTAGCTACGTTCTGTAAAAAGCAGTTGAAAGCTAATATATATAGTTAGGGAGTATCCATTTAGTACGTCACGCTAAAATTTGATTTTCAGACCCCCTCCCCCCTTCATACGGGTTTTTCCTATGCTTAATACATTGCTTGTCACACTTTCACAAACCCCCCTCTCCCCTAGGACCGTGACGTACTTAATGGATGGCCCCTTATAGGGTATGTGTACCCTTCCTTGGCCTAATATGCCAGCCGCCTTGACGATTTTGACCATAACTCGTAAATTAATAGCACTAGAAATGATGTGTTCACCCTATCACGCACTCTAGGCGTGCATGGTTGTCCAATTGGAAGTAAATTAGCATAAATATTCAAGAACTTATTTCATTCCGTTGCAATGATTCGATGCGATGGTATGCAATGTTGGTCTACGGTATAAAAATTGGCCTATTAGTGGATACAACTTTGGCCTATTGCTTTCCAAGCGTTAGAACCACTTATTCTTTCATTTTTTAATATTTCTGCTAAAGTATTATCTTTGTTTGTTCACCAACCTTGCTTTCAAATTACATTTTCGGAGCCAAATTTTCTCATAACTATAAATAAATCACTTAAACTAAAGTTCTTTCTTAATTGAGTAACGAAAACAACGCAACCCTATTATTGTGTTATATTTTCACAGTCACCGCACACAAAATCTTTTTTCCTGTTCGTTTTTTCTGATTCATTCGCAAACAATATTGTTGACGGCACTTTTTCGGTGTTGTTGTCGTCACTTTACTGATGGGCCAAGATTCGGGTACATAGGGAAAAAAATGTCCTCAACATGCGGCCCACATTTAATTTGTAAAATACCGTAATCCGGGGTATCATTGATCAGCGGGGTAACATTGATCGGCTTGACCCACCTCATGAAATGTTCAAACAAGCATTGTACATTGAATCAGGTCCTGCTATCGAATGGTATATCGTAATCTGCTATCATTCAGCTATTGAAGGACATGCGATTTATGGAAATTGAACTTCATAAACATTGAATTAAATCGATTTTTCCATAACTGTGTTTCGTAACGCATTGAGATACATTGTCAAACATTCATGCTTGGCGTGAATACTAGATACAATATGAGGTTCGAAATCACTGTATTACTTCAATATGATATCCTAGAGTTGGATTTAATAAACGAAACTTTTATGAAAATGCTATTTTTCAGTAAAATATACGATTTATTATAAAACGGCTATCAATTCCTTAAGCCATTGCCTACCTTTAGGCGTTATTCGTGGTTTAGAGGATTTTAATCCTAAAATAACTTAAAAAGTACATAATTTGTAAGAATTTGGACAACATATTCGAAATCAGCGACCCCGAATTTAGTAAGTAAGGGTATTTTCAACACAAATGAACATTGATCACTGACATGATCAATGTTACCCCAAATCAGCAAAATCAAAAATTAGATTAAAAAACCTATTTAAACACGTTTTAAAGTTTTACAATACTTTTTCGAGTAACTTAACACATACTCAGAGGGCCAGTACCTGTTTTAAAAATATAAAACATGTAACGTTTGCTTTACCAAGAGAATTATTCAAGAAAGATAGAAAATTCTGATCAATGTTACCCCGGATTACGGTAGTTATTTTTCGTTGAATAAATACAAATATATGAGTTCAAAATAGCGTCTTTGACCAACGCAAAAAATGTTCAGTTATCGAAAAGTCATTGCGAAATGTTCCAGAATCATGCCATTTATGATCAAGTGTACAGACTACCCACTAAGCCGAAGAATCATGGCGTCTACAAAAGCTAAACAAAGTGACATTTTCATTCAATTTTAATGCTCCAAAGTGCTAAAATTGAAACGAAATGTTACAGTTGTTTGGCGCATAGCTTTTCCGACCTCCAGTTCTATGTGTTTGTTTGAGTTTTTGGTTATTGTTAAGATAGGCCGAACGAGGGGACTATACCAACTAATCATCCCGATACCCTATATAAACAGTAATAGAGTAGAAAGCGTTCTGGTTGTTTCCGAACGGTTTCAACAAGCGCCTACAGATGGGTGACTAGCACTGGTAGGTAGTAATCAGAAGATACGTGTATCGGAGCTTGTTGAAATCAAGCTGATATACGTGTGCTGTTTTTTTTTTTGCATATTTTTTTGTCGGTCCGACAGACAGACAGAAGAAAGATAAAAATTCGTTGTCGGAGTGAATTTTTACGAAACGATTTCAAGCACATTACAAATCTTTTCGTTGTAGAAACAACGAATGGCATTTGTAAACCGAACGAGCGATTTCGTACAATGAAACGAAATATATTTTCAGTGTACCTGTACAACAGGTACAGAGATGGGCAGAAGTGCTTTCACATAACCTCAGGAGTCCTGCAAGGTTCCATCCTGGGTCCGGAGTTATGGAATGTCATGTACAATGAGGTGTTGGGGTTAGAGTACCCAGTGGGAGTGGCGATTGCCGGATTTGCAGACGACATTACACGCTATGTCTGAACCAGCAGATTATAAAAATTGAATGTACATCGGGTTTCTTTCCATAAAACATCAGTATTCAAGCTATATTTTCATTTGCAGAAGGTTTTAAAATATTCTATCGGTAAAAAATTTTCCATACATTTTGTATGGGAGAGAAATTGGCCGAAAATGAGGATTTCAAGCAAATTTGTATGAAAAACGGTCAAAAAGATGGAAAAATCAAAATTTCCCCGATAGAATATTTTGAAACCTTCTGCAAATGAAAATTTAGCTTGAATACTGATGTTTTATGGAAAGAAACCCGATGTACATGCAATTTTTATAATCTGCTGGTTCAGACATAGCGTGCATTACGCTTGAAGTCTACGGTGAAACGATCGAAGAGGTGAAGTTGACTACCGACCACTCGACCAAGGTTGTGGAGACGTGGATGAGGTCCAGCAAACTTGAGTTGGCTCACCACAAAACTGAGGTGATAGTTGTGAATAACCGGAAGTCGGAGCAGCTGACGGTGATTAGTGTACACGATTGCACTATCACATCGAAGCGCTCCGTCAAACACTTGGGCGTGATGATCGAGGATAAGCTCACCTTCGGTAGCCACGTTGATTATGCCTGTAAAAGAGCCTCCACAACTATTGCGGCACTGTTCTAGATGATGTCCAATAACTCTGCGGGGTACGCCAGTAAGCACAAGCTTCTGGCTAGTGTCGCTACGTCCATACTAAGGTATGGCGGCTCGGCGTGGGGCACTGCGCTAAGTACTTGTAAGAACGTCCTTCCAGATTGGTGGTTTGAATAGGAATGATTCTTTATTATACAAACGTCAATACCTACTTAAATCTATGACTACTACGATCCTACATCCCTCCCCTTTTCTAGTGATTGTAACATTTTATTCTAGGAAATATTTAATGTAGTATTTAATAGACTATTAATCAATATTATTCTAGTTTATATAGTTTGAAATCTTGGAGATGCTTAGGGAGCCGCTTTTGTCGTTTTCTCCCAATCAAACTTGATTCGGATTCAGTTTGTCGTTTCTTTCGTTCTTCGGTATCTGGAACCATCAATGTCATCTCGCCATTATTGGATTGAGGAATGCTTGAAGTTGTTTCTGAAATTTATATATGTATAGTATTCATTTCATTTCAAATCGAGATATTTTATCAGTAATAGTCTGTATCTATTGGATTATACCTATTTCCCCTTCATCTGGGCACAAAAACGGATTTCTATTTACAATTCTCTTGGTATGGTTTACATGTCGACTGGATATAACGCCTGTTTCAACATTTTCCAATTGTAGCCGTGTTCCATCTCTTTTAACCACCTTGTGTTGTTGAGGATTGAAATTTGGTGTTAATTTGTTCTTCCGGATGAAGTTTTTCACAACTACGAAATCTCCGACATCAATAGTGGAATCTTTAGCTTTCCTTTTTCCTTCAATGTACGTTTTTCCTTTTTCTTTGCAACGAGCATCATTTTATTTGGCTTTCTCGATATTTACTTCACGTGTAGATCGTGGTAACTTATCCCGCAAATTCCATCCGAACATGAGATCAGCAGGAGAGAAATTGGTTACTGAATGAGGTGTTGCTCGATATGCGTGTAGAAAATCCTGTAAGTCGCATTTCCAATCGCGACCCAATGTAACGCTGATTTTGATCGATCTTAACAAGGTCCGGTTTTGTCTTTCCACTTGACCATTTTGGAATGCAGCATAAGGAACTGAATGATTTATTTTGATTCCATTTGTTTTACAAAACGAAGAAAATTCATCTGAGGAGAACGGTTGACCATTGTCGCACACTATCTCTTCAGGATATCCAAATCGTGCGAAAACTTCCCTTAGTTTCGTAATTGTCAATTAAGCCGTCATAGAATTTTGAATAACAACTTCGAAGTATCTTGAAAAATAATCGGTCACAACCAGTAAGTGGTGTCCTCCTGGAATTTCCATGAAATCCATAGCTAGTTTTATCCATGGTCTCTCGGGTAGTTCAGTTCGTGTGAGTGGTTGTGCATCTGGGATAGAGACTAAAACGCATCCTGAGCAACTTGTAACAAAACTTTCAATCATAGTGTCCATTCCGCTCCACCAAACTTTTGTTCGCAGTCGTCGTTTCATTGATGAAATGCCGAGATGAGGATCATGTCCCAGACTCAATGTTCGCTTTTGTAATGTCCTGGGAATAACCAACTTTTGATCTTTCATTATCACCTTTTGGTCAGTGGTTAGGCAACTTGCAAGTTTTTTATATCTTAATAATGTTTTAGGCCACCTTCTAGAAGGATAGGGTAACCACTTTATGAGTTCTTGGAGTTCTTCATCATTGCAAGTGGCTTGTTCTATCTCTTGTAACGATAGAGCAATGGGACAAGTATCCTCAGTGATAAATTTGATTATTCTCTCCGTTTCCTCATCAAAACTTGGTCCGTTATTAGGTACAGTTTGACATAGTCGGGATAGTGGGTCAGCTATGCTCCCTTTTCCTGGTCTGTACATAATTTTATAGTCGAAAGACATTAATCGTAGTTTCCACCGTTCTATGCGGGGAGATGGTTTGATACGATCTCCGAAAATCACCACGAGTGGTTTATGGTCTGTTATCAAGTAGAAAGATTTACCATACAAATAATGATAAAACTTTTCACATCCCCACACCAGAGCTAATGCTTCTCTTTCCGTCTGAGCATATTTCTTCTCAGTGGCTGTGAGAGTCTTCGAAGCATAGTGAATAATTTTGAATTGACCTGCTTCGTTCTTCTGAACCAAAACTGCACCAAGTCCTACCGGACTACCGTCTGCAATTACATATGTTTCGAAATCTGGATTGTAAAATCCAAGAGTTTCGTCTCGCTTCAAAATCTTTTAGATTTCGTCAAATGCCTGCTGATGAACAGAATTCCATTGAAATTTTGTCCCTTTGTGAGTAAGTTGATGTAGAGGATTTGTTATCGTAGCCATGTGCGGAATGTAACGGTTTTCGAAATTCACTAATCCGAGGAAACTACGAACTTTTTCCGTGGATGTGGGCGGGTTGAGAAGTTCTATCGCTTCTAATTTGTTCCTTGCAACTGATATACCATTTGCGGTTATACGGTACCCAATGAAATCAAGCTCGGTTACTCCGTATTCTGTTTTGTCTGTGTTGATCAAGATGTTGTATTGTTGTAGCCGTTGATGTACCAAATTTGTTCTGTATCGCAATTCCTCGCTGTTTTTGGCTGGTATCAAAATATCGTCTATGAAGATTATCAGCCACGGAAAATCAGCGAATATTATTTCCATTACTTTTTGGAAAAGCTCAGGTGCCGCTGAGAGGCCAAACATGAGTCTTTTGTACTGCATTAACCAAAGAGGGGAAATGAAAGTTGTTATATATTTGCATTTCTTGCTTAGTACAACCTGATGAAAAGCTTGGCGGATATCAAGCTTGGTAAAAATTGAATTTCCACCTAAAATTTATATTATTTATTAAGCCTTAAGTTAACAATTATTTTAAAATTTTCATCAAATTCCCACCTATTTTCCTAGTATTGTTTTATTGTTCTAGCATTGGTAGAGGATGTACTTCGCGAATAACGGCTTTATTGGCTTCCCGTAGATCAACAATTATACGTACTTCAGTTTGACTTTTCCTTTTAACTATCATTGGTGAAACCCATTCAGAAGCTTCGAAAACTCGCTCAATAATATCCTGTTCCTCTAATTCTTTAAGTTTAGCTATTTCTAACTCTTCAAGAGGAAAGGGAATCCTACGCAAACTTTGTCGTACAGGAGGTACATTCTTATCGATTTTAACGTTTGCAACGATCCCTAATTTTGTAAAAATGTATTAAAGTTCATATTTGTTTATTTTTCAATCGATAAGTTTCATTAATTCATAAGCAAATCAAAATTATTTCTTACCTTTGATTGATGGAAAGGCTTGCTTGTCAACAGCATAAGTGAATTGGATGATTCCCAAATTGATTGCTGCATCACCCGAAAGTAATGAGCATTTACCTCCGGCAATTACATAGAACGTCGTGTCCATGGATTTCCCGTTGAACTTTACTTCCACATCAACCTCTCCTAGTACACCAAGTGGAGTGTTTGATCCATAAGCATTGAAAACCTTCTTGCTACCTTTCCTGATTCCATATGCTTCGAAGCCAGTTCGTTTGAGCTGCTCCCAGTCACGCTCAGCGAGTACATTTTCATCTGCGCCTGTATCTACCATTAGCTGCAAAGGGTGTCCGCCGACGCCTACGGTGACAGACCGTTTTCCAGATCCAAGGTGGAATAAGTTGAACACTGTTCCTTCATCATCATTTTTGACATCCTCGATCTCTCGAATGAACCGTTTGAACTTAGGCCGAGTGGATTTGTTCATTGTACTGAACTCGGCCTCAGGTTTTCTCTTCCGGAAACAGCATCGAGCGAAATGTCCAGTTTGGCCGCAGTTGTTGCACTTACGAGTCTTAGCTGGGCACGAGGAATCACGACCGTCATGTTTTCCGTCACACCTGGTACATTTCTTTCCAGCGAAATTTGTGATCTTCAATATTTCATTTGTTTCGGTAGTAGCTGGTTTCGATTCAACAGCATTTAGGTCCAGCTTGGTTGTATTCTTCTCCTCCCAATTATGCAGTTGCAATTCAACAGATTCGTGCGATCGCGCTATATCGAGGACTTCCTTCAACGATAGGTCTTTCTCCAGGCATCTCCGTTTAAGCTTCAAATCCTTTGTCGTACTTACAACATGGTCCACTAGCATGTTTTCTGCTTGATTCCCAAAGTCACAATTGATTGCTTGATGTTTCAAACGTACGACGAAAGCGTCCAGCTTCTCTTGCGATGTTGGCACCATTTGTCTGAACTTTTGGCGTTCGAAGATCTTGGAGACTCGGGGTACAAAATACTCGTCCAGCAGGTTCACGGCTATACGATACCGATTGTCGATTGTTCCACTTCAGACTTCAGCAACGTTTGAAACGATTCTCCGTATATCAGGACCTCCGAACATCATCAGCTTTTTAAACTTGTCTTCGTGACTATCGATGTCTTTCCACGACAGGTAGGCGTCGAATTGCTCTCTCCATTTCTCCCATCGTACGCCCACCGGGCCTTCCTCATTTTCGACGAATGGGGGTATGAGTTGATTAACCTGGAGAATAAAAAACCCAATCATTCCAAAACACATGTAATCTGAAAATCACCTCCAGATTTTCAATAATCTGAGGATCTTTTCTACATTAAATTTGACAACCTGAGGATCGCCTCCAGGTTTTTTCTTTATATGTAATCTGAGGATCGCCTCTAGATTTAATTATATAATCTGAGGATCGCCTCCAGATTATTTATACAACCTGAGGATCGCCTCCAGGTTTTCTTTGTAATCTGAGGATCGCCTCCAGATTCAATTCTATAACCTGAGGATCGCCTCCAGGTTTCCTTCAAAATCTGAGGATCGCCTACAGATTTATTTTATAACCTGAGGATCGCCTCTAGGTTTTTCAATATAATCTGAGGATCGCCTCTAGATTATTTACAACCTGAGGATCGCCTCTAGGTGTTCTTTCTCAACCTGAGGATCGCCTCTAGGTTTTGTTTACACCCGAGGATTGCCTCCGGGTGGTATAGCAAACTCTCATTCAGAATTCGAGTTCTGCCAGAATCCTAGGGATCGCCCTTGATTCCTTTGTATCATTTTCCAACCCGAGAATTGCCAACGGGTGCCAAAATATGTGAAATCACATTTTTCGAAATTCAAGATTTTTTTTTTCTTTTGTAACCATGGAAATATATACATACCGTCGACCAAACCATATTCGGTTTTGTTCAGATCGTTTCCAACTTCTGATTCAGGCTTCCGGTCCAAGCCACTTCCTAATTCCGCCAGATTTCCGCTTTCGATTCTCTCTTCAGGCCGCTTGCACTTCTATTGATTCCTTTCTTCTTTCTTCCTTCCGAAATTTCTCCGTCGTCGCCAGTTGTAAGAACGTCCTTCCAGATTGGTGGTTTGAATAGGAATGATTCTTTATTATACAAACGTCAATACCTACTTAAATCTATGACTACTACAATCCTACAGTACTGGATACTATTGTTGTAAACAGTAAGAACTTACAGGCTGATGTGCCTGAGGGTTGCGAGCGCGTGCCGTACTGTGTCACACGACACTCTCTGCGTCATCACTGGTATGGTGCCTATCAGCACCCTTATCAGTGAGGACATGGAGTGCTTCAAAATGCGCAGCACAAGAGGCATACGCAGATCTGCCAGGATGGCCTCTATGGTCAAATCGCAGCGCGCGTGGGAAAGTTCCACCAAAGGAGGGTGGCCCATAGGTTGATACCGAGAGTAGATAGTTGGAATAATATGCGCTATGGGGAAGTAACAATCTAACCTGACACAGGTCTTTTCAGGCCATGGTTGCTTCCGACAGTATCTACACCATTTCGGGCATGCGGATTCTCCCGAATGCCGTGTTTGTGATGGTTTAGAGGAAAGGGCCGAACACCTTTTTTTTTCATGCGCCCGCGTCTTCGCACAATACGTGACCGCATGCTTGCCACATGCGGAGAGAACTCTACTCCAGACAATCTTGCCCAGAGGATGTGTAAGGATGGGTTTGGCTGGAACGCCGTTTCAACGGCTATCACCCACATCGTCTGGGAGCTACTCGGGGAATGGCTAGTTCAGATGCGGTACAAGAGGTGGTCCAGGGTTTCGGAGTCGGCTTCTTAGGTGATACCGGTGCCCTACGGTCGAAATCGACCCTTACAGCGATTATGTGGCCACGGAGAGGAAGTTATGGTGGCGTTGCTGTCGTGGCATCGGTCTACTGGGTTGGATCCGAGCCCACGGTTGGAAAGGAGTCCCCGGTAAGGGCCGCGTCAAGTGGAGACCCTGCTGTCAGCAACCTTTTGGTACAGCTGATAGGGCCTGAAGGGTAGTGATACCCTTGCCTTCAGCAGGTCAGATCTGGTTGCACGTATTTAGGTATCAGTTCTTGATGTCTGCAAATCAGGTGCACGCGGGCGGGGTTTACCCTGTCCGCCTTCCGATGACAAAGGGAGTGGTGAAGACCACTCGGGAAACTGGCTAAGCAGGCTACGCAGCTAACCTTGAGGGTGCGATGTATTGTTAGGTTTCTTGAAACGTAAACACCGCGCGGTCGTTGAAATGTTTCAAAAAGGGGCTTTGCACGAAAGTTCACGCGGTCTATAGTTTTAGAAAGGAACAGCCGCACCGTAGGAAACGTCGCAATGTTATTTCCCATAAGGATGAAGGAAATAGGGAGTGAAAGCCGCGGCCGTACCTTTCGGAAACGATAGGCCGCGTGCACTTTTGTGCAAATCCCTCAATACACTAGCCCCTCTCTGAATTTCAGATTTTCCCCCTACACGGAGAGACGAAACTACCCAAAGTGGGTTCTTTCCACCCAACTTCGGGGTTGCGTGCGTCAAGTCAATTTTGAGTTGATGGAATCGATGTTTTTGTTGGGTTGTTCCCGCTTGCTTCCATGTGAAAAAAATACCTAATTTTAAGTTTTTTCCACCCAACCGAAATTTTGACTAGGTTGTATTCACTCAAATTTGAGTACTGTGCTAGAAACTCAGTGTTGGCATGACGCACGGAACTGCAAAAGTTGGGGTGTTTCTCTCTTCACTCTCTGACAACAATAGAAAGAGCGCATGAACAGGGAGATGAAAAAGAACTCAAAATTGAGTTTAAAAGTACCTAATTTTGAGTTTTTCAGTTTCTCCGTGTATGGTTTAGAAGAAAAAAAAAACACCTACATAGGGTAAATAACCAATATAATTTGGACCCCCATATATTTTGGTCCCCCTGGACCGTATTATCATAACTTTCACAGATTTAATGAAGAGATGACAAAAGTTTTTAGAATCGTTCGTTAAATTAGATTGTCTTGTACGAGCAGCAATCATTTCCTCACTGGAAACATCTTTATTTGCCTTGAAATTATGTTTTGTTAATCTCGTCATCCGTGCGATTGTCGCGGCTTGTTTACGAAAAGAGAAAATGGTGCTGGGGAAACTTGCATATGTAAACAAAAACGTTTATCATTCTAGCGCATTAAATTTGCAAAGTTCGTCTAATCAGCCTTTGTCAATCAAGTAATCAGGATGTGATGCAGCATATCCAAGTTGCAGATTCTTCGAAAATAGTTTCAAGTGGGTTTAAACACCGAGTGTCCAAAATATATACTTAAGAGGGTCCAAAATACATTGGGGTGTCCAAAACAGTGAAAACTGATGCTTCAAAAATCAGTTATTTTCATCAAATCTTCAGCCAGAAATAATCTTGTTGGTATTTTTGACGGACAGTGGAGGCTTTTACGGTCATATAAACATCATCATTATGTGTAACACCCTCTGAATCTGTTTGATTTATGCTTACATTCAAAGTTATGTTCTCTAGGGGTCCAAAATTCGACCGTTACCCTATGCACCTACAGCTAATAGTGAAATACCTGCACTCAAAAAAATTTACACGTCTGAGCAATGTGTTTTACATATAGATTTGCGCAAATTGTAAAACTCACGGAAATCACGTGTGAAACATATAGATTTACCAGCATTAGCTTTGCCCCGATTTATCAACAATCCACACTATTCTAATGTGTGTCTAACACAGAATTTGAATGAATTACATATGCATTCTGATTGAAGTGCCAATGAATATTCACGTTTGATCATGTTGAATTCGACTTGTGAATACATCAATCTCATATTAAGCTGAACATAAATTTCATGTTTGGTGCATATGGATTTCTTGTTATACTACTCATGTAGTCCTTCAGGCAAAATCACAATGTAAAGTGCCCCAATATCATGCGAGCTCATAGTTTAACTATCACGATATTAGTTTTGCCTTTTGAAAAATAAATCGTGATAGCAAAATGGAGCTCGCGCGAAATATGAGCACTTCACTATTTAGGTGAATTCAATGCTATGTATGGATAATTATTAAAACTCGGAATTATTGTAATGGCATTTTTATTTGTTATAGTTAAATATTTTATACGTTACTTAGTCTACCCCCAATGAAGCACTTCTCCGATGGACCTGCTCCTGGACCAATTGCTTCTGGTCTTCAATCGCAAAATGGCATCTGTTGCGCAGCCTCCCATGGAGTCGCCAGCCTTCAACTGGTTATGGAGGCCGTAGCAAATCGTCATCCTTACGCACTTCACTGGAGTTCATTTTATTTTATTCGTTATACATGCAAAAAATATAACGTAGAAACAAATCAATAAAAATGATTCTTTTAATTTTGTAGAATAGATTTGAACTTACCCGTAAAAACGAGAAAGCTGCTTCTGATAATTCTCCGCCATGATGAAAAACTTTGCGAAAATCGTTTGACGGTTATTTTTCATCAGTCATGTGTCACCAGTTATGAAATACATTTGGAAAAAAACAGAAGCGCAAATTCGTGTGCAAAATTAGTTCAATTACAATCATATCACATATGAGATTGTAATGTTTTGACAGCTGGTTTCAGTTAAAGAAAGAACTATTTGAACACCATTTGTAACAAATATTATGTTCATGTGAATTACATTTGATAAGCTGATGTAAGCCTAGCAGTGAAGTTGATGTTATGAATCAGACTTATCCAATGTGTAGAATACTCATAATACATTGGAAAACCACATCAGACTAACGTTGACGCTTTTAACTCAACCCGCAAGTCAAAACACATGAATCGATCGTGTCAATTTTTTTCAGTGCGTGGGCGGGACAACAGTTGTAGGTGAGGCGCAGTCCACAAATTACGTAACGCTCTAGGGGGAGGGGGGGAGTGCAGCCAAGCGTTACGGTCCATACAAAAATTTAAGAATTTTCATACAAAAAAGCGTTACGCAGGGGGGAGGGGGGGTCGAAAAATGTCGATTTTAGCGTTACGTAATAAATGGATGCTGCCTGAGGTGTTTGGCTTGCTGCATGACTTGGTCCAACAGGTCCATAAACGTCACTAGGTAGACGTATTGCCCAGTAAAAAGATAACGCAGATAGGCGATTGCCAGGGGATATAAGCGTTGTTATTAGTAAGTTACGTTTGTCTTGGTGATAATTTGAATAACGTGTTATTCAGGTTGCAGTGCGAACATGTTAAAAGGCTTAACAGGAGGAATGTTTTTGATTGTTTGATAACTGAACCTAAAATTAAATAAAAGTTGATCCACAGACAAACAGACGTAACACTTGCAAAATTTCCATCGACCACGCTTTTAACGATCATTTTAAATTTTCATAGTTGTGGCTTTCACAACCTGAGGCGCGCGCATCGTTTTTCTATGCGTTTGACGTTTCACACTAGCGCCTTCTGTTGACGATATTGCACAACACAGTGATTCGTGCAACTTTTCCACCAGGTGATGTGGAGCTGGACGATGGATTTCCATGAAAATCGTTCATGGTATTACGTCTGTTTGTCTGTGGTTGATCTATGCAAGAGGCCCTTCTAATATAACATATAATTGAGAGATTGTTAATCCGTTGAAACGGCTAAAAGAAAACAAAATAATAATTATAACAATAATAATAATTGAGAAATTTAATACATATATTGATTGTTCTTCCAATGTTATTTCTTCACTTTAAATTATTGCAGCAAGTTTCAGAATGGACACCAGATCTTCTAGAATTGGAGCATCGAGCGAAAGAAAAAGCAAAAGTACTATTTTTTGTTATGGATCCTCAAACAAGATCAACCGCTGGTGCAATTGAAGTAGCTAACATAGCTGGGCGTAATTCAAAGCACCTTGTTTTAGTGCTATTACCATACTCACAGCAGCAAAAAATTTTAAATGAAACGTTGGCATTAGAGTAAGTCTACTTTTATGACAAAACAAAAAAAAAACATTTGATTGGAATGTATATTAATTCAATAACCTTCAACAGTGAATACATGGATCTTTCTCGAAATCAGCAATTACTGAAGCAGCTAGTACGACGAAGGGGACTTCCAGTGCTCGATAAGGTGTCTTTAGCATTGGAGCACATAAAAAATATTCTATCTGGCGGACCGTGCCGGGATCAACCCCATAACATAGCGACAAGATTGATGTAAGCACCTAAATATACTTTTT
Source organism: Aedes albopictus (assembly GCF_035046485.1). NCBI lineage: Eukaryota > Metazoa > Arthropoda > Insecta > Diptera > Culicidae > Aedes > Aedes albopictus. The sequence goes on along the minus strand of NC_085137.1, from coordinate 263,944,626 downwards.
ATTCATTAGTACTAATAGTTGGAATGGTCGAGTCGTGTACTGAGTACACGCACTCGACTACTCGAGCGTTAACTCAAACATACCACCCAAAACAGATAAAATTACAAAGTGCAACATGTCATGCAATATAAACTAAATCCCAGCAAATTAAGAAACTGAAAGTGTCCATCAACACATGGTCAATTAAGTAAAAAGAAAATCGCGTTAAGTACTGTTCCTTTTAATTCCACTAGGGCCTGTCCATAAACTACGTAGAATCTTAGGGGGACGGGAGGCTCTGGCCAAAGTCTACGCTCCATACAAATTTCGAAAATTCTGTATGGACAAAAGTCAACGAGGGGGAGGGAGAGATGTTCTGTGATGGCCGAAAATGAGTCTACGTAGTTTATATGGACAGCGCCTTAAGAATTTTCATTCTTTTTTCTTTTTTTTTTTATCTAGTTCATTTATTTGGGGCTCAATCGCGTATAACGCTTTGCGGAGCCGAAGATCTTTTTTTTGTACTTAATAGTATAGATTTTACAGAGCAATAACTTTTTCATGATATCTGTTAGTAATGAGTGGAAGCCAGGGTACTCGTGGCAGCTCGAGGTTAGAAGGTCACATTTTGAGGGATGGACAAGGTAAGGATTGGGCCAAAGGTTTCACTGCAGCTCATCCGGGGGTAAATCGCATCTTGCTAGCGTATTCGATGCCTTGTGGTGTTGGTACCAACTTGTTGTGGGACTTGGTCTTCCGGATGGCCAGGAGCAGCTTGGTAACACAAGCGAATTAAACTTCTATACCAGCAGAGCGAAGAAAGTCGAAAATACATCCCATATATGTGACATCGCGGGTCCCCAATACATCTCTCACAAGAACAAAGGATTGTCTACCTCGGGCCTCAAGGGTATCCAAAAGTAGTGCTCTGGAGGCGTCATTATCCGGGCATTGCCAAACTACGTGGTCGATGTCATCATAACCGGAACCGCACTTAGTACAAACATTGCTCAACGCGAGGTTTATCATGTGTAAATACGAGTCTAGCGAGTAATGGTTGGACCAAACCCGAGCAAGAACGAATAACTGACACATAACTGCAGCATACCAAAGTCAGGTATCATACCAAGACAAGGTATTGGTCGGTTATCTCGGTATTGAAAATAGCTTGTTTTGGTATTGTGTAGGTATTAAGTCGTCGTCAAAAAATACCTCGTCGAGTTATTGGTTTGGTATTGAGGACTGCTTAAGGTATTATGCAATTATGGAAAAATCACCATTTGTATGGAAAAATCGTCGGTTATTATTGAGGTATTGCAATACCTGATGTCATTATTCACGTGGTATTCGTAGAATACACGTCGATTATTATTTTAGGTATTTTACCTCTTATGCAGGGCTCCTTAATCCCTCATTCAAGCTGTAAATATTAGGCTTTGCCATAAATTGAGCAATGCGAGGGGACCCATATAAAGGTAATCTTGTGTGATCTTTCGACCAGTGCACCCATCTGCTCCCTTATTTTGGTAAGAAAGTAAGATAGATGTTTTACAGGTTTCATCGACCGGAGTGCCTCAATCGAACTAAGGCTATCCGAGAAGATGAAGAAATGGTCTACGGGCATGTTGGAAATCATCCCCAAAGCGAAGTTGATTGCTGCCAGCTCAGCAGCATAAACCGAACAAGGTTCCCGAAGTTTGCGGAAGGCGGTGAAATTTTCATTGAAGACACCGAAACCAGTGGATCCATTTATGCGAGACCCATCAGTGAAGAATCTCTTACAGAAATTGACATTTTGGTACTTTTCGTTAAAATTGCGAAGAATAGATATACACCAAAGTTGATCTGGTATTCCATGTATTGCGGATGTGGGAGGTGCTGGAGAAAGCCGATTCTTTCAGCAGAAAGGAAAACGATTGAATTACGATCAGCTACAAAGCTATAAAAATTGTATTTATTAGTTAATTTTAATTATTCTACCTATCGTCTTACTCACAAATTCGGTGACCAAATACGGGAAACGAATTCGTTTCATTATTTCACCTCCGCACTACAGCTGTGGGTTTGAGTTACTGATCGTGATCTATTATTCTAGGCCTTACATGTAGCAATTGGTTTGCTTAGGGGTGCGCAAGATATATTTTAATATTGTTAAAACAAGGTTCAAATTTGGCCTGCGCCGCTATGCGCAACACCATGAATAGCTTGTTTCATGGACAGATTGTATTTAACAGAGGAACTGTCATTAGTGAAGTGTACACGAGGAGGATTATAACTTGGTAGGCTTATGTCAGATGACATGTAGATTCATGACATTCTCACGAATTTTGACTGAGTGTTCAGACTGAGCATTTCTTCGAAGTTTTCAATAACAAGTGTATTGCTCACTCCACACTTGATAAGTAACCTTAGCGAGAGCTCCCAGAAGCGGTTCTGAAGAGGTTTCACCCCTGCCAGGACCTCTAGGCTCGCATTCTGCGTTGAGTGCATACAGCCGAGAGCAATACGCTAACAACGGTATTGAATTCGTTCCAAATCTATTGGGTAATATTTGCATATGCAATCTGAATAGGCTAGAGGAACTGGTTCACCTAGCGTGAATGAGGATGAAGCATCTGCCACTTTTAGCATTTTTTTTTTTATATGAAGATCTACTTTTTCTTTGACAGATGCTTCATCCTCATTCACGCTAGGTGAACCAGTTCCTCTAGCCTATAGCTTTTGAATTAGCGTGCAGTTTTGTGTGTGGAAAAACTCGCGCTAGTGTTCGTGTGTTGAAATGTCACTTATCTCTATTCATAAGTGGATGACCTGATTGCCTTTGTTCGTGCAGTTGAAAATCGGAATTTTTGACACGCGAAACCCGATTTTTCTCCTAAACCATATGTCGGACGTATGTACGTCGGGCACAGTGCGCTAGATAGAGGGCCAGGTCCGCTGTCCAGCGCACTACGTCCGACGTTAGATTTCACGTATGGATTTTGAGCAAATTCGATTGTCGGGTGTGGGGAAACTTCGGGTTTCAACCGCGACGACAATATTTTTGAATTATCTTCAAACCCATTACTCTGCACAGTGGGCCTGGCCATTTTAATATTTATCACATCTACGGTATGCTGCAAATATTAATGCTGGCAAGAAAATATTGATATTTCCAGGATGCTTTTCAATAGGTTGTGCAAGCACTAAAATAGAATAGAACGCAAGACCACGCGCAGGGTGGGGGTGTGGTATTGTTCGAAATCTCCCAAAAAATGACCACGTGGTTTAAGGTTGTAGGATTCATCATTGATATACCGTCATCGTTGAAATTTCGAAAGCAGTTTTCTTGTTCAAAACACAATTATTTTCTATGAAAATGTTTTTACTGTATTCCAGATGGAAAATGGAATACAGTGAATACCATCATGGCTAGCGGTGTTGATTCTGTATTTGTATGTATTTGTATATTAAACAAATATATTTGTAGGTATCTGTGCCTGATATAGAGGCGCCGTGTTTTGTACCGATTAAACAATTTCAAGCTTTTAAGTTTTTAAGAATTACATATTTTAAAATTATTTTACGTCGATTATAAAACTACCACAAATCAGAGAAAATACTTTTTTTTTGTTTTTATTAATCTGTATTTCAACAAAGCTAATTCTACACTCAGAAAATCACAATGATGTTGAAGCTATACATGCATTGTATAATAATTATACAATGTTTGAGAATTATTCTCAAATTTGGATATTATTATAAACATAAAATGAAATTTACATTCTAATTTCACATCTTCTCAATTATATTTTTACAGATCTGTACGACGAACCTTTGACAGAGTGGCGAGCAATGGCAATGAAGTTATAAGTTTAACCCAATGTCAAACAGCCCTCGCTGCACTCGGTTATCCAACCAGCATAGTTACAATTAGCATGATAAAACAAATTTTAGCATATCTCGATGATGTGTGTCGACAGGAGTCTGGAAATTCAACATCATCAAAGACTACGAATGGTTATGCAGATGATAATATATCGATTACGTTCGACAACTTCTGTATAATAGAGTCTTACCTATCCGTCCTTCAGCAGGAGATTCTAGAAACGAGTTGTGTTTCACCCATTAAAGGAACCAATCTACAACAGCCACCAATATACCTTACGGATTTTCAAGGTACATATAGATTCTTCATACACTTTCCTGTTTTTGTAGGATTAATCACGACATATCTTATTATTATTATGATTAGGCATTAAAGACTTACTATTATACCCTAATCAATTGTTGTCTTCTTAAGGTTCCTGATGATCGGTATTTTTAATTTTTGATCAGCGCAACTAAGAACACATATACACTCCCGATCAAAAGTTTGGGGTCACCCCCATAAAAACATGTCATTTTTTAGGCCCATATCTCCGCCAATTTGCGTCCGATTTCAAAACCCCAGGCCAGGTCTCATTCAAAAGATATTAAGTCAAAGTAACTTTGAACATGATTTAAATGAAAATTTTTCAAAACTGTTTGTGTGTAAACTTAAACTAAAGTTGCCAAATTTTCTAAAAAATGAAAATAAACTTGTTGCAGTGTCGCTGGAAATTGGATCGACCAAACTTTAAGATGTGAGCGGTAATATAGCCTTCGACTGCTCTTTACCGAACTTAGCCTAAAAATCTGGAAGAAAAGTTATTAAGCAAATTAACTCTTGATGTAATCGGCCAAAAGTTTGGGGTCACTATCGTCTTCGTCATCTATAGTTCAATTTTAATTCTTTTTAGCTTATTTCAAAGATAATTAATTAAATTTAGGGTTTGATGTTTTTAATTTAACCTTCACATACCCGCCCTAAGACAACTCGTTTTGAAAATGCTGGCATTTCCTTAATTTTCATCCGATTTTTTTGAAGTCGATCATAAATTGGTGCAAGTTTGTTACACTCAAGTGGACATGTATTATCCAGAACCATTCCGGAGATATTCCGGATTGTACTGGGGTCAGGGGGTGGGTGAGGGGTTTGTTTTGCCATATGGCTAAAAGTGATTATTTCGTGTGCTATTGTGTTTGAGAGGCCCCCGCGAAACTTGTTTCAGGTGTTCTGGAACGGCCATATCAGTTGCTACATACTTCAGTCAATTGTTTCTGCCCCATTCTCTTGAAATCATGAAGTATGTTATGTCGCACAGCATGTTTTGGTTGCACACTAGAAACGTCCCCGATGTAACCCCCGTGGACACATCCTAATACCGATGCTAATACCACCTAATAAATATTAGTTTCCTAATCTTCATGCTTCACCGAAACATTTTTTGTGTAGTATGTCATGACTTTTCATAAAACAACAAACTGTCACGAAAACAAGAGGTGAAAATACACTTGGGCTGTAGTTTTTTATCAATTTATTCAACCAATTTTAATAATTTCTTTTGATTATGATTTTAGCTCTGAAAATTACGTGAGCAATCTGAACGCAGGGAAATGGATTTCGGAAACTTGTGTCGCTGGAGTAAAAATCAAGAAGGTGGCTTCATCATATGTAATTAGATGTACTTTCAATACAAGTCGGCATCGTAGAAAAATGTTGTTTCCAAATCCAATAAATACGACAAAGCAAAACTGTATTGAATACTTGACTACGTTTTAAAACTTCTACTCTATTTCAAAGAATGGGATAGAATTGGCATTAACAGAACTGCGGATATTTCTAATGATGGCATTATGTTCCTACTCTAATTTCTCTTCGGTTTGAGTGCCACTGCTAGTTTGAGATTCTTGGGCTTAGCTAATTGATTACACAGCGTAACAAAAAATAACTTTTTGTCTGTCTCAAGAGCAAACTTATGTGTCTCCGAAGGATTTTGGGCCGCTGAATCCGAATCCGGGCTCAGATTTGCTCTAACACGTCACAATTTTGAGCTATACCTCAATTTATAGGGCAAAATATGCGATTTTGGGCTTTTTTGACTGCAAACCATTAAGCAAGGAAATATTTTTTTTAAGCAATCAAAAGGTTAATTGGTCAATTAACATCTAAATCAACGACTCATGCAAAATATTTCGTTTTACCAAATCGAGTTTGATAGTTTTAAGCGATTTATGTTAGGTACGACATTTCCCATACAAGTCACCCTCCAAAAGTTTCATGCAAGTTTTCATACTAACATAAAATGCTTAAATCTATCAAATTTGATTAGGTAAAACGAAATATTTTGCATGAGTCATTAATTTAGATGTTAATTGCCCAATTTATCCTTTGATTGCTTAAAAAAAATATTTCCTTGCTTAATGGTTTGCAGTCAAAAAATCCCAAAATCGCATATTTTGCCCTATAAATTGAGGTATAGCTCAAAATTGTGACGTGTTGGAGCAAATCTGAGCCCGGATTCGGATTCAGCGGCCCAAAATCCTTCGGAGACACATAAGTTTGCTCTTGAGACAAAAAAATGTTGCGCTGTGTTATTTGCCATTTCGATCTGCAGATGCACTCTCGCTTCTCTATCAGTTATGATCTGTGAGCTTTCCATGATCGTAGATAGAAATTTTCGGGACGTAGGTGTTAATTCGAGGTACCACAATTCCTTGATCGGGTTCGCCAGCGATACGTCCGAAATCATTGCTCTAGGAGTGAGAAGTACAAAAATGAGCTTTATTTTGCCGATATAGTACCACCTGAAAGCGAAACTTTCATTGAAAGCATTTTGATACTTCAAATACAGTTCAATAAGCATGGCTAACTTCGTTCAAAATGGATTTCCTCTGGGATTAATATTCCTTAATACTGGTTAATACCTCTTAATACCGCTAATAAGCATTAGAGCTGTCCCGCCCCTAGGGGTCGGGTATATGAAGGTTGAAGTATTCAACGATTTTTGTATATAAAAATGATATGTAAAGTTAACACATTTCACCGAAATAAAAAATGAGGCATTTACGTTAAATTTTAGTATGTAAATTTTAGCAAATATGTGTGGTTCAATGTCTATGCAGTAAGTATCACTCATTATGTTTCCAATAAGCCAAGAAGAATTCAAATTGAATGACAGATGACAAAAATATCAACAAATCATTTTTCCATGTTTTACGATAGTGACCTCAAACTTTTGGCCGATACACCATTTTGAGGGGTGACCCCAAACTTTTGGTCGATGACATCAAGAGTTAATTTAAACAATAACTTTTTTTTCTAGATTGTTAAGCTAAGTTCGGTAAAAAGCAGTTGAAAGATAATAGAAAATATGTTATATTGCGGCTCTCATCTTTAAATTTGGTCGATCCAATTTCCAGCGACACTACCGTAAGTTTATTTTCATTTTTTAGAAGATTTGGCAACTTTAGCGTTACAAACATTTTTGAAACATTTTCATTTAAATCATGTTCAAAGTTACTTTGACTTATTATCTTTTAAATGAGACCTGGGGTTTTGAAATCGGACGCAAATTGGCGGAGATACGGGCCTAAAAAATGACATGTTTTTGAGGGGATGACTCCAAACTTTTGATCGGGAGTGTAAGTTTGGACCTTTCTTGGAACAATAGAAGAGTGCGAGTACATTATTTGAATGAACGACAAATATTTGCCCACTTTTGACGAATATATTTTTGCTTATTGTTGATTCTGTTGGTCCCTATTCGTTTTTCGAAAGTGGCAAATATTTTTGTTAGCCCGGTACACCCAGGTCAAAATTAACTGTCAAATGCGGTCGAACCCTATAGGGTCTATTTCTACAATACCTTTCTGAATATTTGAATGTAGTAAAAATTCAAAACTAATAAGATGACCGTTTTGAGCAGATTATCGAAAAGCTATTTGCAAAGCAATAGGACGCAATCAGTGAAGTGCTAGATTTGTAGTAATGAGTTGATTTTTTGTATGGTGAGAAAGCTAATTTTCCGTTTCTGTAATAACATTGTGCAAAAAGTGTGTCTTTTATGATTCTTTGCCTAATTTAATGCTGTTTAAACAAATCTTTGGAAAACTGTGTTGTTGTTTTTGTTTACGCCCAAACGAGAACGGAACGCCATGTGACAGCTCTTCCTTTTTCTTCATTTTTTTGTCTCTTCAATAACACAGTTTGCTCAAACAGCATCAAATTTGGCAAATAATCATGTAACGATGTTCCCGTCCCGTAAACCCTATCTCATATCATTTTAAACTGCCAGCATACAAAAAAGCGCTACCTATCTGTAAAGGCGAAAACTGTAGCACTCACGAGTTCTAAGAATCAATACGGCTCCGCTCTACGAGACTCTCTCTTTACTCTTTCGGGATGAAATTAAAACTTCCTCCCAGCCTCCTACATTTTCGTGTTGGAGTATGGGAGATAGCTAGAACCGCCTATAAGGAGATTAATGGCCCGTTTACATATTTGCTAATTCTACGCGACAGTTCATTTTCGAGCAGTATTGGCGTCAATTTAGCGCAATGTAAACACTTTTTAGCAGACAATAAAATTAGCATGACAAAATCAGAAGCTTCTGAATTCGGTGCTAAAACTAGTGGACAATTATAAGGATATTAGATTGTCCGACACAATTAGCATCATGTAAACGGTCTGTAGACGAACTGTCAGCTAATTATGCCATCACGCCAATTTTATTGGCAGATAGGGGAGTGTTTACATTACGATAGTTTGGTACCAACACAGTCGGACAATTTATTGTCCCAGATTTAGCAGCTAAATTTTTAGCGGCAATGTAAACGATACTAGCGTGGAATAAATTGTCCGACAGAATATTGTCACGCATTATTATCACATATGTAAACGGGCCATAAACCATTGTCCCCCTAACTAGATCACGCGATCGATAAGATCAAAAAGCGATCTCTTCCCCACTTGAGTTTCGACTACGAAAATCGACAGATCGTTTGCGACAGATCGACTTACGAGCTGAGAACCTCGACCGCCCATCGTCACCTGCCCTGTGAGAACCACACCGCACCCCTTCCGTGTGTGAGTGCACCAGAAGTACACGTCGACGGAGCGTCGATGCCGTGTGATTCCGAGCATCGTACCGTGATCCGTAACGCTCAGAGTCGACTTCGTCCGGCTTCGGATACTGTAGCGTGACCTTCACGAGCCGAGTCTTCGCTGACTACCTGCGAGGAAACGAGAGCCGTCGTAGCGAGCCCCCAAATTGACACCGTCCGGCTTCGGGCACCGTAGCTTGACCTTCACCGAGCCGAGTCTTTGCTGGCTACCTGCAACACAAAGCGGCTACCGAACATCAGCACCGCCGTCTCGTGATAGTACCCTTCTCGCACCGCCCTTGCGGGCCTACAGGTCAGATAGCTTTAAGTAACGCAGTGAAATTTGAATCTAGGGAAAAAAAAAACAAGTTTGCTCGTCCCGGGACTTAGGTAGATCGATAGGAGTATGCCTGAAAGCAATACATGCCTTGTTTGTCTTAACAAAACTTGAGTTTACGTTCTGAAGGTGAAAGTTTTCTTTTCTCAAGTGGTCCGGGAATCCGTTATAGTTTAGTTGAGTATTTTTATCGAAAATTTGGATAAGGTTCGGTCTCCGAAAATCGTGGTCATTAGTTAATTGGGTTTTGAGTTCGCCCGGAGGGAAAAGCTGATTGTTTCTAACGCGTTTGAGCCAAGAATATTACCCGCCCTGGGCAAGAGTCTCTGGCCGGATTCAACCGTGCGTCTGCAACCTTCCCTTACGGAAGTGGCGCTTAAGTTGCAGCCGTTAAGAAACCATTCCGTTCGTTACAATCATAATAAAATACCCACGCTTTAATCATCATTTTAATGCAGAAATGAGTGATTTACCTGGCCTAGATCACAGGGTTTGACGGTATAAATCTGAAGGATGGTAATTTTTATTCTTGTAATGATTTTTTAGTAATAGTTTTGTGAGTAAACCTTAATATGTTTCGACAGTTCAATGGATGAATAATATTATCTTGCAATATCAATTTAAAATAACAAAGAAACTAATGGTGGGAAAGTGCAGCATTTATTAGTGCTTGCTCATAGATTCGAAGCTAACGTGTGATCAAGACTTAAGACGCATATTTGTCGAAATTGACAAAAACTAACTACTTCGACTTTGACTAGCCTGTTTATGACAAATTAGAGATTTTTACGTTTTTCTATTGAGTGTATGAAATGTTTTCTATAGTTTGGACCTGGACTGATGCTGATAGTGCGGGGATGTGGACGAAAGACAACTTTCAAAGATGAAAAAAACAGTACTAAAATGAGGACCAACAAAAACGGACATAACAAACACATCGACCATCTAACAGATCATAGACACACCAGAGATGACTGAATTACAGGGTATAACCACAGACAAACAGACGTAACACTCTTCAAAACGGCTTGGTACATGCATTTAACGATCAATTCAAATTTCATTTGATTTGCGCGATCGTTCCACCAGATGCGCTAGTGTCCGATCGCTTTGACGTTTGCCAGTGTACACGTTGCTGAATGATGCAAACGAAAATTACAGGCAATTTGTGTAGTAGTGTGCGTGTCAACAAAACGTCAAATCGAAATCCATCATGGCCGACAGTGTCGCGCGCGGTTCTACCAACAGGTGGCAGTGTGCTCATAAAAATGACACCAGGCAAAAGTTTTTGATGAATTTCCTCTGTTTGTCTGTGGTATAACATAAATTCGAACAATTACATTCTTAAAAAAAAGACGTTTCTTTGTGACTTAGGACGGTTGACAATGTAAAGGCACAGACAAACAGACGTCTTACTCTACTCACTTCCCATCGTTTCACTTTTGAACGGATTGTTCTAATATTCAAAACTGAGCCGGATTTTTTATTTTATTCAAACTTTCATGAATTTTGATACCCGGAAACCAATTTAAAAAAAAATATCAGTTTAATGTTTGTATGGGAGCGGTTTGTCGAACCACCCCTCGTCGCATTTTGTACTGGGCAGAGCTGTCAAGCAGTCAAAATGTGATTTCGAAAAATTTCTTCGAAATCGATTTTAGGTACCAAAATAAAGTTCTAAAAATCTGGAAAAAAATCATAGTGGTTCAGAAAAAGGGGCCCCAATTAAGAACATAACTTGACAAATTATAGACTTTATCACAAACAAACAGACGTATCATTTGGAACAAAATGCGATAAAAATCATCGTCATGCAAACATAATCACCCAATGCTAATTATGCTGTAGTACGCAAACCCACTGAGTAGATGGCGGTAGTGAGCAAACGTCAAACAGGAGCAAAAGCGATGCGAGCGCCATGAGCGAGCGGTTTGCGAACTACGGAATATTTTAATAATCCGTTAAAAAGGGAAACGATGGGAAGTGAGTAGAGTGAGACGTCTGTTGGTCTGTGACTTTATTTTAACATGAAGGGTTTGGCTGATTTGTTTACAACTTCGAATGGAAGCTCAAAAAAGACTCTAATATGAGAGTTATTTGAGGATGATGCTGGTGCTTTCAATGACCAACATCGGTTATTGACACTATTGGTAATCAGCTTGAAATAATTTTCAGAATGTATTGTAAAGTAATTTAGGATATTATTTAATTGTTGTAACTGTGACCTCGTAGATTTGCGATTGTTGAAATATCGTTGAATTTTTAAAATCATCTTTAGAGCTCCCATTCTGTTAGAACACTAGTGCGATGGGAATACATAGTTAAAACACAGTATTTTTAAAATACCAAATACTTCGCTAGTCGCAAATTCTGGGTTTCAACTGCACGGATGAGCCGGGCCCGTAGCGTAGTGGCTACACGTTCACTTCATAAGTGGATGGTCATGGGTCGGTCCCAGCCCCGGCACTTGCAATTTTTCGTCAGCTGCTCTTCCCCCCGAGTGCGGCTAACACCTGACCCTCTTCTGAGCATATGCTCTAACGGACCCGGAAACTTGGATATCGACTAACGGCAACTCATAATGGACCCCCAATCGGACTGGAAATGGAACAAGAGCCACACAGCAACATCGTGCTCATCATTCTACCATGGACACACAGGGTAGAAAAAGTGATAGCAGCGCAAAGGCTACCAGTTCGAATTAGAACTAGTGGAATTAGGAAAGAATACATTTAGGCGCTGTACAATGTGTAAGACGAATTTCGCGCCAACTCGACCAACGGTTGGCAGCACCCTCTCAGAATCGAATGAAACTTGGTGGACATAAACAATACGTGTTTCTAAGCAACTTTGCGTACTTTGTTTTTCGAATTTTTTCAAGAGTAACTTTTGAAGAGGGCCTATTTTTTTATTGTTTTTTTTAAATCGATGTAACTCAAAAATGACAAGAGCGGAGTATGGCGAAGTATCGTGAAATTCCATGAAGTTTTTTAGAAAAGTATCAAAAAAATATAAAACTACTTTCTGAACTTACTTTACTTTTTTCTTACACTGAAAAAAAATGGTTTTAAAAATTAAAATCAATATTGCAAAAAACCCTATGTTTTTAAATCGATGATTTTTTTTCTGGAGAAAGGTATTTCAATCACCTACATTTTCTCCGAGCAATGTTGCTGTGACATATTTGAGGAAAAAAAGTTTTTCTAACAAAAACTTTTTTTGTGTCTACATTGAGTGAATATTTTTCAGTGTGTCAACCAACCAATGAAACTTTATGGATGTATCAACTTTGAAAAATCTAACATTTATCTGGACTAACATTTGAAAAGGGCGTATATTTTCTCTAACTTTTATATTAACGTAACTCAAAATTATAATATATATGTGATATATTGTGGACTGTTTTAGAATTGTCGGAAGTGATAAACCGTTAATCAATATAAAGATTATATTTAAATTGCAAAAAAGCAGGATTTTTTTTAATACGAATTTTGAATGATCGAACTGAATTTTGTTGACGCTCAATGGTAGGCGCATAATTTCATTGTGGGGATTTCGGATAAACGCATATGAATTGAAAAAACCTTTTTTATATATTTATTTTTATTTTTTTTTCTTTAATTTTATGTGGCATTACACTTTGTTCTGAATTATAAATATGAATATTCATATATTTTTATAATTTAATCGAACAATTTGAAAACCTTTGGTTCTTCATTGGAGTTGGAATATGTTTTGGCCATGATTTTATTATGAGCGATTGGTACAAAAGAATGAAATTTTTGTGTGCCAGATATAGTTTTTGCTTTTTTGAATAGTTCATCAAACTCTTCTGCTGTCGTTGTGTATTGTTCATTCGATATGTAACAGAAATTTGATTTTGTGATATTTTTGTCTGCTTGTGTAACTACCCATTCGTAAAGCTCCCGAGGAGTTTTAGTAGTATTGCCACAATCCTTGGCCAGACTGGCTCGTTTTGCCATTCGTTTGAGAGGCCCTTTTCCATGCGATGTTGCAAAAAAGTGCCACTCTGCTTCTAATCCATGCTTTGATTTGAAATTGCAAAGACTGGCAAAAATTTTCTTATTTTTATTATGCGCTGCAGCACCATCAGACATAAATGAAATCTTTGAAAAATTAATCGACTGTTTCAAAAAGTTTAATAATTTTGAAATAAATAACTGAACAGCTTTTGTGTCGTGGGTCATTACTTCTGACATTATAATAAAGCTAACGTTTTCTAATTTACCATTACTTTTAAAGTAAACTTCAAATGGATGTACTATTGCCTGAGAATTATTCCAATGATACCCTTGAGCAGCATTTTGGATAAAAATGAATAATTTTCAGAGAAATCCAACAATACAAGTATTTCACTTTGACCCAAAGTACTATTTTTGTTTTTAAAAAAAGCAGACTGCTATTTGTAAATGAAGTCATTAGTTATAAGTTTATCATATTTTTTTAATAAAGTAAGATACAAATTCATCCACAGGCTTAATAATGGTTTCCAAATTACAGCGATCAGTGGTTAGCCACTGCTGAAAAACAATATCTTCCTTTCCGCTATCTTCTAACACAGTTATGAGGTTTTTTTCTACAACATCTGTTAAAGGGCAATCTTTGCAAGTACGGAAAAACATTATGTTGTCCTTATAGAAGGATCACACATCATGCTTTCAAAAATTTCATGTGAGGCTTCTTAGAGGACTCCAGGATGTTATAAACTTTAGAAAGTATGCTGTTAAAAAAGCAATAAACGTTGTGTTGAAAAGTGATATAAAAAACTGAATGAATTCTTAATAAAACATGTGAAACAGGTTGGAAGACATAAACAGATGAATGTCCAAATATCTCAAAAAATATAACGTTTAAAATACAACAAACTAAATACAATGCTTTCAAAACAGTTTTTAATGGAAATTCGAAACAAATGGTGCAAGGGCAGTTGTACCTGTTTTGGGCACTTGCCGCTATAACTAAGTCAATTTCAAACGGATTGATTTGAATTTTTGTGTAGAGTTAGGCACGTACAGTATCTAACTCCCCAAGTAACACACATGTTATATAAAAGTTACGACAGCGCAAGTTTTGGTTGTATAGAAGTTTATTTTACGTTATTTCAACGCAATGTTAGAATTACGTAAAATAAACTTCTATACAACCAAAACCTGCGCTGTCGTAACTCTATTATAACATGTGTGTTGCTTGGGTCTATACAAAAACTCAAATCAATCGGTTTGAAATTCAATTAGTTATAGCGGCAAGTGCCCAAAATAGGTACACCTGTCCAAATGGTACAAGACCCTATGAAATTCTCGAGAAAAAAATATTTTTTCTCAAAAAATGTCACCAAAATATCAAAACAAAACAACTTTTCAAGAAATTTTATAAAAAATGAAAACAATAGACATTACTATGGGGCGCAAATCAGGATGCTTGCCAAGGGCGACGTGGAACCACGCTACGGCTCTGCTTACGACCATTTTGCAGCTCTGAAACAAAATCGTTTGTGCCTGACATAGCTCTACTTATGTCATCGCTATCATAAAAATCTATCACCTTCTGCTTAGTAGCTTCATTTATTCCATGCCCACGTCTGGCTTCCGTGGTGCAGAGAATGGCTTCTTCAGCAACAAGTTTTTTCCTTTAAATTACAATGACTGCCAGCCTGAAGATTTTGGGTACTACTATGTATCATCACATAGTATACATTTCCAAAAACCTTATAATATTTCATGATAGTTCACATTTCAAACAAATATATGACCTTTTCAAATGTTGGTCCAGATAAAAAAATATATAGTGCAAATTGCTTCACGCAGAAAAAAGCATGGTAAAATCAAAAATATTTCAGGTAAACTCAAATAAATTGTCAATTTGTTCTGGCGACAAAAATAAAACTGTTTGGAGCAAATCGAACGTCACATTTGAAGCAAATTCAATCCATTTTTGAAACAAACATGTACCTTTTGACTGGTTATGTTAGAAACAAATGTAAAAAAATTTGTTTTTTTGTGGCAGGTCGGCCCTACGGAAATATTTGTTTTCCAATTAAATTTACAAAATTATTTCCTTCTCTAGGAAAATCCACTTCGCGCGTGGCACTTTCAATGCCAACATCATGTAGATAACATACGCTCCCGAAATCAATGGGATTTCGTGGAAACTTTTGGTGAAACTTGCCTTTTTTCCAAAAGGAAATCTTTTTTGGTGATGCAGCTGGAACTTGAGAGTTTTGTTTATGTTCTCGACGGCGGAGCGGGGGGCTCTTCAATGGGTATTCTAGAAATCAATGAGTAATTGAGTTTGTTTTAAAAATTAATATTTTAGTTTTAAATATTTTATCAGTTTACCGAATAAACATGAATATTTTTGTTTCAAACGAACGAAATTTGTCTCCGTGTTCATAAACGAATTTCTATACATCCATAAAGTTTCATCGGCTGATGAGAGGCTACTGAGCCTATATATGGTCATGTTGGCACGAAACACGCTGAAAAATATTCTTTCAATGAAGACATGAAAAAAGTTTTTGTTAGAAAAACTTTTTTTCCTCAAATATGTCACAGCAACATTGTTCGGAGAAAATGTAGGTAATTGAAATACCTTTCTCCAGAAAAAAAATCATCGATTTAAAAACATAGGGTTTTTTGCAATATTGATTTTAATCTTTAAAACCATTTTTTTTCAGTGTAGAAAGTAGTTTTATATTTTTTTGATATTTTTCTACAAAACTTCAAAGAATTTTACGATACTCCGCCATACAACACTTTTTTGTAGCTCTTGTCATTTTTTAGTTACATCGATTTAAAAAAAAATCAATGAAAAAAATTAAGCCCTCTTCAAAAGTTACTCTTGAAAAATTTCGAAAAACAAAGTATGCAAAGTTGCTTAGAAACACGTATTGTTTATGTCCACCAAGTTTCATTTGATTCTGAGAGGGTGCTGCCAGCCCCATAGAAGGGTTGGCGCGAAATTCGTCGTAAGTGCTGCCGCCAATTGAAATTGCTCACGCAGTGCCCTAGTGGACAATAGAACTGTAAATTAAGTTAAGTGATTGAAGAATAAAAAAAAACTGCACGGAGAATACTGCACACTTTACTCAAGTTGACGACATCTGCTAGTCCATCGTGAATATTCGTCTTAGAAGGGGGGAAGTTGGGAAAGGGTCCAGGCTTTACTATTAGCTGTCCTGCAGCTCTCTACAAAAAAAAACGAAGAATTTACCTTCTCAACATACACAAATTTAGCTAATTATTACAAATCTAGTACTTCACTGATTGCGTCCCATATTATTGAATAGGAAGCAATCGGGAAGTACTAGATGGGAAGTAGTGAGCTGATTTTTTGTATGGTGAGATGATCAATTCCCCATTTCTGCTATGAAATGGTACAAACAGCGGGGGTATTATGATTTCTGACCAGAGCGTTAATGATTAATCATAAATTTAATCATGATTAATGATTAATGATTAAGATTAATCAAAATCATTAATCATAATCACAAAAAAAATCTCATTCAATCATTAATCATTAATCTTAATCACACTGTTTTTGCAATCTGATCATTAATCAGTAATCATAATCATAAGAAAAAATATTA
Source organism: Aedes albopictus (assembly GCF_035046485.1). Classification (NCBI taxonomy): domain Eukaryota; kingdom Metazoa; phylum Arthropoda; class Insecta; order Diptera; family Culicidae; genus Aedes; species Aedes albopictus. Next base: position 263,927,758 of record NC_085137.1, on the reverse strand, counting down.
ATCAATCATTAATCATTCATCATCAAAAATGATTCATCATATAAAATATATGATCCAATTCAAATTGGTTCAAATGCTGTTCTAAAAATATAATTTATGATTCTTTTTTCAAAAATCTCCCGGACAGAGTTACCTTTTACTTTTGAAACTTTAAAAACATGTGAAACAATAAATATATTTTAATCATTTCAATTTTTTTGTGATTGGTTAATCATGATTAATCATGATTTTTAATCAATGAGCCATTTTTAATCAATAATCATAATCAATAATCACAGATAAAACCAATTTTAATCATTAATCATAATCTTTAATCATCCTTAAAATCGAATTAATCATTAATCATAATCAATAATCACCAAAATTGGAATTTTAATCATCAATGATTAATCATGATTAAAATGTCTGTTAATCATGAACGCTCTGTTTCTGACCTAACTTGATGCTGTTTGAGCAAAAGTATGGATAACTGTGATGTCGAAGTTGCAAGAAATAAATAAAACGACAACACAGTTACCCAAACTTTCACTCAAACAGCATCAAATTAGACAAGAAATCATAATATGCACGCTGTTTGACTCACTTCATTGCAGAAATGGAGAACTGATGGTAATGATATTTGTATTATATTTGTCACTAGCTAGGGCCCATATAGCCGAGGCGGTAAACGCACGGCTATTCAGCATGACCATGCTGAGGGTGACGGGTTCGATTCCCGGTCGGTCCAGGATCTTTTCGTAAAGGAAATTTCCTTGACTTCCTTGGGCATAGAGTATCTTCGTGCCTGCCACACGATATACACATGCAAAATGGTCATTGGCAGAGGAAGCTCTCAGTTAAAAACTGTGGAAGTGCTCATTGAACACTAAGCTGAGAAGCAGGCTTTGTCCCAGTGAGGACGTTACGCCAACAAGAGGAAGAGGAAGGATTTGTCACTAGCTGTCCCGGCAAACTTTGTCTTGCCGTCTTGTGGTGGTTTGACAACTGTTGAGCTCAAAATAGCGCCGCACTCTAGATTGGTTTGATTTCGATCATGCTGATTTTCTTCCCAGATCATAAAAAATCAGCATTTTGTCTATTTTCTTACATTTTTAGTTCATTTTCCTAACTTTTTTTTACATATAAACACAGCCGCCATGAATACGAATCTAATCATGCAAGATTCATTCTGATCGGATCAGCCGTTCGTGACTTTTGTTGCCTCAAAGGGAAGTCAAACTCATTTTTATATATATATAGATAGATATAGATTTGTATGTCTATTGTCTATGACGCATTGGTTGTCTATTTGTCTATGGCAGCGTTTCTCAAACTATGGGTCGCGACCCACTGGTGGGTCGCGGACTGATTTTTGATGGGTCGCGAAGGCTTGGGCGATATTGTAATAAACGTCTTATTTATCTTATTACGCCTCTCAAGAAAAATCAGAATATGGCAGTCACTAATCATAACAGCGTCACCAGATTTAGAAGTATATAATTCCACTATATGGGGTTTGACAGCAAGAACACTCATTCCACTGAGCTACTCTTGCCGTTCGTCACAAATACATTCAAAAACATCTGTCACTTCGCGAAACCCACGTGCTTTTGTTTTTGGCGGGAACACTTTTTCTTTTGTTTTGCCTTGCGACTGTCATGCGGCGGTATGCATTGCGAGCGTACGACCGCCGCAGGACTCTAATAAAAGATAAGCGCGACAATATGTCAGCTAGCCATTTTATAATGTACAAATACTTCCTTGGGGATTCGACACAGCTATTTCTAGAAGTGCGGTTTCTCTTCAATTCTATTCAAAATTTTGAATAGAATATTGATAATTGAAAATTGATTCAACTGTCTGCGTTCTGATATCGATTTTCAAATTATGAGCTGTACACTCAGAAGAAAATCAAAACTAAATAGTATAAATCCCACTCTAAATCCATTTCGCCTGGTTGACCCCAGGCTTTGTATATATACAGTTTATACGCCCAAAGTATAACTTTCACATATACGTTCGCAAGTATAACTTCACTATATTTAAGCTAGATTAGTCAGGATTTAGTTTAGAATGCTTGGAAATTGTTTATTTTTGGAAGAAAAATGAAAACGACGAATAATAAACTTACAATTTAGATCAATATTTTATTCACTACATACAATACAATTAATAATTGATTAGTTATCTCCGGAGATCCGTTTCACAGATGTTAGTTGTCCCCGTCACCGAAACCAAGCAAGTTGACCACCAGTGACGAACTCCATCAGCAGCAACAGGCGGACCATGTCGATTTTTCCCGGCGCACTGTCCGCTTCTTCGTCTGAAGGCGTCTTCCCTTCCACTTTTTCTGTCGGTTACTTGGGATCCTCCGACTGAACATTTTACTTTAGACGTGCTCAGAAAATGTGAGTTCCTCTACGCATCCGATGGTGATGTTCCGGCTACACTCGACGATGTGCTCTTACCGATCGTATTTGGCGTCTTGATTCCGGAGGTAGAAATGCAGCAACACCTGATTGTTTTCCGATCGGAACCGCAGGGAATCCTTTCAGCCGCCGCCGCCACTATTTTTCCCAACTTGCCGATCTTCTCCACCACCAACTCCACCCAAGATGAACCGTGCGGCCCGATGCAGGAACGGCTACTTTCTGTCTCGGATTCCTACGGAATAACGAGTAAAATGCGGTGTGGGATTGTGTTCACAAATTCATCGCTGAGTTGTCGGGGAATAAGTTTAATAATTTCTTACCTTTTAGCAATGATGACTGCGAAAATTAAACTTTATTATTATCTTATAAATATTCCTTCTGTTTTTATTGAAACCGTTGTGGACTACATGAATACGTCGGTAAAAATAATCTAATGTAAAACTGAATCAGTATAAGTTCGTATACCAACTCAGTATACATCTTATACTAAGATATGTGTAAACTCCGAGAATGACAAAATTAATTAAATTTTAAACCCTCTCCAAATAAATATATTTCTGAGTGTAATTCAAAAGGATTTTTGTTGTTGCTTGCAGTTTGCATTGTCAGTTACCAGTTCAGCAGTTGAAATATCAACAAAAAAAAAAGAAAAAAAAATAGTAAAAAAATGGGATTCTTCATCCGTAGTTGTGTGAAATAGTGATTAGTGTTGTTAGTGTTTACGGGGTAGTGCAAAATCGTGGACACCAGGACGTTTGTCAGGTAAATATAAAAGTGTTTGAGCTGCAGCTAGAGCTTGTAGGATTAAAAACTGATGAATATTGATAATTCACCAGGGAATTCACATATGAATCAGTGTGGAATGGATTTAATTGCTGCTACGCGACTTGGAAGCGGACTTGGATGGAAGATCCAATGAACTTTGCGACGTGTAAGCGTGAATGATACGCGGCTGGAAAGCGGATTTGCTCATTTGATACGCGACTTGAATGAAAATTCAATTGGCTACGCGACATGATAGCGGAAATGAAAGCTTTAGTTTGCTACGCGACATGAGAGCGGGAGAAACACATAGCCTGGATACGCGGCTTGACAGCGGAAACAATAAATTTGTAACAGATACGCAACATGGATGCGGGAACTAAGCATTTTATTGGCTATGTGGCATGAAAAGGATTAAAAGCACGCCATTGACACGCCTGTACCTATAGCATGGAGTGACAGTAGTGACATTAGGGGCCCAATTTCGTTTGATCAGCACATTTTGGGGCCGTTTTAATAAAAGAGATGTTGACAACAATGCCTGTCAGTGGGTTGATTAAAAGTTAATTACGCAAAGACTAAAAAATACGCGACAAGATAGCGGTTGATAAAGCTACGCAGCATGGGGTGATATATTCTCGGATTTATCACATAGTATTTAATGATTCGAAGTGCCGCGCCAAGACAGCGGCAAGAATAAGTAAATTAGCTTTGATTAACGATCCTAATGGAAACTTTGGCAGTTGTTTGATTTTAAAAGATTTGGTTTGGACGGCATGCATGTCCTGAAAATTAGTTTCTTGTTGAAATGAGAATTGGTGATAAACGATACAGGATTACTATGAGGGGAACTCCAATAAATTGGTCGGAAGAAGTTAAGTATCTAGGGCTCTTACTCGATAAAAACTTAACTTTTGAAACCACATAGAAAGTATTCAAACTAAGTGCAATAAATACATTAAGTGTTTATACCCACTTATTAATAGAAAATCAAAACTTTGTCGCAAAAACAAATTTTTGATTTATAAACAAATTTTCAGACCGACCATGTTGTACGCTGTCCCAATATGGTCAAGCTGTTGCAATACTAGAAAGAAGCAACTTCAGAGGATTCAAAATAGAATTTTGAAAATGATTCTGAAGTTGCCTCCCTGGTATAGCACTAATGAGTTGCATCAAATTTCTAATATTGAAACATTGGTACAGATGTCAACTAAAATCATTGCCAACTTTCGTCAAAAATCGTTGCAGTCTTCTATTGCTACGATTAGTTCTTTGTATAATTAGTTTAAGTTAGGTTAGGGTTAGGATAAGTTGAAAAAATGTATTTCTGACACGCAGGTGAAAAATAAAGCCTGCAAAAATCTTAACTGCTACAGCAAATGAAATGTAATATGTTATTAATTAGTATTGATAATAGCTTAAATTTATTTCACCAAATTAGGATGATAGTCTGTTATAATACACAGAACATCTAGATTAAGTTGAAGAATGTAAAAATTGATTGAGATACTAATAAAGATTATTTAACACTTATGTGGCCAGCAGGGTACCCGGGTACCTTTTTCAATTTCAAATCTCGATATTTTAATGGTTGTTGAGACTAGGATGTTGGAACTCTGTTAGATCTTAGAACTCGTGAATATACATCTATTAATGGGGTTGTCCGAATTTTAAAGTGAGGAGGGGCAGGGGGAAGGGCTCCTGCATTTTTTTATTACGTGGAAGGCCGGCAGGGTACCCGGGTACCCACGAAATTAAAATGATCATATCTCCGTGAATTTTTCATAGATTTTGGAAATTTTTAGCTCATTCAACTCAGAAACTCATCATCTATCTGGAAAATATTTGGTTAGACCGATCCAATCACCGTGGTTTTCGGAAAATCCATGTTTTTGGGAGCATGTCCTTATACCATATTGAAACCCACATTGTTAAGGCTAGGATATCTTAAAGTGTTTATGGTCAACCATGGCCCCACGAGAAGCGTGTTCCGAAATCACAGTTTCAAAGTCAACACGTTTTATGATTCCAGGCCAGTCAGATACAATATGCCAAAGCAATTTTACGATGCTTGGTACCGAAATTGCTACTAACCTACCGAAAATCCCGTATATTGTATTGTATAAAAACATGGATCCGTAAATCCGGATTTTCCGGTACCCATGGTGATCGGACCGGTCCAACCAAATACGATCTCGATAGATAATGAGTTTCTGAGTTGAATGAGGCAAAAACTTTTAAGATCGGTGGAAAAATCGCTGAGATATGATCATTTCCATTTCGTGGGTACCCGGGTACCCTGCCGGCCTTCTACAGGTGTTTTTTTTTTGCTGGCCACACTACGGTTAAAAAAAAAACGATACAGGATTACAGAAATATCCTTGTGCTGGAGAGTGAGGTTTGGGCGATTTGGAGGCACATCCATGGAGTCAGATGTCTTTTTAGTTAAGAAGGATGGATGATAGGCATATTGATGCAAATTCAAGGTGAGCGACCTGATCGGGATGGAAATGGTGAGTTGAGGATAGTGATCTTGGTTACTCATAGAAGTTATTAAGTAGTGAGGGTTTCGTACTCCAGAGGGTCTGATTAAGCTGGGTAATGTTTGAGTGTTCCTACCGGAGGCGTTTCGTACACTAGTGTTAACTGAAGTTTAATCAACATAGTTACGGCTGGATGGCTGGAGCTGCCGTGGAGGTCAGCAACAGGTTGCTGCGGATTACGACCGGACTGCATAAGAATGTGTAACTCGATTTAAAAGCGTAAACCGAGTGTAACTAATAGTTTACATGAAGGTGCATGTTTTCTTCTGAGTTTCTCGACTATATCTACAAAGGAGACACGCATTTATTTGACCTTTTCAGCGATATCAGATGGCAATGGTAGTGCCGTGATCTAGGGGCCGCAATGATAGCTATGTATATGATAATATTGTTTTTAATAGTAACCATTTATGCAGCAACGAAGAGGTTGGGTGAAGGAAACTGAAACAAGTTAGTATTGCTTTGTATTCCATTCTGATTTATGTTCAGTTAGTAAAGGTCATTACTGTGGTATTGTAGTCGGAAAATATGAATTGCGTGTGTGTGGAGGCTTTCTTTACTTGGAGGATGGATTCTAAATGGAATTGTTTGGATCAGTGCAAAGTCATCATTCAGTTTCAAGGGACAAGTGAGTGTATGTGGATGAATTTGCCTTAGGAATTTCAGAACCTTTTCATAGCGGATGCCGTTTGAAATGAAATTTCTTGACAACTGCGATGGACGATTATCAGAATAGTTTCTTGAACTCAATTGATACATGCGAATACATGGCAGAATGAGTAAAAGGGTTTTCTTTTGTAATCAATATGGTTTCAAAATATTGAGGAGTGTGTTGTAATGTGGTATTATGCTTATTATGCTGATATTATGCAGGTTGAAATCCGAAGTGACCTGAGGTTGAGTTTTTACTCAGTTTAGTGTTTCGCAACTCGATATGAATGAGTGTATGTTGTAGCTCTTAGTTTGCTGAATGGTGCGCAATACAAATATAATCGGTCCCGAATTACTTCGCATCTGTAACTTCGCATGTCGATTTAGTACTACGACGATAATAATGATAATAATAAATGTGATTAGCATGTTTAGAATTACATTATTTTTTGGTATTTACATTGATTCAATTATGTTTTGATATACTAAGAGTGCAAGAAGAGGAGGAGATGGTTGATAGTGAATGGATTGGCGCCTACTTTATTTTATTAGATGAACCTAGTGCTGCCATGAGCTTGTGTTGGTTGGATAACACCAGTTTTGTGCCTATTTCCGTTCAAATGTTGGTATCTTAACGGCTGTTTGGTATGCTATACATTTTGAATCGTTCGAGGGATTTCAGATTATCATTGAGCAAACTAGCGGCTGCAACATGGCTGATGTAGATTTTGATGCCCTGTGTTTCGGAGGAAGATAGGGCAAAATATGTATGTTTGTGCTTCAATATTCAAGGCTTGATTCTGATCCAGTTTCAAGAGGACAAGACATTGGTTCAGTACTTCATTTGAACAAACAGAGCTTTAATATGATTATTTGGAAAAGGATTTAGAACATTAAGTGTAATATCAAACAGAGTTTAAATATACCAATATTTATGTATTAAAATAAACACTGTACCAAAAGGAATAAGTAACCGAAGGGAAGTCGTAGAAGAGATGGAACTACATGTATGTTTTGGTGGTTGGATCAGATTAAAACGATAAATAAGCTTATAGCCATCACAATCATAACAATTATTAGAGTTTGGGTTTCTAGTTAGACAACTGCAAGGGTGTCGATTTGAATTGTGAATCTGACTAAATTTTTTTTTATATAAAGGTGCGTCATTATCAGATTATGCTTTAATTACATTTGGAATTACTTTAACGGAGTCTGACGGGATTTTGATTTGTACGTAGCTGAGTATGGAGCCATGTCATTTGAAGGTTCAAGTATGGAGTGCTGTAATTGGTGGATGGGGGTTGCTTTATGATGGTGCGATGTTTAGACAACTTATGACGCCATATTATTGTTCGCAGTTAACCAGAGTGTTTAATCCAAAAAGGAAAATATTAGAGGAATGGAATGTTGCAGTTGTTATTTAAGTATTGAGTGACTTGATCGTTTGTGATTTTTTTATTGTAGGAAATGAGCTGATCACGACTGTATTGTTGTAAATCATCAATATTTCAAGTGTAACAACGCCAGTACGCAAATCCATTAAAATTACGTTATTGTCGAAATATTATTGTTCATAATATACATACTACAACAAGTAAATATACAGTACAGTAAGAGTTGGGAAAATGCTACATAGTACTTTCTTTGAGAGGTTTGATAGGAAAAAATGAAATTGGTTATTAGAAAGAGTCCATGCTGAGGGTTTTGGGTTAGAATCCCGTTCGATCCAGGAACCTTCTGTAAAGGGTGAGTCGATAATTATTGTGCCATTTTCAATCTAACGTAACTTTTTCCTACTTCACCAAAATCAACCAAATTTTGTACAGTTTCTCCTTAGAGTCTATTGTTTACATAAAATGAATTGAGCAGTTATCAGTGAGATTCTGCTCGATATAGAATAAATTTAGTTCACAGTTCTAAAAAAGATGTTGTACAATCACATGCTAAAATCTAAAATCATGGTATAGCGCCTTGGAACAATTGATGATTATACATTATCGGATCATCTTAATGTTCGTCAATAGGTTTCAGGAACGGTTGTCAGTGAAACATAAGCTTGGAGCTGGGTGAAAACCAGGCACGATGCCCATAAACAAACCAGAGAGCTTTAATTATTTGTTGCAAGTGGAGCCTGAGCATGTCCACATGGAGGGCGTTAATTGAAAATGTCGTGAATTTCACTAAAACGCATCCTAAATTTGAACCTATACCAAAAAGTTGAAATACATACATATACGAAACTACAGTAAAAATTTGGTTTCTTTTCGTTAACTGTAGACAATTTGCGAATCATTTGAAGGTAGGGTGGCACAATAATTAACGACTCACCCTTTAGTGCAAGGTTTCTTGGACTTCATTGTGATTGGAATGTCTTCGTGTCTGCTGCACGATGTAATTAACACAGTCAATAACTGTGAGTGATCGTAAAGGGCTGGGCATAGAAATTAACTTTGTCTCAGTTGGAGCGTTATGCTGAGAAGAAGGGCGAGAAGAATAATAATCAAAAAATGAAAAGAAGGAATAGTAGAAAAAGAAAGAAAAGTAGAACAAGGAAAAGTAGATAAAGAAGAAAAAGTAGAAGAAGAGAATATGTAGTTACAACTAAAAGGCAAGCAAATCACTACTTCAACTGTGCTTGAACGAATCGAAGTGTAAGGCTGGTTTGAAATTGAAAAGGAGTTTACATAGAGGTAAGTCATGTTTCTTTCATTAATTTTCGTATTTTAATCAATTACAGATGTGGGAGTTCGACCACCGCGACGGCCGATATCATCAACACCAGCAGTCGACAATAGGTTCAACCATTTCATCAGATTCATTGTCTGATGTGTTGCAATGCAGCAATGCAATCTACATGTGAGTTGATGCCACGATGATGGGCGTTCTCTACTTGGCATCGTCGTCCAGGAGTATCGGTTGCAATACCAACATTGTAGCACAGACAAACAGACGTAACTCTGAGAGGAAATTCATCAAAAACTTTTGCCTGGTGTCATTTTTATGAGCACACTGCCACCTGTTGGTAGAACCGCGCGCGACACTGTCGGCCATGATGGATTTCGATTTGACGTTTTGTTGACACGCACACTACTACACAAATTGCCTGTAATTTTCGTTTGCATCATTCAGCAACGTGTACACTGGCAAACGTCAAAGCGATCGGACACTAGCGCATCTGGTGGAACGATCACGCAAATCAAATGAAATTTGAATTGATCGTTAAATGCATGTACCAAGCCGTTTTGAAGAGTGTTACGTCTGTTTGTCTGTGATTGTAGCAACACACCGCATCAAAGAATGTTCAGCTGATCAGATGGACCAACGCAACATATTCGATTCAGGGTGACTTGTCGATCGTATAATATACTTTAAAAAAATATTAAAAAGGGAGATGTGGTAATGATATTTGTATTATATTTGTCATTTGTATGTCTATTGTCTGTGACGCATTGGTTGTCTATTTGTCTATGGAAATATCATATTGATGATGCTCATAATAAGGCAATCCATGACGACTTTTCGCGATGAGGATGACAGCCAAAAATGTAAACACAGTGTGAGTACAACTTAACAAAGTTTCGTGAAGTGTCGTTGGTGCTTAACAAATTCCTTTGTGTTCAACTGTCACCCCGATCATCGAATGTCAAAAATACATGGTAAACAAAAAATATCAGCTGATCGCATCTGTCTCATGGATTGCCTTTTAAAAAATAATAGTAAAATGTATAGAATGTATAACTTTATTTTGGTTATTGAAATACCAAACTGATCATCTCACCATACAAAAATCCAGCTCACTATTTTCAATCTAGTACTTGACTGATTGCGTCCTATTGCTCTGCTGTCTTGTTGTCAATAGATAAAGATGCACATTTGTGGTGCAATCAAGACCGATACTTTTCATGATCAGAGAATGAAGCGATACGGTCCTGCACACTAAGATCAGCTCGGTATTTTCCCCATCTTTTTACTGAGTTCTCAACAGCAGATTTAACTCGGTACGCTCGGTTATTTATTTTGCGGATATTCTGTAAATGAGTTACCGAGCTCAGCTCACAAACTGTCAAAAGTTACTGAAACACGGTAAATATCGTTACTGGTGAACGGTAAATACGATTACCGAGTGTACCGAAATAAATCTGCTGTTGAAAACTCAGTAAAAAGATGGAAAAAATACTGAACTCAGTGAAAACATTACTGAGCTGGAACATCTGAATCTTAGTGTGTGTATTGTTGATTTTGATATATTTTGTTTCTATTTCCAGAAAAAAAGTTTAGTACAATTTTGTCTGTTTTGTTATCATTAGTATTTATTTATTTATTTATTTATTTATTTATTTATTTGTTTATTTATTTATTTATTTATTTATTTATTTATTTATTTATTTATTTATTTATTTATTTATTTATTTATTTATTTATTTATTTATTTATTTATTTATTTATTTATTTATTTATTTATTTATTTATTTATTTATTTATTTATTTATTTATTTATTTATTTATTTATTTATTTATTTATTTATTTATTTATTTATTTATTTATTTATTTATTTATTTATTTATTTATTTATTTATTTATTTATTTATTTATTTATTTATTTATTTATTTATTTATTTATTTATTTATTTATTTATTTATTTATTTATTTATTTATTTATTTATTTATTTATTTATTTATTTATTTATTTATTTATTTATTTATTTATTTATTTATTTATTTATTTATTTATTTATTTATTTATTTATTTATTTATTTATTTATTTATTTATTTATTTATTTATTTATTTATTTATTTATTTATTTATTTATTTATTTATTTATTTATTTATTTATTTATTTATTTATTTATTTATTTATTTATTTATTTATTTATTTATTTATTTATTTATTTATTTATTTATTTATTTATTTATTTATTTATTTATTTATTTATTTATTTATTTATTTATTTATTTATTTATTTATTTATTTATTTATTTATTTATTTATTTATTTATTTATTTATTTATTTATTTATTTATTTATTTATTTATTTATTTATTTATTTATTTATTTATTTATTTATTTATTTATTTATTTATTTATTTATTTATTTATTTATTTATTTATTTATTTATTTATTTATTTATTTATTTATTTATTTATTTATTTATTTATTTATTTATTTATTTATTTATTTATTTATTTATTTATTTATTTATTTATTTATTTATTTATTTATTTATTTATTTATTTATTTATTTATTTATTTATTTATTTATTTATTTATTTATTTATTTATTTATTTATTTATTTATTTATTTATTTATTTATTTATTTATTTATTTATTTATTTATTTATTTATTTATTTATTTATTTATTTATTTATTTATTTATTTATTTATTTATTTATTTATTTATTTATTTATTTATTTATTTATTTATTTATTTATTTATTTATTTATTTATTTATTTATTTATTTATTTATTTATTTATTTATTTATTTATTTATTTATTTATTTATTTATTTATTTATTTATTTATTTATTTATTTATTTATTTATTTATTTATTTATTTATTTATTTATTTATTTATTTATTTATTTATTTATTTATTTATTTATTTATTTATTTATTTATTTATTTATTTATTTATTTATTTATTTATTTATTTATTTATTTATTTATTTATTTATTTATTTATTTATTTATTTATTTATTTATTTATTTATTTATTTATTTATTTATTTATTTATTTATTTATTTATTTATTTATTTATTTATTTATTTATTTATTTATTTATTTATTTATTTATTTATTTATTTATTTATTTATTTATTTATTTATTTATTTATTTATTTATTTATTTATTTATTTATTTATTTATTTATTTATTTATTTATTTATTTATTTATTTATTTATTTATTTATTTATTTATTTATTTATTTATTTATTTATTTATTTATTTATTTATTTATTTATTTATTTATTTCTGCTATTCTGCTATTCTGCTATTATCAACGCATCCCCTGGCTTTCGCCCATCTGCGTTGTCTTTTCACTAGGCAATACGTCTACAAATTGATGTTTATGGGCTTGCCGGACCAAGTCATGTAGCTAAGCCAAACACCCCACCTACAACTGTTGGGTAGGCACCATTGTCCCGCCCACTGGTCTTTTACAGCTAGTTGTAGGTGCATGTGTGCGTGTAAGTATTGGTGTATGTGTGTTAGTGTTGGTGTATTGTAGGCGCCAACTCGTTCTAATCCACTCTGATTGCTAACACCCTATTGAACCATTACTCTCAAATCTGGCAATCTATGAAATAGAATGAGTTAAGCGCCTGTACATAACAGTTAATCAAACAAGGAATATTAGTATTCAAGGAAAAATAAAATGAAGCAACGCCCCGAACCTCGAGAGCACAAACCATAAGAACCAAATGACAGGCTGCGCGAACAGTCGATCTACTGGCCACCACCAGTGAATAACCAATCAAGCAAACCCTCCAACACAAACCGCCACCAGCTCTCCCGACCTGCGCCCAACAAATCCGAGGCACAGCCCAGCCATAGCTTCACCTTAAAACCAAAATCTAGATTGCAGAGCACAATACTTCCCAAGTAACCACGCTGCTCGGGCCGCAAATCACGCACAACACGTCGCAAATAAGACAAACACTATCCCGCCCGTACAACCGAAACCGATCTAGGGTAGAGAAGGGTCTCTTTCCACTCCAATCCGGATTCAACTGCACCCACAGGGTAGTACGCCCCACACACACAGCACTCATGCATCCATCAAGACCCGAGCCGCACGATCACCTGGGTTGCTTCTATCTGCATGACCTCACCCAACCCGTAACGCAGAGTTTAAATCCCTCTCTTGCATTACAAAGCAGACCCTCTTCCCAAAGTTTGTGCGTGGTATAAATGAGATTATAAAGCTGAAAAAATCGTCACCAACACAACCGCCAACAATGAGCACTCAATGGTGTCGGCAGAATCAATGACGACCCCCTCAGTCCCAAACCCAATTATCCTACACTACCCAAGTAACCACAATGCTGAAGCCGTACGCACTGCACGTACGAAGTACATACAGACCTACCCGCACCGCCTAAACAAATCACCTAGGCCGAACACAAGCGAAAAGCGGCGCTACCACTGTTGAACCACGACTATACCAGTAGGTATAATCGCAATTAAGCAATCGTAGATCCATTCCCCGCTCCTACTCAGCCCTAACGATCCATAGCAATGCTTGTCAATATATACACCCCACACACGCAACCCCCACAACCCAACAGTGTGGTCACTTGAGTATCCCTGGGATTTTGATTACATGATGGTCAGGGATCACAGCCATCAAAACGTTCCACACTTTACCAGGGCTTGCGACCTGTAACCATGATGATTTCCGCTATGGGAAACCATGATGGCTAGCGGTGTTATTTATTTATTTATTTATTTATTTATTTATTTATTTATTTATTTATTTATTTATTTATTTATTTATTTATTTATTTATTTATTTATTTATTTATTTATTTATTTATTTATTTATTTATTTATTTATTTATTTATTTATTTATTTATTTATTTATTTATTTATTTATTTATTTATTTATTTATTTATTTATTTATTTATTTATTTATTTATTTATTTATTTATTTATTTATTTATTTATTTATTTATTTATTTATTTATTTATTTATTTATTTATTTATTTATTTATTTATTTATTTATTTATTTATTTATTTATTTATTTATTTATTTATTTATTTATTTATTTATTTATTTATTTATTTATTTATTTATTTATTTATTTATTTATTTATTTATTTATTTATTTATTTATTTATTTATTTATTTATTTATTTATTTATTTATTTATTTATTTATTTATTTATTTATTTATTTATTTATTTATTTATTTATTTATTTATTTATTTATTTATTTATTTATTTATTTATTTATTTATTTATTTATTTATTTATTTATTTATTTATTTATTTATTTATTTATTTATTTATTTATTTGGTGGGGGCTGGCTCACCAAAACTTCCGGTCCGCTTTAGTGCTTTATGCATCATTGTGGCCAGGTGTTGTTCTAGTTTTTCCAACTGTATTGTAAAGCATGAGCGGTGATCCTTGGCATTCTAGTGTAAATTGGGGTACTCGGAATGTTGATCGATTACCGATTATTGCTGGCAGATGCAGTGGAAAGTTTGTCTTAATACGTATCAATCGTCTCTGACAAACGAGAAAAACTGACCTCACTGATTACCTGTCTCTGAGCCAAATTTGGTATAGAGTCTTCAGTCTCCAATTAATCGCTTCATGTTTGATGGAGGCTTTTAATCCAATGGGTTACATAGCCGCTATCCGAATGAAGAGAATAATGTTCCGCGTAATATATCACAAATCAAAAGAGGTGCGGTACATTACGAGGAGCGGATAAACTGAATTGGGTACCAGACCAAGTCCCTGCTGGGTGGCACGAAATAGTACCAGACCAAGTCCCTGCTGGGTGGCACGAAATAGGTGAGCCATAGACAATAGAATCGTCAATGTCGTAGGGCATAGTATGTGACTATTGTCGAAACAACACTATTTTGGTCATTGTCCAACCAAAATCATAAGCGGCGTCCACTTACACTAAGCGCATAACTATGTTAGGGTCAAGATTAGGGTGAAATTATTGGTAAAATATAATAACACTAGCCAAGATCACAGGGTTTGACTTTAAAGTGAAGGAAGTTAATTATAATTCTTGTAATGAAAATATCACCTTTAACACTTTAATGCGCCTCCAACGGTTCATTGCGAATCGGCTGCTACAGATGGAGTATAGCTGATTTATCAGAAATGCTCGATAAACAGGAGGAACCTGCAAGGGCTTAGTAGTTTCTATACTCAGAAAACAGTTCCAGTCGGTTGAGTCGGGAAGGGTTGCGAGAGTCGTTGTGAAACATAATGAAAACATTTGTGCTTTGTGACGAATCTTGGGATCTTTCTGGAGTCAGCAGACTTGGAATTGTTGTCTGGGCTTTCCACTATTCGGTGAATTTTAACAATCAATATGCAACAAATAGTAGTATCTCGTGTATTCAAATTGCTCATTCACAGTGCTGACATTGTATTTACTTGTGATTAATATTAATTTTTATTTTCAATATCAGTATTTTCATATGTGATAGTTGTTTTATTAGTAAACCCTAATATGTTTTGAATGTCTAATGCTTAATAATGTGTTCTTGCCATATCAATTTAAAATAACTAAGAAACCGAAACCAATAGTGTGAAAGTGCAGCATTTAATAGTGCATGCTTATAGATTCGAAGCCAACGGGTGATCAAGGCTCAAGACTTAAGACTTAAGACGCATACTTGACGAAATCGACAAAAACTGACTACTTCGTCCTATATATATATATTTATACTAATATAAGTGGGCCGCGGAGCTGTGCGGCCCAGTATTTCCTTTTATTTTTTAATTCCAGAAAACGCCATAGTTTTGTAGAAAACTTATCCTGGTACACTCACGAAGTTCCCCAACACAAACGGAAATTGTCCGGAGCAATCAAGATAAGTAAAAACTTTTATAAACAGGCACGCAACTCTTTCTACTACTAGGCAAATAGAATATTAATGTGTTTGCTTATTCATGGCATTCGTGGCGGTGCGGAACATTTTATAATATAGATACCGTACTTAACATTTCTTCAATTCACCTTTAAATAACTGATCTTTAAATTTGTATAAAAACTTGTATCTCAATTATTTTCATCATATTAGTTTTCTTTTATTTCAGAATTTTTAAAGCATTATGGTAGAAAGAGTTGGTGTCATGATCCATGCAAAACTTGAAACTGAAAACTCCTTATTTCCCCCTATGGGTTATAGGGAGGAGCGGGACATTCGAGCCTACTCATCAGTGGAAAGGACTTGCTATGCTAATCGGTTTAGCATAGGGCAGATACAAGTCTACTGGTAGACGTATCGCCCAGCGATTCAACGCAGATTGGCCACGGCTCGGGGGTGCGTTGATTATAACAGAATAACAGAATAACAGAATTTATTTATTTATTTATTTATTTATTTATTTATTTATTTATTTATTTATTTATTTATTTATTTATTTATTTATTTATTTATTTATTTATTTATTTATTTATTTATTTAGTTATTTATTTATTTATTTAGTTATTTATTTATTTATTTATTTAGTTATTTATTTATTTATTTATTTAGTTATTTATTTATTTATTTATTTAGTTATTTATTTATTTATTTATTTAGTTATTTATTTATTTATTTATTTAGTTATTTATTTATTTATTTATTTATTTATTTATTTATTTATTTATTTATTTATTTATTTATTTATTTATTTATTTATTTATTTATTTATTTATTTATTTATTTATTTATTTATTTATTTATTTATTTATTTATTTATTTATTTATTTATTTATTTATTTATTTATTTATTTTTTTTTTATTTATTTATTTATTTATTTATTTATTTATTTATTTATTTATTTATTTATTTATTTATTTATTTATTTATTTATTTATTTATTTATTTATTTATTTATTTATTTATTTATTTATTTATTTATTTATTTATTTATTTATTTATTTATTTATTTATTTATTTATTTATTTATTTATTTATTTATTTATTTATTTATTTATTTATTTATTTATTTATTTATTTATTTATTTATTTATTTATTTATTTATTTATTTATTTATTTATTTATTTATTTATTTATTTATTTATTTATTTATTTATTTATTTATTTATTTATTTATTTATTTATTTATTTATTTATTTATTTATTTATTTATTTATTTATTTATTTATTTATTTATTTATTTATTTATTTATTTATTTATTTATTTATTTATTTATTTATTTATTTATTTATTTATTTATTTATTTATTTATTTATTTATTTATTTATTTATTTATTTATTTATTTATTTATTTATTTATTTATTTATTTATTTATTTATTTATTTATTTATTTATTTATTTATATATATATTTATCTTTTTATTTATTTATTTATTTATTTATTTATTTATTTATTTATTTATTCATGTATTTATTTATTTACTTAGTTATTTATTTATTTATTTATTTATTTATAAAAGAAACCATCGGACTTATAGTCAGTCTTGCGAATAATCGCGACCATCACGAGACAATCACTTGAACCGCTTTCTGGAGTCACCGTTCCCAAGGTGATACGAACCAGCTAGCGTGTCACGCCTGGAATGACAAACATGTTGTGGGTTCCACCCTTCGCAGCTTTGCAGCGATAGCAGTTGCTGAGTATGCTTCAGGCGGGTTGCTAGAAAATCAATCTCTCTGAGCAACGATGCATAACGGGCGAAGTGAGAGCGTTTGCCGTAGCCAGGGCGAACTGCGTGGTGCGCTCAATGTGTGCGTTTAAACTGAGCTATGCAAAACGAATAGGATTTATGACGTAGTACCGTGCTTGTGATAATACACAAGCATAGTTTTACATGCTGTTGCGCGTGCATCTGCTTGAGGCGACGGAGAGAGTCATGACACTCACATGAGCCGTATCCAAGTCAGGATGATTGTAGCAAAACAAGGGTGACCGGGTGACTATGATGGGATTCTGTCTTTTCTGGTGTTAGCGACTGTAGAGAGTGCGAATCAGAAACCGCAGAGACAGGGTGACACAAGCTTGGTGCTTATCAGCTTTTTTGTGACTTGTACGCTGATGCTTCGCGACACTGCTTATAGTCTAAATGATTGTAAAAACTTAAACTAAACAACGTTTACAAATTAGAACTAAGATTAAGCCAAACAATTCAAATTACAATTTGCTAAAAACATTTAACATCATAGTAGACGCTGACGTTTCACGCGGTTGGGAAAGCGCCGGACGGGTTCCCCGAATTCGAATTCATCTTCCACCGTAGAAAATGTCCTTAGCATAACAGAGAATGGTTCGTTAAAGCCATACGAGGTGCGATGAAAAGCATGATGTATCACAGCAGTGTTGCGAGTCCACCGAGATGCACGAAAGCCAATCCTGGCCAACAAGCCTGGAGCATCTAACTCACCGTTAATAATTTTGGCAGTGGTAGTTACTTGTGCAAGTTTTCGTCGGTCCTTCAAAGTATCGAGATTCAGCAAGCGGCATCGATCAGAGTAAGGTGGCAGATTTACGGGATCCCGCCAAGGCAGACCCCATAATGCAAGGCGGTTGAAACGTTTTTGAACCCGCTCGATCCTTAACATCCATGATAGCTGATAAGGCGTCCAGATAACAGATGCGTTTTCCAAAATTGGACGAACGAGTGCACAGAACAGTGATTTCAGGCAATACGGGTCCGAGAAGTCTCGGGCAATCTTCGAAACAAAGCCAAGCTGACGATTTGCCTGAGTAATCATTGCCGTAATGTGCGGTACAAACGTCATACCGTAAACCGGGGTCAAATTGATCAGCGGGGTGAAATTGATCATTCGGGTACTACATTGTAATTCCATACTAGGAACTCTTAAGCGTCGTAATGATCTTAAACTTTTTACGTCATCTGGTTCGTAGATGTCTAGAGATGAGCGTAGACTTTTAATTTTTAAGAAAAAAGTTAGTTTTGTCTTATTTTTTAAGGAATTTGCATTGTAGTTTTCATTTAGCTGAAATCGTTGCTACTAAACAATCGATTGCTAATAGGACTTCCCGTAAATTCTCTGTTTGAACATTTTTGTGGAGCCTTAGTTGGAAAGTTATGTAGCTAATAAAAACATGAAATAGTAAAAAAAAAAAAAGTTCATTTTATGTTGAAATAGTCATTTATTGTGACAGAAATCACTTATTTCAAATGAAATTGCCTACCTTTAGGCGTTTAAGGGGAAATTTCACAATTTAATTTTGCATTTAAAGTATTAAATTCACTAGTTGTAAGATTTTAAACGCGTTATTCGGTTTTCGAAGAGCAAAATTAAGCGGAGAAGGAAATTTTCCTTTCTAACCGATGCTTAATTGTATACTGATCAATTTCGCCCCAAAGTGGCATTTCCAATTTTTTGATATTTGGAGTTATTTAACTTAAAGTTTAAATTTGTTGAACAAAATTCTGTCACGTGGTTCCATGGAGATCCACTGGGTACTGATTTTACAGAAAATCTTTTGGCAATATTTGGAATTCCACTAATGTTATCCGCAAAAGTTGTTTTAAAGTGATCAATTTGACCCCGGATTACGGTACTCGTGTCTAACTGCACTCCCAAGTCACGCACTTGTTCCACACGGTTGTGCTGAACTCCGTCAATGCAGTAGTTATACCTCATGGGCTGGAATCATTATTACTCAGCTTCTTAGTATTGAAGACACAAGAACAAGAATACATAATAGGAATAACTAACCCAATCGGTTTACTGACCATATACTTAATAGCTATGGACTGTTGGTATTATTGCTTTGTCTGACACTGTATGTCAAAAATTCATACTGCATAACCAGAACCAACTACATACGCAAAAAATAATTACGTTGACCATTTATTAAAAACAAGTTCTTTCACAGTTCAATGCACCAAATCAATTTCCACCTTTCCTAATCCTTAAGGCCACGCAAAACTTAAAAGCCGCCGGGCTAAAGATCTTGCAATGCCTACTCCCAAATTCCACGGTGTATTATGGACGATGTGAGCTCTTGAACTTGCATTGAAGACTTGCTCAGACAACCAGTAATAGTATAATATATTGCATAAGATGTAGGTTATACCACAGAGAACAGACGTCTATCTTCGCTTTCTGCCTTGTGTAAAACTTTGTAACGGTCATATCAAAGTATGTGGTTATGCTCCCGTTGCGCGGCGCTAGCGTCCCATCTCTTACATTGTTGTGTTGTCATATTTGTTTCCAGTGCTCGCCGTTTTTGGCCGTTTGGCGCTTGTGTAGCTTTGTGGGCTAGTGTATTTTAACGATGAACACTGCCATCGTGGGGTCAAACTGACTTTTTATGTGGGGCAGTCTCCGTTGGTGGCGTTGAGGTACACTTAACACAGAGAACAGACGTCTATCTTCGCTTTCTGCCTTGTGTAAAACTTTGTAACGGTCATATCAAAGTATGTGGTTATGCCAAGTCTGTGGTTATACCAAGTACTTGGGTTATATATTGTAGATTCTCATTGTAGAATGTAAATGTAAAAAATACGCATATCCAATTCACTTGAACATCTTATAAGATATATGCAACATCTTATACGATCACTGGTTGACTGGGTTGGCCTCAAGACCCTCTTGTGCATCAATAAAATAAAATAAATTATTATTATTAGATTATTGACTATTTCGATTGTATAATTTTCAGGTTGGAGCCGCCGAGTACTCCCTTCGCCTATCAGTACGGGAAAGCATTTTTCACTGGAGGCCACCATTTCCAGAAACCATCAGTCTTCAAATTCTTATGATTTCAAAGATACGGTGAAAAATAAAAATAATACCAGTGAAGCAAGCAGAGAAAATACTGCATCTTCAAACACCTCTGACGTTGCTGTTTCCAATGCACCTGCAAAAGGATATCTAAGTGCAATTGGTCAAAACCACATAGGAAAAGATTTTTTCCTTCGATTGCAGGAAAATGAGAGTCCGCTAAAAGCAGTGACACCGGAGCAAAATGATTCAACCTTTTCTTCAAGTGATAGCGAAAATGATGGTCTAAAAACGCGTGATTTGTATCTTGGTGGCAGTTGCTGGTTATTGTCGAATTGGCAACAGAACTATGCAGTGCCTTATCTGAAGTCGAAAAATATTACCTTCTACACATCTTCATTACATGAAGGGCCTGTAAAATCTTTCAATTTGCATGAAACAGGAGAAATACGTATTACGGCAAATGATCAACTTGTATTTGATCCAGCAATTTTAGATGCAAGTCGAATACTGCTTTTCGTGATAGGCGATCAGACCAGATCTTTGGGCGC
Organism: Aedes albopictus; assembly: GCF_035046485.1. Taxonomy (NCBI): domain Eukaryota; kingdom Metazoa; phylum Arthropoda; class Insecta; order Diptera; family Culicidae; genus Aedes; species Aedes albopictus. The sequence continues at coordinate 263,906,418 of NC_085137.1, read as the reverse complement.
AATGACAATGGCAGCGCATTACATGGGTCTAGGCTATAACATAGTCCTGTGCGTTCAAATGCTACCTAATGAATGCAGAATCAATGGTACACAGGTAAGATATTCGAATTGAAATTTGAGTCCCTAAGAAAAATGTGGCAACTTATATTTTGTCTGTTTTCAGCTTTCCAGTTCGGCAATCAAAGATTACAACCGAGGTCGAGCGTATTTGATTGATTTAGCCAAACGGCAGAATATCCCTGTATATAGTAACATAGAAGATGCCCTCGAATCTGCAATAGAAAAGTTAAACTGCACTAGATGAACAACAATGGAAACATCCGCAAAATGAATCTGCAATCAGTTGATTTTTGTGGGTAAAAAGTTGACTCCTTGTAAAACAACTTGAATCAGTGTATAGCATTTTCTCATATTAGATCTGATTGAATGGCTCGTGTCGACAATGCAGTACTTAGTTGGAGCACACACAATGTAAAACAATAGAAATTATTCAATGCATCACACCAGAACATCTAGCCTTAAATGAATATGTTGACTAACCTTTTAGTTATGGGCCATGATCCAATCATACTCTTACAAACATGACTTACGCTTGTACATAAAATATTCAGTAACATTTAATTATTATAAATATTTTACTAATTTAAATATTGCAAGCTAAAATATGCCCAATGTTCAAAGCATTTGGTTCTCGAAAAACGTCCCCTATCTTTATTTAGTTTATTAATGTACCACTGGAAACGCAAAAATACAACCTGTTATAGCCCAGAATATACACGAAGGGTATTTAATAAATAAAAATTTAAAAAAAAAAACGAGTTCTACCTAATCTTTTATTCTACATATAAAATACTAGCTGTCCTGGCAAACTTTGTTTTGCCGCTAACTTGACGCTCTATGTATGTAATGCAAGCCGTTTTCGGTCCCGAGTCTTGTTAAAATTTTTAGTGTAATTGACATCATAAAACTCGTTGTTGTAAAATATCGAGGTCTCATACAAAAAGTGTGACTAGGGGGGAGGGGGGTTGAAAATGGTCGATTTTTGCGTGACATAATTTGTGTATCACCCCATAATTATCTGTTATTCGACGCCTATCGATGGGTGCAAACGCAAGCTTTGCAGCGTGTGTGCCTTCAAGCGTTCATCACACCGATACAAGTGTGGGGCCGTTCATAAACCACGTGGACATTTCGGGGGTAGAGGGGGAGTCTGACCAAAGTCTACGCTCCATACAAATTTCAAAATTGTACGAGGGCGGAGGGGGGTCTGAGATGGCCAAAATTTGGTCTACGTGGTATATGAACAGCCCCTGTTTGGAGTACGCATTAGAGGTGATACATGTACACAGCCAGCCCTATAGATCTGCTTTGATCACATTCCGTATGCGTGTGCGCAAAGTTTGCGATTAGGGCGGTTTCTGCTGACGGTTACAAATTTTCGACACTCAGTTATTATGCCTCTCAAGAAAAATCAGAATATGGCGATTATCTGCCTCTGGCTTCTGATATTAGCGCGACAGTCACTAATCATAACAGCGTCACCAGATTTAGAAGTATATAATTCCACTTTATGGGGTTTGACAGCAAGAACACTCATTCCACTGAGCTACTCTTGCCGTTCGTCACAAATACATTCAAAAACATCTGTCACTTCGCGAAACCCACGTGCTTTTGTTTTTGGCGGGAACACTTTTTCTTTTGTTTTGCCTTGCGACTGTCATGCGGCGGTATGCATTGCGAGCGTACGACCGCCGCAGGGCTCTAATAAAAGATAAGCGCGACAATAATTCAAAATCATCGACATGGCCGCCGCTTGTTACCGCTGCGCAAAAGCAATCGAGCAAACCGACGACATAATAATGGGATTTCATAATAATAATGGGATTCTGCGAGCATGTCGTACATCTACGGTGCATGAACATGGATGAGACTTTCGTGAAGTCTGTGTAGTGTATTAGACAAGCCTACCTGACAAGCATTGATAAACCTTGATCTCAAGGGGTGTATACCTGATGTCATGAAACACCTTGGATGGTTTTGACAGATAGTTAGCCAGCGAGAGATACACGGAGAAACTGAAAAACTCAAAATTAGGTACTTTTAAACTCAATTTTGAGTTCTTTTTCATCTCCCTTTTCATGCGCTCTTTCTATTGTTGTCAGAGAGTGAAGAGAGAAACACCCCAACTTTTGCAGTTCCGTGCGTCAAGCCAAAACTGAGTTTCTAGCACAGTACTCAAATTTGAGTGAATACAACCTAGTCAAAATTTCGGTTGAGTTGAAAAAACTTAAAATTAGGTATTTTTTTCACATGGAAGCAAGCGGGAACAACCCAACAAAAACATCGATTCCATCAACTCAAAATTGGCTTGACGCACGCAACCCCGAAGTTGGGTGGAAAGAACCCACTTTTGGGTAGTTTCGTCTCTCCGTGTACGAGCGGACGCATATTACAATGAATTACCTACATCGGCTGTTTTCCTACTCTCCGCATCTACCAATGTGGCGCTAGCTTCTATGCGCGAAAAATCGCTAAAAGTAAATCGCAAAAAAATTGTATGGCGAATAGCATCTAAAGGCAAATTTATCGAAGTGGAATACATTATTCGAAAAAATATTTGGTAGTGGTTGTGCACAATGATGACCACTATTAAGCCTACCAATTATTTTTTTAGGAAAAGCATGCTATTTCAAGTAATTCAAGTTTAGATGCTTTTCACCATACAAAATTAAATGGATTTACTTCTGCTGATCAACTGTGGGCGTGCGCCAAGCGGGTAGTCCATTGGCGGCGAAGATAAATTGGAAACTAAAGGTAAATATGAGAAAACTTTTTCATGTCGGAAAAAGTTGGGGCACGAACGTTTTTCGCACTAAACCACACTTGCGGTGGAGTTTCAAGTGGAGGATTGGGCATGATCTAGCAGACGCGAGAATTGGGCTGAATTCTCCGTGACAAACTTTGCGAGAATGCGGGCGATTCTCTGGCGTAGGCGGAAGTCGGAAGGACTTCCCCTGTTAAATTAGCGAGAATTTTTAGAATTCTCCTGGGGGCAAAGTTTGGGAGAATGGAAGCATTCTCCAGGAGTAGGCGGAAATCCTTGGGATTTCCCGGAATGATCATGCATCCTGAAAATCGGAAGTATTCTGATTTAGGTGAAAACTGGGTTTCACGAAATAGGTTATGTGAAGACGAAGTAGTAGAGCAGTTGGCGTCATGAAGCTTCATGGCCAAACAAGTGAGGTTAGGTCGGTGTTTGTAGTCGCAGAAGTAGGCGATATTGATACGGTTTGTTTACAAATCAGTGTTCTACTACTAAAACAGCCAGTTGATATTTGAACAGTATGGAATTGTTGATACTGAACGTCTTTGTATCTGTATTGTTGTATTTCAGATGGATGATTCGCGGGCTGTTCCAGCATTCCGGTGCGATAGAATCGAGGCCAGCAAGCTGGCTCGAGAATGGAAAGCGTGGAAGAAAGGATTAGAGTGCTATTTTGCGGCCTACGGCGTAACGGACCAAAAAGTTATGCGTGCAAAGATGTTGCACTTAGGTGGTTCGGCATTGCAGACGGTTTTCAAAAACCTGGAAGATCACGATCACGTCCCGCTGGTCACTTTGGTTCCTCGATGGTATGATGCGGCGATCGAAAAACTTGACGCATTCTTCGAGCCAAGACATCAAAGTACTTCCGAACGAAAGAAGCTCCGGCAAATGAAGCAGAACCCCGGTGAGCGATTTGCAGATTTCGTCATCCGTCTGAAGCAGCAAGTGGCCGAGTGCGGGTTCGAAAAATATGGTGCAGAAATCGAGCAGGTTTTGAAATCCATTCATTTGACGGATGCCGTTGTCGAGGGGTGTTCTTCGAACGATGTGCGCAGGATGATATTGTTGAAGGATTTGTCGTTTGCGGACATCGAAGCTTTCGGAATTGCTCAAGAAGGCGTGGATCAGCAGTTGGTGGAGATAACGACCACCCAATCGGAACCTCGTTCAACGGGAAACGTTTACAGTGCCTCACAAAGTCGGGATCGGTTCGCTGCGGTAAAAACCACTTCAAGCAAGATGAGATTGACGAAGACATGCTTCAATTGCGGTCGACAAGGACATCTATCAAGTTCGTTGGCGTGCCCGGCACGTGGGAAGCAATGCCACAGCTGTAAAAGCTACGGGCATTTCGAGAAGCTGTGTCGCAAACGAAAGCCAGCACGTACAGAAGCATCGGAGAAGAAGCAGATTCGAGTGATCGAGAGTGTCAACCACGAAGCCATCGAAAAAGCGACCAAATGCGAAGAAACTGCGGCACCCGACAAGGTGTATTATGCCTTTTACTCGGGAAACGAATCCAACACACTCACCTGTATTGTCGGTGGTATTCCAACAGAGATGCTGGTGGATTCGGGCGCGGATGCCAATTTGATCAGCGAGACAGCGTGGATCAAAATGAAGGATAGTCAAGTTTCGGTGAAGTCGTCGACCAAAGGGAGTAACCGTGTACTGATGGCGTATGGCAGCAATAATCCGTTGACCATTCTGGGATCCTTCGTTGCTGACATTACCGCCGGAGTAAAGACCACTCAAGCTGAGTTCCTCGTTGTCAAGGGTGGGCAACGTTGCCTCCTTGGAGACCAGACAGCAAAACGACTGGGAGTTTTGCAGGTTGGCTTGCACATCAATCGTGTCGAGAGCCCTCTACAGCCGTTCAGTAAAATAAAAGGAATTGTGGCACATATTCGTATGGACCCTGATGCTAGTCCAATTTTCCAACCGATGCGCCGTATTCCGTTGCCGTTGGAGGAAGCAGTTGCGAACAAAATCAACGAACTATTGCAGCGTGACATCATCGAACATAAAACAGGCCCCACTAGCTGGGTGTCACCGCTGGTCGTCGTAGGGAAGGCAAACGGTGAGCCGCGATTATGCCTCGATCTTCGGCGGGTGAACGAAGCAGTCCTCCGTGAACATCATCCGATGCCGGTGGTGGAAGACTACATGGCGCGATTGGGAAGAGGAACAATTTGGAGTAAATTAGACATTCGCGAAGCGTTCCTGCAGATTGAGTTAGCGGAGGAATCCCGAGACGTTACGACCTTCATGACAAACCGTGGGCTGTTTCGCTTCAAGCGATTGCCTTTCGGTTTAGTAACCGCACCTGAGCTTTTCCAAAAAGCTATGGATGAGATGTTGGCGGGATGCACGGGTACCTACTGGTACCTCGACGATATAATTGTCGAGGGAAAGGACGTTGAAGAGCACGACAAACGCCTTGAAAAGGTACTCTAAATTTATAATGATTGACTATTTTTTTTTTGTTTCTGTTTTACACAAATAAACTGAATTTACTGAACAGAACCTAAAACGAAACTTAATTTGAAATTATGCACGAAGAAATAAAGCTAAGTAGTGAGTTTGTTTCTCATTATGTTTTCAGGTTCTGGCAATATTGAAGGACAGGGGAGTCGAGCTCAGATGGGAGAAATGTGAACTTCGTGTGGCTGAGCTAGAGTTCTTGGGGCACCAAATCTCGGAAAAGGGGATATGTCCTTCGGAGTCGAAAGTGGCAGCTTCGATGTCTTTCCGAGAACCTCAGAATGAAGCGGAGGTACGTAGCTTTCTCGGGCTCGCCAATTATCTGAACAAATTCATTCCGCATCTTGCTACTCTTGATGAACCACTGCGCAGACTTTTGAACAAGGGTACTAAGTTTGAATGGACAAGTACAGAGTCAGACTCTTTTCAAGCTATCAAAACTGCATTGAGTAAAGTGAGTAACCTTGGATTCTATAGTTTGGAGGACCGTACTGCTGTTATAGCTGATGCCAGCCCCTCCGGCCTAGGAGCAATACTCATCCAATTCGATAAGGAGAACAGACAGCGTGTTATCTGTTTCGCTTCTAAATCGTTGACCGAAACCGAACGACGTTACTGCCAAACCGAGAAGGAGGCGTTAGCTGTTGTTTGGAGTGTGGAAAGGTTCCAGTATTATCTTTTCGACAGGCGATTCGATATTCTAACTGACTGTAAAGTTCTTGAACTCCTGTTTTCTAAGCGGTCAAAACCCTGTGCACGCATTGAACGGTGGGTTTTGCGATTGCAAACTTTCGATTATAATATCGTACACGTCCCAGGTAATGAAAACATTGCCGACACTTTTTCTCGCTTATCCGTCCAGGAACCAAAGGCGTTCGACCCTTCTGAGGAAATATTTGTTCGAGAAGTGGTCATGCAGGCTGCAAACTGTACAGCACTGACTTGGAAGGAAATAGTACAAGCTTCAGAAGTAGACGATGAGATTCTTAAGGTGCTAGAAGTTTTGAAGGACAACGATGTGAAAAACTTGCCAATAGAGTACAGGGTAGTTGCGAATGAGTTATGTGATTTCCAGGGCGTATTACTTCGCGGCGATCGAATCGTCATACCCGTAAAATTGAGAGAGAAGGTTCTAAATACAGCTCATGAGGGTCATCCTGGTATTGTGATGATGAAAGGTCATCTGAGATCCAATGTGTGGTGGCCTAAGATGGATCAGGCAGTGGAAAGGTTCGTCAAACGTTGTAGAGGTTGCACTTTAGTTGCTGCACCTGAACCCCCAGAGCCAATGAACCGTAGTCGTCTTCCTTCATCCCCCTGGCAAACACTAGCACTTGACTTCTTAGGGCCTCTGCCAGAAGGGCAACATCTGTTAGTCGTAGTTGATTGCTATAGTCGCTATATGGAGGTCGTTGAAATGCAAACAACAACCACGAAAGATGTTACACGAGAGTTGATGATCATGTTCAGTCGGTACGGGATTCCCTCTTTCTTGAAAGCTGACAATGCACCGCAGATAAGCTCGGAATGTGAAGAATTTCGGGAGTTCTGCTCAACTAATGGCATTAAGCTGCTGAATACCATCCCGTACTGGCCTCAATCCAACGGAGAGGTTGAACGCCAAAATCGCTCGATCTTGAAGCGATTACGCATTTCACAGGAGCTCGGAAAAGATTGGAGGAATGAATTACGACTGTACCTACTAACATATCATTCTTCGAAGCATCCAACCACGGGTAAAGCTCCAGGAGAGTTAATGTTTGGTCGCCAACTTAAAAGCAAGCTCCTAACAATTTCGAATTTTTTGGAAGATGATGGAGTTCGTGATAGAGATGCTGCCATCAAAGAAAAGGGGAAAGAGTACAGCGATAAAAGACGGCATGCTAAGGAAAGTGAGATACAGCTAGGTGATACCGTGCTCGCTAAACGGATGCGCAAGGCAAACAAATTGGATACGGATTTTGCTAACGAGGAGTTTGTTGTTAAGCGTAAAGAAGGAACGGATACTGTTATCCAGTCGAAGCTCACCGGTAAACAATACAGACGCAGCGCAGCTCATCTGAAAAGGATTGCAGAACCCGAACCCGTTCAAGATAATCCAGACGATGTTATGGATTCGCCAGATGTTCCAGATCCTAGGCCTACGATAACCCAGTGTGAAGCTGAACCTGAAGCAGAATCGCAAGACTCAACAGATCAGCCTACAACTTCACGCAGATCATCAGCAATGAAGCGAACGCGAAATGCACCGATGAAATATCAAGACTACGTGCCATATTGATGTTCATAGATTGAAGATGAAGACTATCGCAATAAAACCAAACTTTGTAAACTAATTTGCATTTTTATTTCAAAGGAGGGATTGTAGTGTATTAGACAAGCATTGATAAACCTTGATCTCAAGGGGTGTATACCTGATGTCATGAAACACCTTGGATGGTTTTGACAGATAGTTAGCCAGCGTCAAATTTTTTTGTCAATTTGAATTGCCCAAAATGCTCTCAAATAACGTTTTATCAAATTTTGCTTCCTGAGGGGGTGGTCGTGGGTACCGACTTTTGTCAAATCCCATTTACACTCAATCTGGTACGGTCAGGGCGTTAACACTGAACACCCAAAATGGTCAAAAATAACGTTCTATCAAATTTTGCTTCCTGAGGGGGTGGTCGTGGGTACCGACTTTTGTCAAATCCCATTTACACTCAATCTGGTACGGTCTGGGCGTTAACACTGAACACCCAAAATGGTCAAAAATAACGTTTTATCAAATTTTGCTTCCTGAGGGGGTGGTCGTGGGTACCGACTTTTGTCAAATCCCATTTACACTCAATCTGGTACGGTCAGGGCGTTAACACTGAACACCCAAAATGGTCAAAAATAACGTTCTATCAAATTTTGCTTCCTGAGGGGGTGGTCGTGGGTACCGACTTTTGTCAAATCCCATTTACACTCAATCTGGTACGGTCAGGGCGTTAACACTGAACACCCAAAATGGTCAAAAATAACGTTTTATCAAATTTTGCTTCCTGAGGGGGTGGTCGTGGGTACCGACTTTTGTCAAATCCCATTTACACTCAATCTGGTACGGTCAGGGCGTTAACACTGAACACCCAAAATGGTCAAAAATAACGTTTTATTAAATTTTGCCTCCTGAGGGGGTGGTCGTGGGTACCGACTTTTGTCAAATCCCATTTACACTCAATCTGGTACGGTCAGGGCGTTAACACTGAACACCCAAAATGGTCAAAAATAACGTTTTATCAAATTTTGCTTCCTGAGGGGGTGGTCGTGGGTACCGACTTTTGTCAAATCCCATTTACACTCAATCTGGTACGGTCAGGGCGTTAACACTGAACACCCAAAATGGTCAAAAATAACGTTTTATCAAATTTTGCTTCCTGAGGGGGTGGTCGTGGGTACCGACTTTTGTCAAATCCCATTTACACTCAATCTGGTACGGTCAGGGCGTTAACACTGAACACCCAAAATGGTCAAAAATAACGTTCTATCAAATTTTGCTTCCTGAGGGGGTGGTCGTGGGTACCGACTTTTGTCAAATCCCATTTACACTCAATCTGGTACGGTCAGGGCGTTAACACTGAACACCCAAAATGGTCAAAAATAACGTTTTATCAAATTTTGCTTCCTGAGGGGGTGGTCGTGGGTACCGACTTTTGTCAAATCCCATTTACACTCAATCTGGTACGGTCAGGGCGTTAACACTGAACACCCAAAATGGTCAAAAATAACGTTTTATTAAATTTTGCCTCCTGAGGGGGTGGTCGTGGGTACCGACTTTTGTCAAATCCCATTTACACTCAATCTGGTACGGTCAGGGCGTTAACACTGAACACCCAAAATGGTCAAAAATAACGTTTTATCAAATTTTGCTTCCTGAGGGGGTGGTCGTGGGTACCGACTTTTGTCAAATCCCATTTACACTCAATCTGGTACGGTCAGGGCGTTAACACTGAACACCCAAAATGGTCAAAAATAACGTTCTATCAAATTTTGCTTCCTGAGGGGGTGGTCGTGAAGTGAAGTGATTTTTTTTTGAAAATGTGCACCACGTGGGTGGTGGTTATAATCACATTAACCATTTTACATGGTTATTTTGAAAAAAAAAATCTTTTTTGACTTAAAAATAAAGCTCCTTAGTCATCGACTAACCGTGACTAAGGAGGACGACAGGGCTGATCAAATTTTTTTGTCAATTTGAATTGCCCAAAATGCTCTCAAATAACGTTTTATCAAATTTTGCTTCCTGAGGGGGTGGTCGTGGGTACCGACTTTTGTCAAATCCCATTTACACTCAATCTGGTACGGTCAGGGCGTTAACACTGAACACCCAAAATGGTCAAAAATAACGTTCTATCAAATTTTGCTTCCTGAGGGGGTGGTCGTGAAGTGAAGTGATTTTTTTTTGAAAATGTGCACCACGTGGGTGGTGGTTATAATCACATTAACCATTTTACATGGTTATTTTGAAAAAAAAATCTTTTTTGACTTAAAAATAAAGCTCTTTAGTCATCGACTAACCGTGACTAAGGAGGACGACAGGGCTGATCAAATTTTTTTGTCAATTTGAATTGCCCAAAATGCTCTCAAATAACGTTTTATCAAATTTTGCTTCCTGAGGGGGTGGTCGTGGGTACCGACTTTTGTCAAATCCCATTTACACTCAATCTGGTACGGTCAGGGCGTTAACACTGAACACCCAAAATGGTCAAAAATAACGTTTTATTAAATTTTGCCTCCTGAGGGGGTGGTCGTGGGTACCGACTTTTGTCAAATCCCATTTACACTCAATCTGGTACGGTCAGGGCGTTAACACTGAACACCCAAAATGGTCAAAAATAACGTTTTATCAAATTTTGCTTCCTGAGGGGGTGGTCGTGGGTACCGACTTTTGTCAAATCCCATTTACACTCAATCTGGTACGGTCAGGGCGTTAACACTGAACACCCAAAATGGTCAAAAATAACGTTTTATCAAATTTTGCTTCCTGAGGGGGTGGTCGTGGGTACCGACTTTTGTCAAATCCCATTTACACTCAATCTGGTACGGTCAGGGCGTTAACACTGAACACCCAAAATGGTCAAAAATAACGTTCTATCAAATTTTGCTTCCTGAGGGGGTGGTCGTGGGTACCGACTTTTGTCAAATCCCATTTACACTCAATCTGGTACGGTCAGGGCGTTAACACTGAACACCCAAAATGGTCAAAAATAACGTTCTATCAAATTTTGCTTCCTGAGGGGGTGGTCGTGAAGTGAAGTGATTTTTTTTTGAAAATGTGCACCACGTGGGTGGTGGTTATAATCACATTAACCATTTTACATGGTTATTTTGAAAAAAAAATCTTTTTTGACTTAAAAATAAAGCTCTTTAGTCATCGACTAACCGTGACTAAGGAGGACGACAGGGCTGATCAAATTTTTTTGTCAATTTGAATTGCCCAAAATGCTCTCAAATAACGTTTTATCAAATTTTGCTTCCTGAGGGGGTGGTCGTGGGTACCGACTTTTGTCAAATCCCATTTACACTCAATCTGGTACGGTCAGGGCGTTAACACTGAACACCCAAAATGGTCAAAAATAACGTTCTATCAAATTTTGCTTCCTGAGGGGGTGGTCGTGGGTACCGACTTTTGTCAAATCCCATTTACACTCAATCTGGTACGGTCAGGGCGTTAACACTGAACACCCAAAATGGTCAAAAATAACGTTCTATCAAATTTTGCTTCCTGAGGGGGTGGTCGTGGGTACCGACTTTTGTCAAATCCCATTTACACTCAATCTGGTACGGTCAGGGCGTTAACACTGAACACCCAAAATGGTCAAAAATAACGTTTTATCAAATTTTGCTTCCTGAGGGGGTGGTCGTGGGTACCGACTTTTGTCAAATCCCATTTACACTCAATCTGGTACGGTCAGGGCGTTAACACTGAACACCCAAAATGGTCAAAAATAACGTTTTATTAAATTTTGCCTCCTGAGGGGGTGGTCGTGGGTACCGACTTTTGTCAAATCCCATTTACACTCAATCTGGTACGGTCAGGGCGTTAACACTGAACACCCAAAATGGTCAAAAATAACGTTTTATCAAATTTTGCTTCCTGAGGGGGTGGTCGTGGGTACCGACTTTTGTCAAATCCCATTTACACTCAATCTGGTACGGTCAGGGCGTTAACACTGAACACCCAAAATGGTCAAAAATAACGTTCTATCAAATTTTGCTTCCTGAGGGGGTGGTCGTGAAGTGAAGTGATTTTTTTTTTTTGAAAATGTGCACCACGTGGGTGGTGGTTATAATCACATTAACCATTTTACATGGTTATTTTGAAAAAAAAATCTTTTTTGACTTAAAAATAAAGCTCCTTAGTCATCGACTAACCGTGACTAAGGAGGACGACAGGGCTGATCAAATTTTTTTGTCAATTTGAATTGCCCAAAATGCTCTCAAATAACGTTTTATCAAATTTTGCTTCCTGAGGGGGTGGTCGTGGGTACCGACTTTTGTCAAATCCCATTTACACTCAATCTGGTACGGTCAGGGCGTTAACACTGAACACCCAAAATGGTCAAAAATAACGTTTTATTAAATTTTGCCTCCTGAGGGGGTGGTCGTGGGTACCGACTTTTGTCAAATCCCATTTACACTCAATCTGGTACGGTCAGGGCGTTAACACTGAACACCCAAAATGGTCAAAAATAACGTTTTATCAAATTTTGCTTCCTGAGGGGGTGGTCGTGGGTACCGACTTTTGTCAAATCCCATTTACACTCAATCTGGTACGGTCAGGGCGTTAACACTGAACACCCAAAATGGTCAAAAATAACGTTCTATCAAATTTTGCTTCCTGAGGGGGTGGTCGTGAAGTGAAGTGATTTTTTTTTGAAAATGTGCACCACGTGGGTGGTGGTTATAATCACATTAACCATTTTACATGGTTATTTTGAAAAAAAAAATCTTTTTTGACTTAAAAATAAAGCTCCTTAGTCATCGACTAACCGTGACTAAGGAGGACGACAGGGCTGGCCAGCGAGAGATACGAGCGGACGCATATTACAGTCTGCATCCGATATGCCCAAATGGCATTGGATGTGTGATGAATGCACGAAGCTAATTAAAATTGCACGTTTTTGTAACCGGTTGGTTCCAATGTTTAGATTTTCAATTGTATGAGTGTTTGTTTTGTGGAAAATTCACGTTTTTAATATATAATACAGTAGGCCCCACCCTATAGCGAGAAACCGTACCGCTGTCAACAAGACAATGATGCTAAAGTGTAACCGTTCGGTTCCAATTTTAACTTGAAGGCTCCACCTTGTAGTATACTCCTGAACTATTTTTTTTATTTCGTCCGAATTCTAAATCAAAGAATCTCACACGCGTCTGAATTCAAAATCTGAGAAGTTTTCACTCGCGTCTGTCCGTCGCAAAAATCACCAACAGAATGAGCAAACAGTCAAACATTTTTTCGTTCCCGCCAGATTCGAAATCTATGGCCGTTTCACTCTCACATACATTTCTATTATATTACCGTCACTCTTTGCCACTTCTCCCATTCAATCTCTGTGCCCATCCAAACCATGCACGCACACTCCATCATTCAACTTGAGCATAAGCTTGGCAGTCAGTCAAGCATCTCTTTGCTCTCTTCTATCGTGTGTTACCCTCTTCCATTCATCACGAGGTTATCCGAAGCAAAATAAGCGCACGCATACATCGCAATCGTATCATCGAAACCATCAATGCCGGACAGCCATTCTAGTACTGTCTAAAAGCACGCTCAACATTTTCCAATCAATTACTATATTCACTACATCCTTCCCCTTCTCTACTCTCACTTGATGTAAGTAACAAATTCAATCAATTCCAAAACGAACAAATTCCAAAGAGACAAATTCAATCAATTCCAAAGCGAATCTATATCCAATTCAAATTCAATACGAACACAATGTAATTCAAGTCTTATCCAAATTCAATACAAAGCAATCTTAATCGATTTCATAGCAAAACCAATGTTACCAAAATCCAATCTAATTTCACTCCAAACCCACATCTTATTTGAAATTATTTCAAATTCAATCTAAATTCAGTACAAATCTAATCCAAAGTTAAACTTAATTGACACCAAAGCAAATCCAATTCGATTCCAACCTAAATCCAATCTGAATCTAATCAAAATCCAATACAAATTAAATCCAAATTCAATCAAAATCCAACCCGAATCTAATTCAAATCCAATCCAAACCCAATACAAATCCATTAAAAATCCAAACCAAATCTAAATCTTCTTGAAGCAAATTCGAAACCATTCCAAATTCAATTAAATCCAAATCCAATCTAATTCCACTGCACATCCCTTCCAAGTCCTGTCCAACCCCAATCAAATCCAAATACAATCCAAAACAAATGCAAATGCAAAAATTCACATCTAATCGAATTTAATGCAAATCCAACGCAAAATAAATCTAAATCGACTTCAAAGCAAATACAAATCTCACTTCAAATCCAATCACAATTCAATATGAATCTAATCCGAATTCAAACCAAATACAATCCAATCCGTATTCAATCCAAATCCAATTCTAATCCATTCCAATCCAATACAACCTAACTCCAAACCGAATTTAATCCAAATCCAGTCCAATTTAAATCCGAACCAGATCCCAATTCAATTCAAATCCAATCCAATCGAATTCAAATTTAATACAAATCCAATCAAAATTTAACCCAATCCGATCCAAATCCAATTTAAATTCAATCCAAATCGGTTTCAAATCCAACTGAATCAATTCCAAATCCAATACAAATCTTATCCAAATCTAATACATATCCAATCCAAATCCCATACAAATGCAATTTTAATCCAACCCGGATACAATTCGATCGAATCCAATTAAAAAAGCAAATCTAAGAACTCTTAAAGCGGATTCGAAATCCGCTAATCTTATCAAAATACAATCCAAATCTAATAAAAATCCAATCCAAATCCATTCTAATCCAAATTCAATCAAAATCCAATTCAAATCCAAACCAAATCCAATCTAAATTCAATCCAGATCCAATCAAATCGAGTCCGATCCAAATCCAATCCAATCCAATCCAAATTCAATTCTAATCCAATCCAAATACCATTACAATTCAAATCCAATCCAAATAGAATCCAATCCCAATTCAAACTCAATTTAATCCAAATCCAATCGAAATCTGAGCCAATTCCAATCCAATCCAAATCCCAAACTAATCCAAATCCAATCGAATCCGATCCAAATCCAATTCAATCCAAATCCAATCCAAATCCAATTCAAATCCAATCCAAATATAATCTGATCCAAATTCAATCCAAATCCAATTCTGTTGCAATCCAAATCCTACCCAAATCCAATCCAAATCCAATCCAAATCCAATCCAAATCCAATCCAAATCCAATCCAAATCCAATCCAAATCCAATCCAAATCCAATCCAAATCCAATCCAAATCCAATCCAAATCCAATCCAAATCCAATCCAAATCCAATCCAAATCCAATCCAAATCCAATCCAAATCCAATCCAAATCCAATCCAAATCCAATCCAAATCCAATCCAAATCCAATCCAAATCCAATCCAAATCCAATCCAAATCCAATCCAAATCCAATCCAAATCCAATCCAAATCCAATCCAAATCCAATCCAAATCCAATCCAAATCCAATCCAAATCCAATCCAAATCCAATCCAAATCCAATCCAAATCCAATCCAAATCCAATCCAAATCCAATCCAAATCCAATCCAAATCCAATCCAAATCCAATCCAAATCCAATCCAAATCCAATCCAAATCCAATCCAAATCCAATCCGAATCCAATCCAAATCCAATCCAAATCCAATCCAAGTCCAATCCAAATCCAATTTAAAATCCAATCCAAATCCAATCCAAATCCAATCCAAATCCAATCCAAATCCAATCCAAATCCAATCCAAATCCAATCCAAATCCAATCCAAATCCAATCCAAATCAGATCCAAATCCAATCCAAATCCAATCCAAATCCAATCCAAATCCAATCCAAATCCAATCCAAATCCAATCCAAATCCAATCCAAATCCAATCCAAATCCAATCCAAATCCAATCCAAATCCAATCCAAATCCAATCCAAATCCAATCCAAATCCAATCCAAATCCAATCCAAATCCAATCCAAATCCAATCCAAATCCAATCCAAATCCAATCCAAATCCAATCCAAATCCAATCCAAATCCAATCCAAATCCAATCCAAATCCAATCCAAATCCAATCCAAATCCAATCCAAATCCAATCCAAATCCAATCCAAATCCAATCCAAATCCAATCCAAATCCAATCCAAATCCAATCCAAATCCAATCCAAATCCAATCCAAATCCAATCCAAATCCAATCCAAATCCAATCCAAATCCAATCCAAATCCAATCCAAATCCAATCCAAATCCAATCCAAATCCAATCCAAATCCAATCCAAATCCAATCCAAATCCAATCCAAATCCAATCCAAATCCAATCCAAATCCAATCCAAATCCAATCCAAATCCAATCCAAATCCAATCCAAATCCAATCCAAATCCAATCCAAATCCAATCCGAATCCAATCCAAATCCAATCCAAATCCAATCCAAATCCAATCCAAGTCCAATCCAAATCCAATCCAAATCCAATCCAAATCCAATGCAAATCCAATCCAAATCCAATCCAAATCCAATCCAAATCCAATCCAAATCCAATCCAAATCCAATCCAAATCCAATCCAAATCCAATCCAAATCCAATCCAAATCCAATCCAAATCCAATCCAAATCCAATCCAAATCCAATCCAAATCCAATCCAAATCCAATCCAAATCCAATCCAAATCCAATCCAAATCCAATCCAAATCCAATCCAAATCCAATCCAAATCCAATCCAAATCCAATCCAAATCCAATCCAAATCCAATCCAAATCCAATCCAAATCCAATCCAAATCCAATCCAAATCCAATCCAAATCCAATCCAAATCCAATCCAAATCCAATCCAAATCCAATCCAAATCCAATCCAAATCCAATCCAAATCCAATCCAAATCCAATCCAAATCCAATCCAAATCCAATCCAAATCCAATCCAAATCCAATCCAAATCCAATCCAAATCCAATCCAAATCCAATCCAAATCCAATCCAAATCCAATCCAAATCCAATCCAAATCCAATCCAAATCCAATCCAAATCCAATCCAAATCCAATCCAAATCCAATCCAAATCCAATCCAAATCCAATCCAAATCCAATCCAAATCCAATCCAAATCCAATCCAAATCCAATCCAAATCCAAATCCAATCCAAATCCAATCCAAACCTAATCCAAATCCAAATTAAATCCAATCCAATCCCAATTCAAACTCAATTCAATCCAAATTCAATCGAAATCTGAGCCAATTCCAATCCAATCCAAATCCCAAACTAATCCATATCCAATTGAATCCGATCCAAATCCAATTCAATCCAAATCCAATCCAAATTATTATCCTACCGACTGCGCCATGTAGTATACTCATGAACTATTTTTTTTATTTCGTCCGAATTCTAAATCAAAGAATCTCACACGCGTCTGAATTCAAAATCTGAGAAGTTTTCACTCGCGTCTGTCCATCGCAAAAATCACCAACATAATGAGCAAACAGTCAAACATTTTTTCGTTCCCGCCTGACTCGAAATCTATGGCCGTTTCACTCTCACATACATTTCTATTATATTACCGTCACTCTTTGCCACTTCTCCCATTCAATCTCTGTGCCCATCCAAACCATGCACGCACACTCCATCATTCAACTTGAGCATAAGCTTGGCAGTCAGTCAAGCATCTCTTTGCTCTCTTCTATCGTGTGTTACCCTCTTTCATTCATCACGAGGTTATCCGAAGCAAAATAAGCGCACGCATACATCGCAATCGTATCATCGAAACCATCAATGCCGGACAGCCATTCTAGTACTGTCTAAAAGCACGCTTAACATTTTCCAATCAATTACTATATTCACTACACACCTCAAGTAGTTTTTTTCCTAATTATGACCTTTCCAAAATGCAAACCAAATGCAAACCAGAACAATCACACTCACTGGTTGACAAGTCGCGAGTGAGTGCGTGTTTCTCATTGATGCCATGCCAGGTCAGACAAGATGCGAGAGAGTTCGAGCAGTTTGAGCTTGGGCAAAACACTTACACAGCCCTGTTGATGCCTTGCTCGCCCACAGATGGTGCTGCGTACAACAGGATGGTCAAGCATGAAACGCCAGAACATAGAGTCCATTTCGGATTCTTATGCTCAATGGCGTTCTATAAAAGAAGCATACTGGATGCAAAAATTTCTCTTTTTGTACAAATTGTGATCCTCGTAAGAAGTTGTAGTGCGCGCGCGTGTAAATAGTAAATGTAAAAATGTTAAAACTGTATGTTTCTTTATTGGTGAAGTTTCTAAAAATTTGGTGTTGTTTCTTTTCTTAAATGTAGGATTTGTTAAAAGTTACGTGTAAAAATGTTAGTAAACGTTAGATGCAAATTTGTTCGATAAAAATCTGTTAGTACGGTTAGTAGTGTTAGTGTCTAAAATGGAACTTAAAACTAATGTTATATAATTAAATAGTAGTAACATGCAGGGAAAAAGTACTACAAACAAACGATTACAACAAACGAGTGAAACGAGATTATAACGATTATAAGAAAAAGGTAAATACAGTGAACAGTAATAGTTTGAGGTTAGGTGTGACGTTGCAGGGTGTTAACAAACGGTGTTCAGGTCCACGTCAAGGGACGTTTTTCTTTCCTATCTTTTATCAAGATCGCCGATAGGGCAGTGCGTGGGCGGTTCCCGGAGAAGATCGAGTGAGTGAACGTGACTCCGGCAACCCTGATCCCGACGATATGGCAGGTGAATAGTTTGTGCCCCGGTGCCATTGCGCCATTGTATTCGACCACGCAGAGTAGCTTGCGCCTACAGCTCGACCGCCATCGCCTGTCGAGATTCCGGCCACCTTCGAAAGGCCGAACACCAGGACCAACCCCCCCCCCCCCCCCCCTACGAACGCCATCCACCACACCGGATCCGTGAGAAAATCCTACAAAGCATGCAAGTAAGACACCCTAAATTGTGACGTCACGAATATATTGTTAGATCGAAATTGCCTCAGGTGTAGCCTAACAGTAGAAAGAAAGAGCAGCCCTGGGTTTATAAGACCTTTCATTAATATTCCGTTGCTTCGTTTCACCGGGTTCACAACAGAACCGTCAAACCTCGTCTTGCTTGGATCGCAGTTGTAGTTAGTCGCCCCTCCCCCTTATTATATGTGTGCCTGTTCTGTAAATACCAGCCTTTCTGTGAAGAGCCTTCTTAAATTTGGCTCCTGCTCGGATGAATCATCCTCTGCCTGAGTATTGGGTTAATGAAATTCCATAAACGACCCTGAAGATCCCCATCCCGCTGAGCCAGCGAGTTTCAAAAGGGAGATTGAGAGCTCGCATAAAAGGTGCCAATATGGCAGATGCTAAATGGTAATCGTAAATGGGAAAGATTATGAGTGCTCATGGGCGCAGCCATCTTCATAAAGTTGAAGATTGGTCAGAAAATAACCAGGCGTCCGTGTGTTAAGACCAGTAGTGAAAGTGCGGTAGGAAGTGCTTTTTGAACACCCCCCCCCCCCCTTGTAGGGAATTGCCACCGCCTCCGTTCAGGTAAATAGGACTGGTATTTGCCAGATGACCACTCTGACGGAATCCTTGAATTTCCTTTTCTATAGGACCTCGTTTCCACTCACGGTCCACACACGGCGGCTCGGAAGTCAATATGGCTTCCGAGCCTAATAGCTAAGGATTCGCCATCGTCCCCTTCAGGACGATTCCCTCAGGCCGTTGGCCTTAACCGCCAAGGAGGGACCCTTCTCGGCACGGTCATTCCGGTATCGTCCTGGGCCGTGCCGATTACGCCAAAGAAGGATGACGCCTGATCGCCCAACACCAGCCAGCAACGCCCGCTGGTCCCGTCGGCCAAGTACCGGCCCGACAAACCCGCCATTGCACTCCCGAGCTGCCCCGGCGGCGAAATTCCGGCCCCACGGTAGTGCAGGAGCAGCCGTGGGGGCCAAAGCGACGAGGCGATAGTCTGCAGCAAGAGTGAGTACAGTGCAGTGCCTAGGCCTAGTCCAAATAGTCTCGCTTACACGCCACACACAGCTCTGTACACCCACACCCACACGCCACACTAGGAGATTTCAAATAAATTATGTTTAAAAATGTGAAAGTTCCTTGGTTTTTCATACGTTGTCCGCGAAGCCCCTCCGATTACCGAGTAGCATGCCGGCCCTGAGACCCAGCTCGAGGGGTCTCATGCTACTGAGCTTGAGCCCTATAAGTCTCCGTAGTTACATTTTAGAAACACTGTCTCTTCCATTGGCCATACAATGAATAAGCTAACCAAAAAACAGGCGATTCCGCCCGTTTAGCTGGGCGTAGACGTGAACTCGTTGAATTTCATTTCGTAGAAAGTTGGCGTCGACCTTGAAGCTTGATGCTTCTTCGTGGCTTCTCTTCCGAGAATTCGAGGATACTCGTGCCAATAGTTATTGGATGCCCGAACCCAGTACTCCGTCAATGGTTATCGCTCCTGGACATTGCAGAAACGCTCGCCTACATGGACACTCAAGATTATTGACCGTTGAATTCGCTCATCCCAGGACGCAACAGCTTAAGTACTTTGGAAGCCCCGTATTCCCCCTACATAGTCCCGTCTTTCCTGCCAGCGCTCATCAGTCGTCCTAGTCCTGTGTTTAGGTGCGGAGAAGAAGTCTTCCATACTGCTTCAACAGCCAAGTCTACATTAGAAATCCTCTACATAGAGATGAGCGGAAGTTACATATGTCGATTTGGCAAAACGCTGTTTGTTTTGTTTACAACAGCTTCCAACACTTCCCACAAAGCTAGATGTTCAAACTTTTTGCGTGACTTTATTGTGGTACAAGTTGTTTTGTTTGTTTGCTAAATATATTCGATCTTTTTTTCCCAAATTTTGAAAAAAATAACAGCGCAATCGAAGAAATCTGAAATGCATTGCAAAGAATAGCGCCAAACAAATCTGCAGAAGTGAATCAAGCAGCAGCAATGAAAGTTTGTTACCGGATACCTTGAAATTCAAAAAGGATATTATAATTTGGTAATCACCGGCGGCTCTTCCTATGTTGTGGGTCGTACCTAAAATAAAGCCCTTCCCTCTCTAACTGACTGATAACTGTTCGATTACCTTTTTAATCAATTATCATTTTATTAACGTCGCCCTTTTCCCCCCTCACATCAAGTAATTCTTCGTGCACATGCTGTTCGTTGGGGCCACCCGCGTCACTGAAGCATTTCACTGTTGGAGGCCACGCTCCAGTCGTTCTGGCTGCACCGAACCCGTTCTTCTGTTGAGCGCTCTTCTGTGTCGCTGTACTGCAAAGCCGTGGCATACTCTTCGGCACTCTGTCACCTTTCCCACCCACAAACTGTCGACCACACGAGGTAGCTTCCCCTTTTCTTCATCATTGGTCGGTACGTGGAATTCTTTGATCCACTGTCACACTATTCCGCCGTGCCCACCCCGAGACACTTTGGAACCCCGCACTGCGTCAGTAATTCACCCACTACTGTTAATTGCACTTAACTCTGACCAACTAGTGATCGCCCGATTGAACAATGGCCGGTCGTTCCACCGGGCCCACCCCGAGACACATTGGAACAACGCTTGATTGTTCTCGAAATTTCTGTGCTAATCGAACACTGGGGTAGCCTGACTACCGACTACAACTCGGACTAGGTACGGTGGGGATTGTCGCTCGCGATAACTTTGGCCAGTTCGTGATTACGTCGATCGAATAACGGCCCGTCGTTCCGCCGGGTCCAACCCGAGACACTTTGGAACAACGCTTCGAATGTTCCCGAAACTTTTTGGCCTTCACACTGACCGTCTACTTGGGCGCTTGGCTACCGGCTACACTTCGGATTACTTGCGGTTACCGGTCGAACCGGCTGTCTTACGATGATCTTCGTGCGGGAAAAGTACTGGTCAACGGGGTTGCTACTAAGCACGCGGTCGATGGGGATCACGTGTTCTTAGCACTCGATTTTATTCTTTTCGGAATTCTATTTCCCGGCGCGCGAGGAGTGGACGTGTTGCTCGCTTGAAATACACACGGGGATCTGGGTTCGGCTGCCGTGTTCGGTGAAGACTCCAGAGATATCATTTCTCTGCGATCCTCTCCATCTGATGATCTCTGCTTGGGAACCTTAAACTTGGGAATGTGTGCAGTGGAGTATTGGTTTTTGCTGCTACCACAAGCGTGGCTCTGGGTGAATCTGTGTCACCCTTTCGGGGACCATTCGTTCTACCGCAATGTATTGGGTCTTTGCCTCTTTTCGGTTTTTTTTTTTTTTTGTTTTGTTGTATTAAACCAATACTCTACTGTACACAATCCTCTGTATTAGTTCCCTTAGTCACGTCAGACAATTGAAAGTGAACCGTGCGACCATTCAGTGATATGATACCAGTATCAAGTTTTTCGAGAAGAGCAGCGACAAAAGTTTCTTCATGAGCATACGCCAAGGCATACGCTTTCGAAAGCAGAATCAATTAAATATTATCTCTTACTAAATTTACATGCCATCAAATTCTCGATAATAAAAATAATAGAGCTAATAAACTGTAGAGGAAGAATGTCGCTGGCGTCGCCGCCGCAACATCTCTTGCTGGCGGAGATAGGCAGGGATATAAGTGTCAAAGCGAACAAGTATGCAGTTTGACAGATAGATACCCGACATGTTCCCGAGCGAGAACAAAGGGAACACCATCGATATTCGTCTTCTATAGTTTATTAACTCTATTATAAAAATAAATATTTGTAATGCGTTTATTCACAGAGAACAGACACCCAGGCTAGAACAAATTTCAATCAGAAAGTTGTGTAAGGATTTGAATCTTCACTTGAATAAGGTTACAAACCGATATACGATGACACCACTAACGCCGCCAAACACCATATTGCTACAGTCAGTGGTCAATTGAAACATTTCAAGTGATGAATTTAATTAGTATGAGAAATTAACCGATTGCAGCGCCACGGTATTGCCACTTGTATTGCCGATTTCAAATGGCCGTTAAATTCCTTACACAGTTTCGAAACTGGACTTGGATGTCTGTTCTCTGTGGTTTATTGTCGATTGCAATACCGTTCAAACAACGCATTCCTACAAACGATAAACATGTTCATTTGGATCACACTTTGACAGTTCTCTCTGCTCGATTGGCTTACAATGGCCGCTTCCGCACATCTCTATAATGTAGGATTACTAGTCTACATGCAATACAAACATTTTCCGTCCGGTAAAAGGTTCAACTTCTAGCAGCCGAATATTATAACCAAGCAAGTCTTTCAACGTTTGTCAAATAACCGGGATGCACGCCTGCAGCTCTTATGGAGGACCCCAATCCTTTCGCCACAGTCGAGCCATTCCTGCCAGCGATCTGCAGTCATCCCGGCAGGCAAGTATATGTGCAATAAGAACATTTTCCCTCCGGTAACTTCAGCTATTTCCAGCTATTCATCGAGCATCCGCCAGCTTTACCGCCTTCATTATGTTCACCATCACCGTTTGTCAAGTCTCCGAAATGCACGCCTGCAAGTCAAATGGAAGCTACTCCTGACAGCGTCTTGCAGCCAACCCGGTCCTGTGTATTGTCCATGCAGTTGAATCCCGGAGTTTTCGACTAGCGAAGTTGGATTTTTCTCCAAATCCGTGCGTTGGGCCTAACTTCGGAAGTGGTACGCTGTAAAGCGGACCAGGTTTACTATACAGCGCACCACTTCCGAAGTTAGGTCCGACGCATGGATTTGGAGAAAAATCCAACTTCGCTAGTCGAAAACTCCGATGTTCAACTAAATTGAGAATATACGGTAGGTGGGAGGGTCTTTCAACCCGTCCTAGCAGGCAAGTACAGTAAAGCTTCGACAAATGCTCTGCCTGATGTTAGTGCATATTCTAGCGGCATGACCCAGAACGACAACCTAGCACTTCCTCCAGTGTCTGTTCAACCACTTCCGGATTACAGTCATACCAGCCGTGCTATCGTAGAAGAACACGCTGTCAACTGCCATGACGCTACAACAGTCGATTCCAATTTGCTGCTGTATTACCAAAACGTTGGGGGTATTAACAACCCTCTCGCTAATTTTCAGCAAGCCTTCCCGCATAGAAAAATACATTATGCCATACAGTCCAAACAATTAATTACCTCTATCTGTTAAGATGACTCTATATTTCATGGCTAATTTTGTGTTAAACAATATGGAGCATGAGAATGATAACAGTAAGAATGATCTATGTCAAATAACGACAGTATACTAAGTATACTAAAGCATCCATAATTTGTTAAATGGTATGGAATGCGAACTTGCATGAAATGGTGACAATGTATCACCACCTTCTATCAGATGGTAAGTTTTTGTGTTTGCGCAACCCACTAGCACCTACACATCACACTGTGTATCACGTTTTTTCAACAGTATTGAGTTGTCCAAAAAATGTCTCATGAAACCTACTGCAAGCCTATCCATATACGTGAGAACAAAAGATGTTTACAAAGTTCTTACAGATAGATTAACACGGGAAATCTGAACACAAACCACTACCACACAGGCATTTGGATTGGTCAATGGCATACAGTTTGGCACATTTGTATTTGTAAACAACGAAAATGCAACGCGTTCGCTGCCAGCAGTGCTTGTATTTTTTTTATTCCTCGGAATTGCGGATCTTCGTCATTTTGCGGATCTTCCCCGGCAACATATTCCAGCGCCCAAGGCCGACAAGCTGGTCAAAAAACTCCCCGCCGTGTCTTCGAAGAGAATGGAATCGTAGGTAAGCATTTCTGAAACATTTTGTTTTTTTTTGTTATTCAAGTGTGTTCGATCACTCGGGGAGATCAGCAGACTCGATTGTGCTCCAGTGGACGACGACGACGACAACGGTGGTAAAATCACAACGAGAACGGTTTGAACTGTTTGAATTTTATTTGCTTCTCCCCAAGCAGGCAGCGTGCCTGCTGGGGAGCTGACTATTGCTATACAACTATGTACAAACAGAGTTGGGCTTGCTGCTTTTATACATGCAAGCGAGTACGGACAAATACTATTGCTAGGTAGTGACGTGCGCAGCGCACTGCTTTGCATGAAAGGCGCAAAGCAGAACAAGCAAACAGTGCGCTGGGTTGCTATCATTGCGCTGCCTATTGCAGCAAGAAGAATACCGACTGGCTGTTGGTGCTTCGTAGAGAAGGATGGAATGGAACAATGAGTGAATGGTTTGCTGCATTGCTACTGTACGATCCACACAGCCAGTGTGAACGCCGTTTGCGTCTTGCTTTCTGTGCTGCTTTGGTACGGCTCACACAGCCACTGTAGGCGCTGTTTGTGGTGCTGGTTTTGCTAGGCTTGAGTAGAATGAATGGCTTCGAGGTGGTGAAACATTGTGGGTATTTTGGAGAGCAGTTCATCACCGAACATACTGCCCCCGCTGCACAATGGTCCACGAACCAGATTTATGAGGAAAGATGCATGCAGCGCCTTCAAATGATTTTTTAGACAAATATGGTCTTCTACAAAGTTGTTCCTAAAAATAAGGCCCTTTTTTCAATATACATGGAAATTAGGGTGGTCCATATTTTCAATGAAATTGGTAGTCAAACTTTTTTATTTGCAAGAATAACTGTATACATTCTTCGGGAAAGTTGTAGATCTATCAATTTTGAGGAAGTTTGCCGAAGACACTTTTTATGTAGCTTAAAAATTGACCGATCTAGAGGCATTTTTCTGAATAAGCTTAGGGTGGTTCAAGAAAAACCGGTTTTCTGGCGTTAACTTTTTCAGTTTCGATTTTTCATCAAAGTCGCCCAAGAAACACTTGTAGAGCATTTGAAGACGCGTCGTTTCGTGCGCTGAGATGACCGTTATCTTTTTTGGTTCAAAAGTTATAGGCATTTTTCATAAAAAATCATAGTATTTTTGAAAGGTGTTAAGACGGGTTGGGGCAAACATAAAAAATATCTTTTGCCCGCATTCAAAAGAAGAAATGTTGTTATAAAACATATCAAAAAATTAGAGGGGTGTTATTTTTGTAACTCAAGTGAAAAATACTTGAAAAGTGCCTATTTTTTCTAGAAAATCATCAATATCTTTTGAACGGAACGACGTAGCAACATTTTCAGCGCACGAAAATGTGCGTTTTTCAAAGCTCTAAAACTGGTTCTTATACAACTTTGATAAGAAATTTGAAACAAAAAAGATAAAGGGTTTAAACTGTTTTGACCAAATTTGGAGCATTTTCCCATAGTTTTCATAGGGTGACGCTAGAACAAATCGTTTTATTGCTTTATCTTTTTTGTTTCAAATTTCTCGTTAAAGTCGCCTTAGAACCACTTTAGAGCTTCCAAAAACGCGCATTTTCGTGCGCTGAAAATGTTGCTACGTCATTCCGTTCAAAAGATATTGATGATTTTCTAGAAAAAATAGGCACTTTTCAAGTATTTTTCACTTGGGTTACAAAAATAACACCCCTCTAATTTATTGATATGTTTTATAACAACATTTCTTCTTTTGAATGCGGGCAAAAGATATTTTTTATGTTTGCCCCAACCCGTCTCAACACCTTTTTAAAAAACTATGATTTTTTTACGAAAAATGCCTATAACTTATGAACCAAAAGAGATAACGATCATCTCAGCGCACGAAACGACGCGTCTTCAAATGCTCTACAAGTGTTTCTTGGGCGACTTTGATGAAAAATCGAAACTGAAAAAGTGAACGCCAGAAAACCGGTTTTTCTTGAACCACCCTAAGCTTATTCAGAAAAATACCTCTAGATCGGTCAATTTTAAAGCTACATAAAAAGTGTCTTCAGCAAACTTGCTCAAAATTGATAGATCTACAACTTTCCCGAAGAATGTATACAGTTATTCTTGCAAATAAAAAAGTTTGGTTACCAATTTCTTTGAAAATATGGACCACCCTAATTTTCATGTATATTGAAAAAATGGCCTTATTTTTAGGAACAACTTTGTAGAAGACCATATTTGTCTAAAATATCATATGAAGGCGCTGCATGCATCTTTCCTCGTAAATCTGATTCGTGGACCACTGTGCGCTGGAATGACCATTTCAGAAGATGATGATGTTGTTCTTTGACACGCTGAAGGTGAAGAGGTGGATTGGTTGGTGCCTCGATTGATCTGTCCGCAGAAACCAGGTATGCTGGTTGGGTTGATCCTCCGTGGAAACCGTCTGCCCAAGCACGGCGCTAGGAATGGTGGTTGATCTGCCCGTTGCAGAAACCTCGAATGGCATTGGTTGATCCACGAAGAAAACCGCCAGCCGACTACATGGTTGAGTGGCTTGAATCGATGATTGATCTTGCCGACAGGATTATCATTTCTCTCCGGTTGATCTGCATTCAGAAACCGGGCTTACTAGGTCAGTTGATCCATCGTAGAAACCTTGACCCGAACACGAATGAAGCGAATGGTGGTTGATCTGCCCTGTGCAGAAACCTCGAAGAATGTGGCGTGGTTGATCTACGATAGAAACCGCTAGCGTCACGACGGTGATAACGATCGACTTGCTTGATGCACGATGACGATGGCTTGGTAGTTGATCCGATTGAGAAAACGTGGTGTGGTAGTTTGATCGTGGATTGCTTCCGATTCCGATTGATTGCTTCAGTGTATATGCGAATCCGTGATGCGATTCCGTTCCGATCCCAGAAGATGGTTTGATAGTTGATACACAGACAAACAGACGTAACACTCTTCAAAACGGCTTGGTACATGCATTTAACGATCAATTCAAATTTCATTTGATTTGCGTGATCGTTCCACCAGATGCGCTAGTGTCCGATCGCTTTGACGTTTGCCAGTGTACACGTTGCTGAATGATGCAAACGAAAATTACAGGCAATTTGTGTAGCAGTGTGCGTGTCAACAAAACGTCAAATCGAAATCCATCATGGCCGACAGTGTCGCGCGCGGTTCTACCAACAGGTGGCAGTGTGCTCATAAAAATGACACCAGGCAAAAGTTTTTGATGAATTTCCTCTAAGAGTTACGTCTGTTTGTCTGTGGTTGATAGCTTGCGTTGTTGAATGGCCATCGGGACCACTCGACCGATGCCAAGATCAGGCTAACAGTCTGACAGCTCGTTGGGGTTGATTGATGAAATCCGTTACGATTCCCATTGGGGCATGGGTTGACTTGACTGAGATGAATTCCTGTCGACGTCCGTATCCACCTTCACACTCCATGACTCTCCGGCGAGGGCTTTCCGTAGGGTTGGTTGGGCGGATTCCTCTCGACGCCCAATCCGGTTCGAAGGACCATGTTCGATCACTCGGGAGATCAGTGGACTCGAATGTGCTCCAGTGGACGACGACGACGACAACGGTGATAAATTAGGCAATAAATTGCACAGTTCGAACTCTGACTTTATTTGATCTTCCCCAAACAGGCAGCGTGCCTGCTGGGGAGACGACTATTGCTATACTCATATGTACATTCAAATTGGGCCTGCTTTTTATAAGCAGGCAGAGTATGATTGAATCAGCTTGGCTGTGCACTACCTGCTGCTATGCCTGGAAGAGCGCAAAGCAAAACAGGCAAGTAATGCGCAAGACTACTTGGATGACGCTGCCTGCTGCAGCACGAATAATAGATATGGACATGTGGACTGTTGATGCTTTCACATGATCGGAAGAAACAATTGAATGGGCTGCTGCAATACGCTGTGTTGTTTTGGCGCGGCTATACTGCCACACTGACGGCGCCGTTTGCGGTGTTGGCTTTGTTGCTCGTTCGCTTGATTTGAATTGGATGAATGGTTTTGCGTGATGAGTTGTTTGTGCGCAATTTTGAGTGCAGTTCGTAACCGAACATACTGCCCCCCGCTGAAATGACCATTTCTGAAGATGCTGTTTGGCGTTGGACTCGAATGTGCTCCAGTGGACGACGATTTTGAGTCCAGTGGACGCAATTTTGAGTGCAGTTCGTAACCGAACAAAGTGTTCTTTTGCCCGTTGCAGATGGAAACTTTCACGAAATCAAAGTTCGGAATGCAAAAAAACACGCTGGAGGAATTCTGGATCCGGCACATTACAAGGTCATGCATTCCGGTTGCTCGCATAGGTAGGACACCAGCGGGTTTTGTCTTCATGAGTGGTTCACCGGATCTGAACGGGCTAGGCAGCACCATCAGCCAGGGAATGTAGAAGAAGTGCACATCGGCAGATCCTCCGGCAGAACAGTCAAAAAGCAGATGCGAGAAATCCGTGGAAACTGGGTACCCAAGTAACACATTTTGTTATATAAATGTATAAAATACACGCTTCATACAAATCCCAATGTTAGGTCACGAATACGAAAAACCAAAATTCATACACTTATATCACCGAAAAAGCGCAAAAAATGGCGGATTATACAACATCTTTGATGTTTTAAAAGATGTTTTTCAATACATCGTCAGAACATATATTATGTATTTGAGAAGTATCCAATAACCTCGCCAAAACCTTTTTTCTGTGATCATGCAAACTATTCAATATTATCTGACAGCTCAAGTCCAAAAAACACAATTTGTCCACAGACAAACAGACGTCTCACTCTACTCACTTCCCATCGTTTCCCTTTTTAACGGATTATTAAAATATTCCGTAGTTCGCAAACCGCTCGCTCATGGCGCTCGCATCGCTTTTGCTCCTGTTTGACGTTTGCTCACTACCGCCATCTACTCAGTGGGTTTGCGTACTACAGCATAATTAGCATTGGGTGATTATGTTTGCATGACGATGATTTTTATCGCATTTTGTTCCAAATGATACGTCTGTTTGTCTGTGATTTGTCTTTCCGCTCCTCTTTTACGAAATGCTGATGGTCGAACCACGTCGAACATTATTATTATTATGAAGCCATCAAATAAATACTAATGTTGTCATTGCCCAGTACCATGATCAAATCTTTTATGCGAGCCCAGATTTATGGTGAAATCGTAGTATTCAGTGACCATAAATTCGGGCGCTTTTAATCAGATGGTTAATGACGTAAATATTCAGCTAGTTTTTACATTTTGTATTCTTTTTTATCAAGTTTACGTGAAGGCAACATGGCGGCATTCAAATACAGTGTCGTCAAAAAATATTGATATTAGAAAAATTTGCAGAAATAAAATAAATATGTGTTTCAACAATAATATAACACAATGAATTAGCTACATCGGCTGTTTTCCTACTCTCCGCATCGACCAATGTGGCGCTAGCTTCTATGCGCGAAAAATCGCTAAAAGTTAATTGCAAAAGTATTGTATGGCGAATAGCATCTAAAGGCAAATTTATCGAAGTGGAATACATTATTCGAAAATATATTTGGTAGTGGTTGTGCACAATGGTGACTACTATTAAGCCTACCAAATATTTTTTCAGTAAAAGCTTTTTATTTCAAGTAATTCAAGTTTAGATGCTTTTCACCATACAAAGTAAAATTGATTTACTCCTGTTGATCAACTGTGGGTGTGCACCAAGCGGGTAGTCCATTGTATATTCATGGCAGCTATAGTAAAATCAAAACAAACAAACTGCTGCCAATCTTGAGGATTCAGTTTTTGGATTTTTTTTACGTTTTTCTTTAGGTTTGTGAGTGGAAATGATTCAACAATTAAATACACAAAGAAAGTGTGCTCTAGGTAAGTACAAGAGCTCAATAGTAAGAAATCAAAGCTTGTTTTTCTCAGAGATGGCGCCACCACATTAAAAGTAAAATCGTTTTTCTTGTATGGACAAATCGCTGGCTTGCACTTGTTCCGCATCACAACGATTTGTACCCTGGGGCAAAAAGTTGCAAATTAGAAACAAAATCATTATACCTATGCGTTTCTTCCGGGTTCATTACAGTAACAGAGAATTTATTACGCCACCATACAAATTTCAAGCTGTTTACTTCTTTTTTTCTGACTGGCATTTTCCACCCGTGCTGCGCATGATGTTTCCGAGTGGATAGGTGCAGGCGGCGCCGCTGTATATGTGGAAAACACGTGGAACACGAGCGCCATCTATGATTCCGTAGCGTAAACTTTTCTGCTTGTTTACACTGTTATCATGTTTACCGCATTTGTCAGAAAAGCGCCTCTACCGGCACTCTAGCAAAAACGCAGCTGATTGCTTGCTATTAAACTCCTAACATCGAGTGATTTACTCAATTCAGAATTGCTTGGTAAAATTTTGGTCAACGGGTATACGTCACAATGTTGATGGAAAATTACCCAACTTTCCAGGCTACCAAGTCCTTCTACGTGCGCTGAATGTGTGCTTAACTTTTTATCGCAATACCTATAAGAATGTTGTTTTTTTTTTGCAAATTATTATCAGTAAATAATGGATCTGAGTTTAAGCACTAAGATTTAATCCCTTCGAAATGATAAATTGATGGTGATGAGTAAGTAACATCTCAATTTAAGGAATGGTTAGGCATGGAAAAAATGTATTGTTAACGTATTTGCGACGTAAATATAACATGTTTTAATAATCAAGTATACATTTTGTTTGTATGATGTTTCACATTACATATCATTAAAAAGGAAAACGTAGTACTCCTTACAAGTATATTCCACGTAATTTAAACGTAAAATTAACTTCCGAAAATGTAGATGATGTTATTTATCAGCTTGTTATCGCTATGCTTAGTTAAAACATATTTTCAACTTAAGATGTTTTGATTCTCACTTAATATCCATTTATAATACATCTTTTCTTATTTCAAAAGATGTTTTCTGTGTTACTTGGGTAAGGTGCTTATGCTCTGGAAGATCCCGCCCCTCTCGATGTTTGCTGCAGCATGGAATAGAAGTTTACGTGGCCTAAGTGTTCTATAATGATAATCCCTTTTTTCATGTTATACTATATAAAACGTATTTGCTAGTTTAATTTTTTTGTTTCTTTACATAGGACATTTTGTGGTAGAACCATATATCATACGCTAAAAATACCATGAAAGACCATAAATCAATCATAACACATACATGTTAATTTTTCCTCCACATTTATAGTTAAACTGTTCTCCAACCATTTGCTATGCAGTGAATTGTCCAAAAAAGTGGATAGTATATTGACCATATTCTATACAGGATTGCGAAAATTTTGTTGGGGAAAACGAAGGATTTTTATGGTAACCTATCATTTGTCAAACTGGCAAATATGTGCATGGAATGGTAAGCTTACTGTTAGCTCCGATAGTCTGATAGCTTATGGTCATCTACAGTATGATAAACTTTACATTTACAGTTTATGATTCTTCAATCACTTAACCTAATTTACAGCTCTATTGTCCACTGGGGCACTGCGTGAGCGATTCTAATTGGAAGCTGTACATACACTTTGTACAGCGCCTAAATGTATTCTATTTCTAATTGTACTACATCGAACTACATCGTTGCGCTGCTTTCACTTACTTCCCTATCATGGTAGAATGATGAGCTCGAGGATGTTGATGTGTGGCTGTTGGCTGTTCATGTTTTCAGTCCGATTGGGGGTCCATTATGGGTTGCGTTCGCCGATGTTCATTTGAGCCATGGGCTCAGAAGAGGGTCAGTGTCAGCTGCTCTCAGGGGGAAAGAGCAACTAACGAAAGTACCGGGCTGGGATCGAACCCATGACCATCTGCTTATGAAGCAAACATGTAGCCACTACGCCACGAGCCCCGGCAGTTTGTGATTATGCGGGTTCAGTGATGGCTGTTGTGATTTCTAACGCATTTTCTGAAACTTGGCTTAATGAAAGCACGTCATCAAGTCAGCTTTTCGACCACCGCTATAATGTTTATCGTCAAGATAGATCGCCTTCAAACACACGGTCAAAAAATTCACACAAAACTGAGCTAAAGTGGGACAACTCAAAATTGAGTAAATTTTTTGTCTAGCGATAGCGCTGGCACAAGTGCGAAAATCTTATCAGTTTAAGTCGTATAATATTCTTGCTGATGTGAAGAATATTATACGGCCTAAATTGTTTGGATTTTTGCACTTTGGCCAGCGATATCGCTGGAAATGCAATTTACTCATTTTTTGAGCTGTTCCAGTTTAGCTCAGTTTTGTGTGAATCTTACTCATTTTAGAGTAACATTTTCTTAGCGTGCAGTGAAAGGATCTCTGGAGGTGGTGTATTGCTAGCTGTTCGGTCAAACTTCAAATCACGCAGGCTAATTCATCCCAAGGAGAATACATTTTACTAAGGTGGCGCAGATAAACATTGCAAACCACTGGTTATCTCTTCCATTCTTCTGGTGTTCTTATGGAACTGAAATAGTGACGTCACTATTTTAGTTGCATAAGAACACCAGAAGAGTGGAAGAGACAACCAGTGGTTTGCAATGTTTATCTGCGCCACCTTAGTAAAATGTATTCTCCTTGAATTCATCCTAGTATCGCGTCTGTCGAGCAATTATTGGTCTCTATCAGCACCATCTACGGATTACTCTACCTAGCCGATCAGAAAGGCATAACAAAAACATAACATAATTATATCAACGGTTGATATCTATATCAAGGTTTGTTATATTTAGATATATTTGTTGGAATCGGTACGAAAACTAGTTTGTATTATTTCAATGTTCTAACAAAGTCAGTTACAATAAATGAATATGTGATTTGATCATCATTACATCAACATTATAACAAACTAAGTAATATTTTTTTAAATGCAATGTGTAACTAATCCATTTTTTTGTAGTGTTTTGTGCATAAATTAATCGCTGTATGACGCCATTGTGTTTAGAAAATACACAATTGTTCATCAAATTTGTACAGAAAACTTATGACTTTGGAAGCTGGAAAATGAGGTAAGCAACTACAGTATTACGTGATAATATTGGGTAATTTTAAATGTTTCTTATCATGATCTAGATCACCTGCACAGTTCGTACTTATGTTCAGCAAATTTGTACATGATTCTTTAAATTCTCGAACGGTGTAAAATTTTATGCACAATTTCACTACTACGGGCTATTTGATATGTTAAATCTCATTATTCTGCTGTCCTAGGAATTTCGGATCATCACTCATCAGCGAAGTTGTCGAGAAGTCCTTGACTCTCAAGTGGAAAATGTTATATGTAATTGAACCGCGGCGTTCACATTTGTTTACAGGGTTTTGTACATGTCTTACAAGTTGTCTGTTTAATTTGCATGGCCACGGGGTACTTTCAGGAAATATTTCGAGAGATAATTAAAGTATTTCTCTTGTAGCTCTTCTAGGGAACTCACTAGAAGTTCTTCCAGAGATCTCTCCGTGAGTTTTCTCAACGATTCCTACGTGAATTTTTACTGACGATCCTCAAGTCAAATATTCAAATATTTCTCCAAAAATTCTTATAGAGATTTCCCCTAGAGTTCCTCCAGAAATTGTGGTTGGAGAGTTCTTCAGCAACTTCCCCAAGGATTTCTTAAGAAAAGCTTCCGATGATTCCTACAAAAAAATATTCTAAAGATTCCTACGGTAATTCCTCCAAGGAATTCCTCTAGAGATTTTTTCCAATAATTTTCAAAGGATTCTTCCAGGAATTTCTGCAAAAAATCCATAAGAAATTCCTCCACGTATTCTTCCGGGTAATCCTCCAAGGAATTTTTCATCAATTCCTCCATAATTTTTTTCATGACCTCCTCTTTGCATTCTCTAAAAAACTTTGCCCCAAGGATTTGTTGAAAGATTATTTCATATACATGTTGGGATCCCAAGTAAACCACTCCTATGAACCATCCATCTCTGATCATAGAACACGAAAACACATTTCAATTCACCAATTATATTTCACCGACCAGATCACGTCGCCTTTGATCTGTCGGAGCTCTCAACTTAAACTACTAATATGAATTCAATTGTAAAGTATACAGATCATTCGTGATGGGGATTTCCCGCAAGGTTTAACTTAAGTTTAAAATCCAACATACATTTCCTCCCTTGAGAATTTCTTCAGAGAATCCAAAAGGGATATTCTTTAAGACATATTTAGCAAATTGCTTCAGTCTATGCATCACAAATTCCTTAAAGGATTCTTCATCACGGAAAATCTATTAGAAATTCTGAAGGATCTCAGTAATTAATTGAGTTCTAGTTTTAAAGTTTTAAACTTTTCAATCCAATTCCAATTTCTTCGAAATTTCTTAGTTATGTGGTCACTCAGTCTCAGTTGTGAATATCACTACAATTAACTACTACTTTTTTCCGCATAGATAATCTGTGTATGCATATCTGCCGATCGAAAGAGTTATGTCAAATATACTATATTAACAATATAGGTCACTTCGTGTTTTCACATACAACGACATGGAGACGCCGTTTACGAATGATTATAGCACCACCTGTTGTCAGAAAAAGTCAATAATTGAATTTTGATCAATTTTAGTTTACCGTGCAAGGTGACATTTCTCGAAAAAAGATGTTAGGGGTGTCGAAGTTTTTTGTTCCCAAATAATCGATTAATAAATAATCGATTTACAATATGGGTACACAAACAATATAATATTTAATTAGATGACATCTACGAATATAAATAGTCTACTTAGCTGTAAAATACTCAATATCTGTAGAAGAATTTGAATGCTCCCTCATTGTAAAGTCACCGAAATCGTTTGACTTTGAAATTTAAAATTTTCACCCTCAAAATTTGTTGAACTTGGCCTCGCAGTGGACACGGTTATACAGTCCGGGTTCAATGGTTGGGTCAGAAGGTATAGTCAAGTGCTGCGATAGGCTACTTCAGATGACCCCCAATAGTAAGAAATCAAAGCTTGTTTTTCTCAGAGATGGCGCCACCACATTAAAAGTAAAATCGTTTTTCTTGTATGGACAAATCGCTGGCTTGCACTTGTTCCGCATCACAACGATTTGTACCCTGGGGCAAAAAGTTGCAAATTAGAAACAAAATCATTATACCTATGCGTTTCTTCCGGGTTCATTACAGTAACAGAGAATTTATTACGCCACCATACAAATTTCAAGCTGTTTACTTCTTTTTTTCTGACTGGCATTTTCCACCCGTGCTGCGCATGATGTTTCCGAGTGGATAGGTGCAGGCGGCGCCGCTGTATATGTGGAAAACACGTGGAACACGAGCGCCATCTATGATTCCGTAGCGTAAACTTTTCTGCTTGTTTACACTGTTATCATGTTTACCGCATTTGTCAGAAAAGCGCCTCTACCGGCACTCTAGCAAAAACGCAGCTGATTGCTTGCTATTGTAGAGGCGCTTGGTGAGATAAGGGGAAAATCGTTTGTTTACATAAAAAAGTAAATTTTTTGTCGTCAAATTTTCCTCATTTTTTGCTCTAGAAGTTGCTATTTTCCATTTGCAATGGCTTCCATTATCATCATTCTTGATGCCCATGCCGACAGATACCGGATTGGCCAGCTAACAAAAAATCCGGAAGATCGTCCGCCGGAGGCATAGCAAGAGCTTCTCAAATTAATCACATAAATTGTTCGTAAGTACCTACCGGATCTAAGCGCATCTGAAAGAGAATCAAATTTTCTTTCCGAAAAGTGCTTGTTTGTTTCTCTACGATGCGGAATTCGATACGAAAAAGCGAAAGAAATGCACTTTTCCTATGCTGCGCAATGGCAAATTTTGGAGGAGCTCCTCTTTTCATAGGTTTCTCATTCCTGCCACCAGATGCGGAGGGATCGTTAGCTTCCGTTGGATTTACCTATGGCCTCACTGGCCTCCTGTTCTAGGTTCTAGCCGTCCTAGGTTCGAATCCGTGAGTTTTATGTATTATTTATTTATGGAGAAGTTTTTTTGATGCCAGTAACTTTTTACTAAAAATAAAATGTCACTCTAAAAATTGATTACCCAAAAATGAGTTAAATTTTACACTACCTAATTTTTACCCAATATATTTATAACTGCTTTATAACAACATGACATGTGATATAATTTGATTTTCCTTTCTTGATTTTTTATATCTCATTTTGCTTCTTATAATTGTATCAATACCTGTCATAATTATGTTATGGCTAGAGTTATTTTAGTTATAATTTTTGCTATTTTAACACCTAACCGGCGAATTTTATAACTCATTCTGTTATGAAAAATCGTTGAAATAAATAACTTCACCGGTTATAGTTTTGTTATGCCTTTCTGATCGGGTATGCGTATTATCCCGACTAGATGAACATTACAAAAATATAACAAGCTCTGTTATTTTGTTACAATAAATTTTTATAACAAAGGTTAACAACATGTTAACAAAAACATGTACCGTTAGTAGTTAAAATAACAAAAAATCTATCAAAATGCTCACTGGAAAGAACAAAAATGTAATAACTTTTGTTATGATCATAACAAAAATATTAAAAAACTTGTTTCATGAAATATGATAGA
The DNA here is from genome assembly GCF_035046485.1 of Aedes albopictus. Taxonomy (NCBI): domain Eukaryota; kingdom Metazoa; phylum Arthropoda; class Insecta; order Diptera; family Culicidae; genus Aedes; species Aedes albopictus. The sequence goes on along the minus strand of NC_085137.1, from coordinate 263,869,625 downwards.
ATATAACAAAATTATAACAAATTGTGCTATAATTCCTTCGACACCTTTTAGGGTAAAAACTAATTTGTATACTCATTTTTGGGTAAATATTTTTAAATGTGTTGTCTGTTTTAGAAAAATCTGGGACGGGACCCGTCAGGTGCTAGTGCAAATACACGGAAAAAACAGATTACCTAAAAAATACGTTAAAAGAACGCAAAAATAAGTATACCGCTTGAACTTTTTACCCAGCAGTGGGTTGTTTTCTCGCTCTCCCGCTCGCATTGTTGTCAAAAACAAAGCGAGAAGCAGCTACCTAGCCGAAAATGTCCGTGCGAGAAGCCAAATTTGGGTTCTTTGTCGTTTACCCAAAAGTGGGTTTATTTCAACCCACTAGGGTACTTCGAAAGTTAACGCTAGGTTGAAAGAACTTTGCGATGGGTTGCAATTTTCTGCCGGCATCAAACGGAAACTACCCACTCAGAGCTTTAATGCGGTATAGCCAAATTTGGGTTCTCGCACGGAAGAGCCGATATGAGTGAGAGAACCTATATTTGGGTTGATTTCTGGTTCCGTGTACGAAACCATTTGCCTGTCAAAAAAACCACTTCTGATTGGTCGATTTGACAAAAGCAGCGTAGCGCCGCGTTACGTTTGTTTACAAGAGGGCACTCTGTTGTTGAGTTAGCCGTGTTGCTAGTAGTCACAGGTTTTTTAAACCTCGTATGATTGATAATTAATAACTAACAACATTAATCGTTTTTCTTATTTTCTGTGCTGTTTCTCTGGTGAAATGAAGTGCAAAACGATACATTATGGGCGCAGTGATGTGTATCATTCTGGGCTTCATTTTTACTAATTTTCGAAGAATCCGAAGGTTTGCCGGCAAGGGATGGAAGTCTGTGTGTGAGATCCAAACGAGGAAGATCAGATTGTTTTCAAACTCATTCTTTGAAGTAGAATGCTAAATAAAACTAGTCAACAAGTTTTGATTGATTTGCATATGAAAAGTGTTGGCAACACTAGAGCAACCCCCGTATGAACAGTAACAAAAAGAATAAGAGGGATTGTACCAATGAGCTGTCACGTCCCGTCCCAGGAAAAAGTAAGTAACACAAAAAAATAGTTTCCAATACATATAAAAATTCTCGGATCCGAACGAGATTTGAACCCAGACACCTACCATCCATCGGTAGAAATCTGGCGCCTCTGCCAATGAGGTCATCACAGCACTTGAAGAGGGCGGTGATAGAAGCTTTACTGGTTCTATGTATTGACAGTTTCGTCACAGACAAACAGACGTAACACCTTGAACGATTTTCATGGAAATCCATCGCTTAGTTCACACTACCGTCACCTGGCGGAAAAGTTGCACGAATCACTGTGTTGTGCAATATCGTCAACAGAAGGCGCTAGTGTGAAACGTCAAACGCATAGAAAAACGATGCGCGCGCCTCTGGTTGTGAAAGCCCCAACTATGAAAATTTAAAATGATCGTTAAAAGCGTGGTCGACGGAAATTTCACAAGTATTACGTCTGTTTGTCTGTGGTTTCGTCATTCCAAGTTTTGGTTGTCAGACGTACATGAGCGGAGTGGTATGACGTCACATTGAGCTTGTTGACATATAATAGACATGATTTGTCCACAGACAAACAGACGTCTCACTCTACTCAGTTCCCATCGTTTCACTTTTTAACGGATTATTCAAATATTCCGTAGTTCACAAATCGCTCGCTCATGGCGCTCGCATCGTTTTTGCTCCTGTTTGACGTTTGCTCACTACCGCCATCTACTCAGTAGATTTGCGTACCACAGCATAATTAGCATTGGGCGACTATGTTTGCGTGACGATGATTTTTATCGCATTTTCTTCCAAGTGACCCGTCTGCTTGTCTGTGATTTGTCGTTAGTGATTTTATTTAAACCGATCACAATTCATCATTGAAGCCGACTTCTCCGCTACTCACCGCATCAAAACAAAAGCGCCACCGTATATGGACGGTAACACAGTGACAGCAGTCGAGTTACGTCAAACAAACAAGGCTACGGTGGCGCTATCTGTTCATTTCATAGCGGCCGTTTTATTATGCCTCTCAAGAAAAATCAGAATATGGCGATTATCTGCCTCTGGCTTCTGATATTAGCGCGACAGTCACTAATCATAACAGCGTCACCAGATTTAGAAGTATATAATTCCACTTTATGGGGTTTGACAGCAAGAACACTCATTCCACTGAGCTACTCTTGCCGTTCGTCACAAATACATTCAAAAACATCTGTCACTTCGCGAAACCCACGTGCTTTTGTTTTTGGCGGGAACACTTTTTCTTTTGTTTTGCCTTGCGACTGTCATGCGGCGGTATGCTTTGCGAGCGTACGACCGCCGCAGGGCTCTAATAAAAGATAAGCGCGACAATAGTTATTTTAGTGATCCATTACATCATATGCAGATGTGAGAACAAGTAACAACAGCAGATATAATTTAGTTATATTCAACATTTTATTTTATTTAAAGCAATGAAATGGAATCTATCACATAAGGGGTCATCCTTTTACAATTTTAGAGTGACGTACTTAATGGGTGCTGCCTTAGGTCGAAGCCAAATAGGTAGAATAAACAAATTCCACAATCAAATTGAGCAGAACTAGTAGAATTGTTGGCATTTTCTAATGATATAATTATTTAGTTCCACTTTTCCCGAATTAAAAATACAGTAGAAAAACCGAACGTTGTATTGTAACAGTATTATTTAGAACCATATTTTTACAAAAGACACCACTGTAAAAATAAAAATACAAAAACAATAAGATGTAATGTAGACACCATACCGTGAATTGTAAATAAGATTGTTACAATATATTATACAGGTTGTTAAGTATCGTAACAATATAAAAAAATATTTTTCTCCATATAATTTTGTTTGCAAAACCATACATTTTATTGTTAATAAATTGTTCAAAATACTGATACGTGGGTTTTAATATACCGTACATTGTATGGTACATGAATGGTTTCAAACAATAAAATGTACCATAAGTAAATTGTTTTAATTGTAATTTCACTACAGTCATGACCCGCTGGTTGGGGGCTTAATAGTTGGGTGACTTTTTAGTTGGGGCTCCGTTAGTTGAGCTGTCAGCCAACTAAAAAGTACCTGGATGTCATAATTCAATGTCAAACTGAAAATGACAACCAATCTGTAATTCCGAGGGGCGAGCTAATGAGTTTTTGATTTCTTGAACTTTCCTGATAATCAAGAAGAATTTCTATTTCATATTTCTTTAAAAAAAAACAATATGTACAATTATTTCGATACAAATGCAAAACATCGGCAAACATCTTTATTTTGTCGATCATTGAAAGCATTTTGCGCTTGCATTTTGATCCGGGTGGTTTCATAAACATCTATATTTTCACTTCACCGACTAAAAATGGGTGAAAATAATTATTTATCGCATTGGCCATATATGTATCTTGCAAAACGTATCAGTTTTACTCTAAATGTAAAACAAATTGAAAAATTTTACCTTTTACTTCCAACCCAAGCATGATTAAAAAAAATAATGCGCGCGCCCCTTGTGCTGCTGTCACTTCACCCAACTAGCGAATCGAATCCGTTGGTTGGGTGGAGGTTGTCGCTCAACGAGCGGGTTCCGACTGTACTGGTTATACATTTAATCAAATGGTTTTCGAATGGTTCTGTTTTGTTATGTTGTATTGTTTTACATTACATAAACCATATTGTTGCGACGACCGCCACATCGGCAACCCGGCGCGCAGAGCCTTCACTGTAGACAACAAGAGCGCATTACAATAGTGTTGTGAACCTGAAACATCTATACGTCAGGGACAGTAAGCTATATGTAGGTAGATATAGATGTGAGTTTAAAAATGGTTAACAATTACGAAGCAGTTTTTGATGATTGATCTGGATTTAAGAGCCCGTGAATTTTTTTTTTTCTTGATAACTACAAAACCAATCATTTATAATTAAGAAACATATTAACTACGATTATTATTGGCGTTGTTCAACAAAGTGAATTGTCAATACGAGAAGAATACGAATTGGTAAATTAATTGCAGTCGAGAGGTGTTCAGTGAATTCGCAAGTTCAAGGGCTCACTGTTAATGTAATCAGTATATGAAAATTGTATTTCGCGTTTCTGATACAAACTTTAGTTTTAGCTTGAAGCGATTCTCAATAAATTCGACTATCAAGACAGTGCGTTGATTTGTTAAGCGGTAACAAATCTTCAAGATTAACAACAATGACCACTGAAAAGCCTTCCGTTGCATCGACGGACCTCGAACGGTCCGAGATTTGCACCTGTACCGCCTGTGAGAACCCAGATGTAGTAGATGATCTGGTAGCCTGCGACAAGTGTGACAAGTGGTGGCATTTTACCTGCGCTGGCGTAAATGAGTCCATCTCAAGTCGAGATTGGATATGTCCCAGATGTCGTACACCATCGATTCCAGCTTCAGAGAAGTCGACGACTTTCAGCCGACGAGCAGATTTGCCTGGCTGAACAGCAAGAGCTAGAGAAGAAGGAACTGGAATTAGAAAGAAGGCAGCTGGAGATGCAGAAGAAACATTCGCAGGAAATGTACGAGTTAGAGGAGTCACTGGCAGGAGACGATGGGGACAACCGGAGCGTAAGAAGCCGTGTGAACGAGATTGAGGCTCGTGAAAAACAGGTTGAAGCGTGGGTTGAACAGAACGTCGCCACCGGATTAGTTTCCACTGTACATCCAGCCGGATCTACCCCTCTGCACCACCAGCTAACTATATAAGAAGGCCGGCTCCAGAGGCACGTCATCCTCTATTTGGGACATTTGTGCCATCGCCATTCATATAAGCCTATTTCATCATTTACCTGAGGGAGAATGGGACAAGGGATGGGAATTAGGAAATGGAAAGGTGATTGTGGCATACCAGTTTAGCACCCTATGCGCAGAGATGCGAATCGTCAGCATTCGCGCATCATCGAACACCGCGACCCAACCACGACAACAATATTCGCGCTCCATCAGACATCGCGACCTCGCGACGTCGCGACGCGCACGCCGTCGGTCGTCAGCGACACGAAGACTCGAGCCGGTCGGACAGGAGAGACCGGAGACCGCGCCGCCGACGATCGCCCTCTTTCGCATCGCAGCAACCGGGCGGCAAGCACGTGTCATCCAAACAACACTGTAGTGCAGAAATTTACATTGGTGATCCTGTCAGGTTTGCTGCTTAAAGTTTTAAGAGCAAATAAATTGTGAAGGCCGAAAACATATTCCAATATAAGCTAAATGGTAAGCATATTTGGTGAAAGGGATTTTTTTCTTACTCGCAAAGTAATGCTATTTGATTGTGCAATTACGCTGAAGTGCAAGAGAGGTTATGAGTGCTGATTGAAAAAAAAATGGAAAGCCACACATGGACTTGTGTGAGGATCCAGCGCGATTGGAGTTCCGCCGGAGGAAAATAAAAAAATCCACACATGGACTTGTGTGAAGATCCGGTGCGATTAGAGTTCCGCCGGGGGGAAGTGAAAAAAGTCACACATGGACTTGTGTGAAGATCCGGCGCGATTGGACTTCCGTCGGAGGAAGTGAAAAGAGCCACACATGGACTTGTGTGAAGATCCGGCGCGATTGGAGTTCCGCCGGAGAAAAATAAAAAAAAATCCACACATGGACTTGTGTGAAGATCCGGTGCGATTAGAGTTCCGCCGGGGGGAAGTGAAAAAACCCACACATAGACTTGTGTGAAGATCCGGTGCGATTGGAGTTCCGCCGGGGGAATATGAAAAAAAAAACACATGGACTTGTGTGAAGATCCGGTGCGATTGGACTTCCGCCGGGGGAAGTGAAAAGAACCACACATGGACTTGTGTGAGGATCCGGCGCGATTGGAGTTCCGCTGGGGGAAAATGGAAAAACTCCTACATGGACTTGTATGAGGATCCAGCGCGATTGGAGTTACGCCGGAGGAAAATTAAAAAATCCACACATGGACTTGTGTCAAGATCCGGCGCGATTGGAGTTCCACCGGGGGAAAATGAAAAAAAACCAACACATGGACTTGTGTGAGGATCCGGCGCGATTGGAGCTCCGCCGGGGGGAGAATGGAAAACCCCACACATGGACTTGTGTGAGGATCCGGCGCGATTGAACTTCCGCCGGGGGGAAGTGAAAAAAGCCACACATGGACTTGTGTGAAGATTTGGCGCAATTGGAGTTCTGCCGGGGGAAAATGAAAAAAAAAAACACATGGACATGTGTGAAGATCCGGTGCGATTGGACTTCCGCCGGGGGGAAGTGAAAAGAGCCACACATGGACTTGTGTGAGGATCTGGCGCGATTGGAGTTCCGCCGGGGGAAAATGGAAAAACTCACACATGGACTTGTATGAGGATCCGGCGCGATTGAAGTTCCGCCGGAGGAAAATGAAAAAATCCACACATGGACTTGTGTGAAGATCCGGCGCGATTGAAGTTCCGCCGGAGGAAAATGAAAAAATCCACACATGGACTTGTGTGAAGATCCGGCGCGATTAGAGTTCCGCCGGGGGAGAGTGGAAAAACCCACACATGGACTTGTGTGAGGATCTGGCGTGATTGGAGTTCCGCCGGGGGGGAAATAAAAAAAAACACTCACGAACACCGACATCGGAGTGTGAAGATCCGTACGAGATTGAAGTATCGTCGGTAAATAAAAAATCCAGACGTTATGCACGTGGTTGTGATTTTGATTGAGTGCTCGTATTGAAGAGCATCTTATGCATGTGGATTACCGTCAGAAGATACAGATCGAAGCTCGAGAAGCGGCAACTCAATGTTCATTAATCCGCATGGACTTGTGTGCGCAATTTTAGACGCGTTTGGACTACCGTCGATATTGTAAGGGATTTTATTTCTTGATTTTAACGAGAAGCTGCAGGATGCTCACGTGTATTCATGTTCGTACGGCTTGCGACAACGACAGCAAATAGTGCTTGTTGCGACTCCTTAGAAAGAAACCCAGCGGACGTGGTTATGCGTCCGCCTTTGTGGTGTACTGATAGCCTCGGATGTGCTTGGACAGTCACCGAAATAAGAAGTATCTCGAATTGAGAAACTATGGAAAATTTAAAAAAGTTACTGTACATTTTTTATAGATTCGAAAATCACGGAGTTGTTTGAACAGCACTGACTGCTTTTTTCACAAGTTGAACGTGTCCTATAATGTTGAAGTTCATGATTAAAAACAAGAGATTTGAAAAACCGTCGTGCAGGTAGCGACATTAGTAATTTTGGCGTATTGTGAGTGCCCCAGACGACTCGATTCGCGCTCCAGGTGGAGGAAAATTTCTGTTAAACGAAAAATACTCAACTGGTCCACCAGATGTTTCATGTTGTGGTTTCTAAGGGTTGTAATTATCAGGTGCTATTGCGGACCGATTGGACAACCGTCTGAATGAAAGTGATTTCGCCTAGAAAAGATTTCATGTCAATTTAGTATTCTCGGGCGAGTTTTGTTTCACGATGAAAGGTACATTTCGTTGAAAAAAATCAAGAAAAAGTTACATACCAAATGTGGTAGCAACCGAACATATAACTAGTATATGAACCAATATATAAAGTCTTTAACACATCATTCATTACGTCTAAGTTTGCATTTTTTAAAGTTTTTCCATGGGAAATCTGTCAAACTACTGCCACGCAAAGGCATGTGAAGCTTTGAGGACATGCACCGCATTTAGATTGCCAAAACATGTTCAGTAACATTTTTTTAATAAAATGCAATGTTGAAAACAACTTGTATAAACTCGCGAATTAGAATCGATCAACAGATTATGTCATCGAAATTCCTGTAAGGTATGAATCACTTAACACGGGCATTTTGAAACATGGACAATCGTCAGAACAATTATGTTTCAAACAAAACCGTGCATGGAATAATGACATATTTAAGGATTCTCAAATAAATGCTTTGTTCGCATTAATAAATACTCCTTTTCAATTTAAAACTGTAAATGTGCTCAAAGAACACCAATTTGGAGAGAAGCAGTCGTTCCAGTGAGAACGTAAAGCCACAAAGAAAAAGAAGAAGAAGCATGACAGCAACTAGAGAGATCACAAAGCTAAATTGGTTCCGGGTCATTTGGCCGAATGCCATTTGACCGAATGCCGTTTGGCCGAACGCCATTTGGCCGAAAGGGTTATTTGGCCGAATGCCAATTGGCCGAATGCCGTTTGGCCGAAACATGAATGATGAACTCAAGTGACCATGTCACTGTTCTCCACATCAATATAAATCGAAAGAACAGCCTATGATTAGAAGAAGGAAACATCTTTGGTGAAATATTGGCAGTTTCAACGCAAACTTAACTCTGAATGGCAAAACTAGAAAGAATAGCCTATGATCAAAAGAAGGAATTATTTCTGTTGATCATTTTTACAGTTGAAATGTCAAAACATCCTCTGAATTGCTTTGATCATAATTCGGCCAAACGACATTCGGCCAAACGACCCGTTCGGCCAGATGGCATTCGGCCAAATGGCGTTCGGCCAAACGGCATTCGGCCAAACGGCGTTCGGCCAAATGGCCGGACACCAGCTAAATTAAAAGCTATGGTTCGTGAAGACAAGCGAAGGCGGAAGAAGCATCCTGAGTAACGTTATGATTGAATGTCAATATTGTTGGAAATAAAAACACAGGCGAGCCTTTGTTCTCCAAACCCAGGCACTGACTGATATCGCTGCCAGCGCAGTGTCTCTCCTTTATTCAATCTAGGTATAACTTATTTACAATTCATTTCCATCATACTTTACCTACCAGTTGATACCTACCATTCAACACTCCTCCTCATCACACACTCTCAGATCCGACGCGTCCCGTACTCCTCAACTCCTAATGCTCTACACTACCGAGCTACCTTTGCTTCCAAGCTCCTCCTAGCTCGAGCTTCATCCTGGCTGAACCTTCCCGCCATCCAGCTCCAGCGTCCCGATCAGCCAGCACCCTCTGCCTCGACCTCTTGGTTCTAGCGCAGGTCCCTCAAGATACTAGATCCTCACCGCCTCTCGGTATCTCAACGAATATTGACACCAGGCCTCATCGGATATTGGATGGTACCGCATCTTGCTCGCCTCGCCAGTGTCTCTCCTTTATTCAATCTAGGTATAACTTATTTACAATTCATTTCCATCATACTTTACCTACCAGTTGATACCTAGCTCTCCACTGAGCTGTGTGATGCACCTCCAAGGATGTACCTACCATTCAACAAATATAGAGTGAAGGAAGAGTCGATATTCAACCTACATACACTGTGGTGCATAATTGATCGGACAAACGCCGATTTTCATACAAAATGGCCAAGTTTGAGATGCTGTAACTATGGTTTGCTTTGATGGATTGAGCTCCATTTTTGACACGGAACTACAAATATGCTGAATTTTGTGTATACAAAGTATAAAATGTTTTCTTTCACAAGTCTGGGCGTGGCAAGACGTTGAAAAAATTGCAAAAGTGATCGGACAGCGGCACGCGTGTAAATCAAAGGGGTACCGCTGTCCGATCAGTTTTGCAATATTTTCAACGCCTTGCCACGCCCAGACCTGTGAACGAAAACATTTTATACTTTGTATACTTTTTATTCACAAAATTCAGCATATTTGTAGTTCCGTGCCAAAAATTGAGCTCAATCCACCAAAGCAAACCATAGTTACAGCATCTTAAACTTGGCCATTTTATATGCATATCAGCGTTTGTCCGATCAATTATGCACCACAGTGTAGTAATGGAGGAGTATAATGAAAACATGGTGGTTATTTATGCATTTGGTCAAACCATAGTCGTCTCTAAATGACGAGATGTGGTTCCAACCATGCGAACGGGCCCATCCGGTGTTCTGCAAGTGAGAAACAAGTGCAGGTTTATTCAAAAAATGTACAGGACCTCGAAGAAGCAAATTTTAACAGCTGAGAAGTAAAATTTTTGAATATAACTGGCGCACGACTCTTACGATCATGAGATCGTCTAAAATTCTGGCAACGAAATGTTTCTTAGTGGAAAGAAATGCTTAGAATCAATTAAATTTCCCTTTGTTTTAGTAAATCAATAGGTTAACGAAATAATATTCCAGACGCATATGAAGGCCGTATACAATATGTAGCTGGGAGAAGGTAACCTTTTTTTGTGTATTTTTTTGTCGAGAGGAGAAGGAAGATGTGGCATCCCAGTTTAGCACCCTATGCGCAGAGATGCGAATCGTCAGCATTCGCGCATCATCGAACACCGCGACCCAACCGCGACAACAATATTCGCGCTCCATCAGACATCGCGACCTCGCGACGTCGCGACACGCACGCCGTCGGTCGTTAGCGACACGAAGACTCGAGTCGGTCGGACAGGAGCGACCGCGCCGCCGACGATCGCCCTCTTTCGCATCGCAGCAACCGGGCGGCAAGCACGTGTCATCCAAAACAGGCTGGAGGCAATTTTGCGGCAATAGGCCGACACTGTAGTGCAGAAATTTACAGTGATGAAATAGGAAGGGGTTCCCTAAAAGAGGGAATGAAAGCATAAGCGCAACGAGAGCTCATAGCCCATACCACAACGGGTTTAATCAATGCCCTGAAAAGGACACTGTGAAACGCATAATCGTAAAGAGAGCCTATAGCTCATTGGAGGTAGCTTGTAATGTCATGCGACTTTCAATATGACATTGAAAGGCACGTCATCGAAAGCATCCTCAATATTCAAGAAATTACCCAAGCAAAACCTAAGTTTGAGCGAGTACTTTCTTGAAAACGTATACAACTTTGTGTAAAAGAGTCACTGTGGACATCCCAAATTGGGAGGCATGTGAGTTCACATGCATAGGCATGTTAGCCAGACGAACATCACAGATGTGATAATCGACAATGCGTTTCACGAAAGAACGAGGTAACCAGCTAAATTTGGAACTCATTCCTTCTTTATACAACGCACGATAAAACTAAATATGAAGTAATTTCACGCCATGAAAATACCCAATAGAAAATTACAAGGGTTCAAAACATGTTTGAAATACTCAAATCCCTCTGGAAAAAAAAACAGGACAAACCACCATTTGCTCCTGGAGATTTGAAGAAAGCAGAGCTTTTTAGTTCCCACTAAGTCGTTTCTTTAGCTACAATTCTCGGGCGGAAGCTAGATATTCGTAACTATACAAAAGATTGGGTTATCCGAAGATATGTTGAACTTGAACAGATCAGAGTTCCATTCAGGAATACCTCTTGCAGTCCGCATAGACCGCAGAGGACAAGCTTCTTTCAAAGCAATAGTTGGTGTACCACAATGGAGGGCGGTGTAGTAACAAAACCGCAATGAAACTCTCTTGGAGTAACAATGGAAGCGAGTTATCCATAACATGTGGGCGCAACCAATTAGTACAGGTTCCCCCATTTTTGAGCAGGGACGCCTGAATACGCAAAGTTTGCGAAGGAACACTCAAAAGTGCAAAGACGGTCAAATGGTGACTCCTTATCTGACACATGCCAATCAGTCAACTCATGACAAATTCTGCTCATGCAGAGTAGGGTTAGGTGAAATTCTATGTTAAGTAATTGTACTACCTAAGCAATGCAACAAACTGAAGCATCTCTTATTAATGTTTGAGCTACTTCAGATGATGAAATCATCATAGCAATACTGCTAAATATCAGCGAAAATATGCTGAATACAAGAGTTTGCTAGAAGGCATCCATAAGGAAAGGTTGAAACATACTGGTAACGTTATTCTAATGTATAGCATGCCCGAGGCACGACACATCATTTATAACGAAAGAAGCAAAACTGGGTTCACAAGGTAAGCTTTCGATAAGTTACCCTACGAAAATGAACTTTTGAAGTAGAGCCACTTGGGCTACGCACGCTTTTTACGCTGAGCATTGATCTGAGGTATCCTAGCCGTAGCCACTACCCAAACTAGACAGAATTACACTCTTCACAATCACAGCACAAAAAGGAAACATCAATGACAAACCAAATCGGTGTCAATGAGCCATTTTACGAGACGTTTCGGATCAGCTGATCGCTCATTTCATGAATGAAAATTTGACAGGAGGTTGCGCCCAAGCCCGTGAGTGTTAATATCAATATCAACACTGTTGTCGTTTCGTAAAATAGACTATTGAAAAAAGCCAATAGAGGTAATCACGTTCAAATGCATGCGTGCCTTTTTAGTAGATGTAGTTGTGAAACTGCGAGGAAAATATTTGCACTCTTGCCCCGGACGTTAGTTTTATCATTATTTGCCTGTTTTACCCAATTCGATTGGGTAATATTTGCATATGCAATCTGAATAGCCTTTTAATCGGCGTGCACTTTTGTGTGAGGAAAAATTTGCGCTAGTGCTCGTGTGTTGAAATGTCACTTATCTCTATGGCGAAAACGCATTAAGGGAACCCATATAGGTACAAATGTAAGCTAATTTACAACATTTGAATAATCACGCCCTTATTTAGCCTCAAATTTGAGACTTAAGAAGGGCAACTGATTATCTCAGAGAGACGCAATGTCCACTGCACCATTGCTCCGGTTAGCGCAATAAGGGCGTAATACTGTGTAGGATGTCCTAATTCTCCACAGGCTCCGTTTGTGGTTAGGTTTTTATTAGGCCCCCCTAACCATTCATTCCTTGGTACGGTAAGCATAAAGCCGCATAACACCATGAATTAGGGGTCACCTGTTTAGTGGACTCTTACCACTGGATCAGACGATCCGTAGTGTTATTCTTAACCAATTGAGACAACCGCTACCGACACTACACAGCTATCTGATCGGAAAAAGAAGTTAACATTGATGGTTTTTTACTTGTGCTGGCGTAGATGAGTCCATCTCAAGTCGAGATTGGATATGTCCCAGATGTCGTACACCATCGATTCCAGCTTCAGATAGGTCGACGACTTCCAGCCGACGAGCAGATTTGCAACACAAACGCCTGGCTGAACAGCAAGAGCTAGATAAGAAGGAACTGGAATTAGAAAGAAGGCAGCTGGAGATACAGAAGAAACATTCGCAGGAAATGTACGAGTTAGAGGAGTCACTGGCAGGAGACGATGGGGACAACCGGAGCGTAAGAATCCGTGTGAACGAGATTGAGGCTCGTGAAAAATAGGTTGAAGCGTGGGTTGAACAGAACGTCGCCACCGGATTAGCTTCCACTGTACATCCAGCCGGATCTACCCCTCTGCACCACCAGCTACCTATAGGTAGCGACATCAATATTGCGACAAAAAACGACGACGAAGGCCACAATCCGTCGCACCAGGTACCCGCTATTACCGTCCCAGTCGGAGAAACCAACAAATCGTCAGCAGACATTCCCATATTACAGCCCCTTCGAAGCCAGCTGGCAGAGTGCGAGCAACATCCCGTATCAGCAGAACGACTGCTGAACCTTGAAGCCCAGTTGTGAAAGTGCAGAATGCAGATCTCGCAGCCAGCAGAGGGAGCTTATGGTGGCGATTCTATTATGAATTCTCAGGATCGCCAACGATCCCGCGAAGGAGCTCTATCAAAGATCGTTACGAATGTCAGTGACACTGTAGGACTACCGAAGAGTCAGGTTTCTTCTGTGGCACATAGTCAAACGAAATTGACTGGGAAACCAAACCCAGATCAGAGCCAGAGTAGAATTGAAGTTCTTCAACAAGATTCTTCAACAGGTAAGAGCAGGTCTGGCCCGCGAATCCGTTTCGCACCCAAGCATATTCCCCTGGGACCACCGTTGGTCGAATCAACGATAAACGAGCAGACGCGGCTCAGGCACGCGCACTCAAATTCCCCGGTATTCGATATGGTGCGGGAAACGGATCTAAATTTCCAGTTGGACGCCCCTGCTGGTCGAGCCACCTTACCTGAACTTGAAAATTGTCGTTCGAACCTACATGCGAACCCAACAGTGCCAAGACCATCTGGAAATGTTCGTGGAGCTGCAAGATATGTCGACAATTCATTCGGATTTCGTATATCTGATCCGGAATGTTCTCCGGGGTTCAGAGCTCCAGCCCATGCAGAATAATTTGCAACGTCCTTCTCCAGAGCAACTGGCAGCAAAGTAAGTGTTGCCCCGGGATTTGCTGGAGTTTTCGGGTGATCCAGAGGAGTGCCCTTTATTTTATAGCAGTTTCCACAATTCCACGGCGGCATGAGGATTCAACAATGTTGAAAATCTTGCACGTTTGGAACGAGGCTTGAAAGGCAACGCGCTGAAATCTGTTCGATACTATTCGCTATCGCCCGAGCCAGTACCAAACGTACTGGAGACTCTTCGGACTCTGTATGGCCGTCCGGAGATCATCATCAACAAGTTGATCCAAAATGTACGCGAAACGCCGGCACCTAAGCCAGAGAAGTTTGGATTCACTGATCGATTTTGGAATTTCGATTCGAAATCTGGCTAAACATCTCATTGCAGCGGGTCAACAAGCACACCTATCGAATCCAGCACTTCTGCAGGAGCTGGTTGAAAAGCTGCCGGACAACGTGAAGTTACAATGGGCACAACATTCGATGCTTCAGTCTGAGGCGAGTTTGCGTACCTTCAGCGATTTCATGGGGACGGTTGTTGAATCAGTAAGCAAGGTAGTAATCTACACTTCTGGCCAACACACTAGAAGCGAAAGATCCCGCAACAAAGATAGAAGCTTCGTAAACGCACACTCCGAGAACAAAGCAACTCCGGTCCGGTCTTCTACCAATCAAGTGAAGGAAAAGTCTGTAGATAAGAAGCCGTGCCTGTTTTGCGGAAAAGCAGGACACCATTTGAAGAGCTGTACGAAATTTCAGCAACTCTTGGTAGAAGATCGCTGGAAAAATGTCCAAAAGTTGAAAGTTTGCCGTAGCTGCCTCAACCCTCACGGCAGCCGTATATGTAGAGTCTCTAGCCGATGTGGAATCAACGGCTGTGAATTCCGCCATCACCAATTGCTCCACGGTCATCCTGAAGAAGCGGTTAAACCGACCGTATCATCGACAGAAAACCATGTGCATCACCACTGCGGACAGTCGATTCTATTCCGAATCGTTGCAGTAACGCTCTATGGGAAATCCAAGACTGTCACCATTTTCGCCTTCTTGGATGAAGGCTCTTCATCGACGTTGATCGAGCAAAGTCTGGCTCGAGAACTGGAAATAGAAGGACCGACAGTCCCATTATGCTTGAGGTGGACCGCTAACATGACGAGGACGGAAGACGAGTCACAGATCGTCTCTCTAAAAGTGTCGGGAATGGGTCAGAATAAGCGGTTTCAGCTAATGAACGTGCGCACCGTAGACTGCTTGAATTTGCCGTCACAAACTCTGTGATTCACCGAACTACAACAAAATCATCCAACTAAATTTTAATTTAATTTTAATTTAATTTTAATTTAATTTTAATTTAATTTTAATTTAATTTTAATTTAATTTTAATTTAATTTTAATTTAATTTTAATTTAATTTTAATTTAATTTTAATTTAATTTTAATTTAATTTTAATTTAATTTTAATTTAATTTTAATTTAATTTTAATTTAATTTTAATTTAATTTTAATTTAATTTTAATTTAATTTTAATTTAATTTTAATTTAATTTTAATTTAATTTTAATTTAATTTTAATTTAATTTTAATTTAATTTTAATTTAATTTTAATTTAATTTTAATTTAATTTTAATTTAATTTTAATTTAATTTTAATTTAATTTTAATTTAATTTTAATTTAATTTTAATTTAATTTTAATTTAATTTTAATTTAATTTTAATTTAATTTTAATTTAATTTTAATTTAATTTTAATTTAATTTTAATTTAATTTAAATTTAATTTAAATTTAATTTTAATTTAATTTTAATTTAATTTTAATTTAATTTTAATTTAATTTTAATTTAATTTTAATTTAATTTAAATTTAATTTAAATTTAATTTAAATTTAATTTAAATTTAATTTAAATTTAATTTTAATTTAATTTTTATTTAATTTAAATTTAATTTAAATTTAATTTAAATTTAATTTAAATTTAATTTTAATTTAATTTTAATTTAATTTTAATTTAATTTTAATTTAATTTTAATTTAATTTTAATTTAATTTTAATTTAATTTTAATTTAATTTTAATTTAATTTTAATTTAATTTTAATTTAATTTTAATTTATTTTAATTTAATTTTAATTTAATTTTAATTTAATTTTAATTTAATTTTAATTTAATTTTAATTTAATTTTAATTTAATTTTAATTTAATTTTAATTTAATTTTAATTTAATTTTAATTTAATTTTAATTTAATTTTAATTTAATTTTAATTTAATTTTAATTTAATTTTAATTTAATTTTAATTTAATTTTAATTTAATTTTAATTTAATTTTAATTTAATTTTAATTTAATTTTAATTTAATTTTAATTTAATTTTAATTTAATTTTAATTTAATTTTAATTTAATTTTAATTTAATTTTAATTTAATTTTAATTTAATTTTAATTTAATTTTAATTTAATTTTAATTTAATTTTAATTTAATTTTAATTTAATTTTAATTTAATTTTAATTTAATTTTAATTTAATTTTAATTTAATTTTAATTTAATTTTAATTTAATTTTAATTTAATTTTAATTTAATTTTAATTTAATTTTAATTTAATTTTAATTTAATTTTAATTTAATTTTAATTTAATTTTAATTTAATTTTAATTTAATTTTAATTTAATTTTAATTTAATTTTAATTTAATTTTAATTTAATTTTAATTTAATTTTAATTTAATTTTAATTTAATTTTAATTTAATTTTAATTTAATTTTAATTTAATTTTAATTTAATTTTAATTTAATTTTAATTTAATTTTAATTTAATTTTAATTTAATTTTAATTTAATTTTAATTTAATTTTAATTTAATTTTAATTTAATTTTAATTTAATTTTAATTTAATTTTAATTTAATTTTAATTTAATTTTAATTTAATTTTAATTTAATTTTAATTTAATTTTAATTTAATTTTAATTTAATTTTAATTTAATTTTAATTTAATTTTAATTTAATTTTAATTTAATTTTAATTTAATTTTAATTTAATTTTAATTTAATTTTAATTTAATTTTAATTTAATTTTAATTTAATTTTAATTTAATTTTAATTTAATTTTAATTTAATTTTAATTTAATTTTAATTTAATTTTAATTTAATTTTAATTTAATTTTAATTTAATTTTAATTTAATTTTAATTTAATTTTAATTTAATTTTAATTTAATTTTAATTTAATTTTAATTTAATTTTAATTTAATTTTAATTTAATTTTAATTTAATTTTAATTTAATTTTAATTTAATTTTAATTTAATTTTAATTTAATTTTAATTTAATTTTAATTTAATTTTAATTTAATTTTAATTTAATTTTAATTTAATTTTAATTTAATTTTAATTTAATTTTAATTTAATTTTAATTTAATTTTAATTTAATTTTAATTTAATTTTAATTTAATTTTAATTTAATTTTAATTTAATTTTAATTTAATTTTAATTTAATTTTAATTTAATTTTAATTTAATTTTAATTTAATTTTAATTTAATTTTAATTTAATTTTAATTTAATTTTAATTTAATTTTAATTTAATTTTAATTTAATTTTAATTTAATTTTAATTTAATTTTAATTTAATTTTAATTTAATTTTAATTTAATTTTAATTTAATTTTAATTTAATTTTAATTTAATTTTAATTTAATTTTAATTTAATTTTAATTTAATTTTAATTTAATTTTAATTTAATTTTAATTTAATTTTAATTTAATTTTAATTTAATTTTAATTTAATTTTAATTTAATTTTAATTTAATTTTAATTTAATTTTAATTTAATTTTAATTTAATTTTAATTTAATTTTAATTTAATTTTAATTTAATTTTAATTTAATTTTAATTT
This sequence comes from Aedes albopictus, assembly GCF_035046485.1. NCBI lineage: Eukaryota > Metazoa > Arthropoda > Insecta > Diptera > Culicidae > Aedes > Aedes albopictus. Next base: position 263,851,732 of record NC_085137.1, on the reverse strand, counting down.
AATTTTAATTTAATTTTAATTTAATTTTAATTTAATTTTAATTTAATTTTAATTTAATTTTAATTTAATTTTAATTTAATTTTAATTTAATTTTAATTTAATTTTAATTTAATTTTAATTTAATTTTAATTTAATTTTAATTTAATTTTAATTTAATTTTAATTTAATTTTAATTTAATTTTAATTTAATTTTAATTTAATTTTAATTTAATTTTAATTTAATTTTAATTTAATTTTAATTTAATTTTAATTTAATTTTAATTTAATTTTAATTTAATTTTAATTTAATTTTAATTTAATTTTAATTTAATTTTAATTTAATTTTAATTTAATTTTAATTTAATTTTAATTTAATTTTAATTTAATTTTAATTTAATTTTAATTTAATTTTAATTTAATTTTAATTTAATTTTAATTTAATTTTAATTTAATTTTAATTTAATTTTAATTTAATTTTAATTTAATTTTAATTTAATTTTAATTTAATTTTAATTTAATTTTAATTTAATTTTAATTTAATTTTAATTTAATTTTAATTTAATTTTAATTTAATTTTAATTTAATTTTAATTTAATTTTAATTTAATTTTAATTTAATTTTAATTTAATTTTAATTTAATTTTAATTTAATTTTAATTTAATTTTAATTTAATTTTAATTTAATTTTAATTTAATTTTAATTTAATTTTAATTTAATTTTAATTTAATTTTAATTTAATTTTAATTTAATTTTAATTTAATTTTAATTTAATTTTAATTTAATTTTAATTTAATTTTAATTTAATTTTAATTTAATTTTAATTTAATTTTAATTTAATTTTAATTTAATTTTAATTTAATTTTAATTTAATTTTAATTTAATTTTAATTTAATTTTAATTTAATTTTAATTTAATTTTAATTTAATTTTAATTTAATTTTAATTTAATTTTAATTTAATTTTAATTTAATTTTAATTTAATTTTAATTTAATTTTAATTTAATTTTAATTTAATTTTAATTTAATTTTAATTTAATTTTAATTTAATTTTAATTTAATTTTAATTTAATTTTAATTTAATTTTAATTTAATTTTAATTTAATTTTAATTTAATTTTAATTTAATTTTAATTTAATTTTAATTTAATTTTAATTTAATTTTAATTTAATTTTAATTTAATTTTAATTTAATTTTAATTTAATTTTAATTTAATTTTAATTTAATTTTAATTTAATTTTAATTTAATTTTAATTTAATTTTAATTTAATTTTAATTTAATTTTAATTTAATTTTAATTTAATTTTAATTTAATTTTAATTTAATTTTAATTTAATTTTAATTTAATTTTAATTTAATTTTAATTTAATTTTAATTTAATTTTAATTTAATTTTAATTTAATTTTAATTTAATTTTAATTTAATTTTAATTTAATTTTAATTTAATTTTAATTTAATTTTAATTTAATTTTAATTTAATTTTAATTTAATTTTAATTTAATTTTAATTTAATTTTAATTTAATTTTAATTTAATTTTAATTTAATTTTAATTTAATTTTAATTTAATTTTAATTTAATTTTAATTTAATTTTAATTTAATTTTAATTTAATTTTAATTTAATTTTAATTTAATTTTAATTTAATTTTAATTTAATTTTAATTTAATTTTAATTTAATTTTAATTTAATTTTAATTTAATTTTAATTTAATTTTAATTTAATTTTAATTTAATTTTAATTTAATTTTAATTTAATTTTAATTTAATTTTAATTTAATTTTAATTTAATTTTAATTTAATTTTAATTTAATTTTAATTTAATTTTAATTTAATTTTAATTTAATTTTAATTTAATTTTAATTTAATTTTAATTTAATTTTAATTTAATTTTAATTTAATTTTAATTTAATTTTAATTTAATTTTAATTTAATTTTAATTTAATTTTAATTTAATTTTAATTTAATTTTAATTTAATTTTAATTTAATTTTAATTTAATTTTAATTTAATTTTAATTTAATTTTAATTTAATTTTAATTTAATTTTAATTTAATTTTAATTTAATTTTAATTTAATTTTAATTTAATTTTAATTTAATTTTAATTTAATTTTAATTTAATTTTAATTTAATTTTAATTTAATTTTAATTTAATTTTAATTTAATTTTAATTTAATTTTAATTTAATTTTAATTTAATTTTAATTTAATTTTAATTTAATTTTAATTTAATTTTAATTTAATTTTAATTTAATTTTAATTTAATTTTAATTTAATTTTAATTTAATTTTAATTTAATTTTAATTTAATTTTAATTTAATTTTAATTTAATTTTAATTTAATTTTAATTTAATTTTAATTTAATTTTAATTTAATTTTAATTTAATTTTAATTTAATTTTAATTTAATTTTAATTTAATTTTAATTTAATTTTAATTTAATTTTAATTTAATTTTAATTTAATTTTAATTTAATTTTAATTTAATTTTAATTTAATTTTAATTTAATTTTAATTTAATTTTAATTTAATTTTAATTTAATTTTAATTTAATTTTAATTTAATTTTAATTTAATTTTAATTTAATTTTAATTTAATTTTAATTTAATTTTAATTTAATTTTAATTTAATTTTAATTTAATTTTAATTTAATTTTAATTTAATTTTAATTTAATTTTAATTTAATTTTAATTTAATTTTAATTTAATTTTAATTTAATTTTAATTTAATTTTAATTTAATTTTAATTTAATTTTAATTTAATTTTAATTTAATTTTAATTTAATTTTAATTTAATTTTAATTTAATTTTAATTTAATTTTAATTTAATTTTAATTTAATTTTAATTTAATTTTAATTTAATTTTAATTTAATTTTAATTTAATTTTAATTTAATTTTAATTTAATTTTAATTTAATTTTAATTTAATTTTAATTTAATTTTAATTTAATTTTAATTTAATTTTAATTTAATTTTAATTTAATTTTAATTTAATTTTAATTTAATTTTAATTTAATTTTAATTTAATTTTAATTTAATTTTAATTTAATTTTAATTTAATTTTAATTTAATTTTAATTTAATTTTAATTTAATTTTAATTTAATTTTAATTTAATTTTAATTTAATTTTAATTTAATTTTAATTTAATTTTAATTTAATTTTAATTTAATTTTAATTTAATTTTAATTTAATTTTAATTTAATTTTAATTTAATTTTAATTTAATTTTAATTTAATTTTAATTTAATTTTAATTTAATTTTAATTTAATTTTAATTTAATTTTAATTTAATTTTAATTTAATTTTAATTTAATTTTAATTTAATTTTAATTTAATTTTAATTTAATTTTAATTTAATTTTAATTTAATTTTAATTTAATTTTAATTTAATTTTAATTTAATTTTAATTTAATTTTAATTTAATTTTAATTTAATTTTAATTTAATTTTAATTTAATTTTAATTTAATTTTAATTTAATTTTAATTTAATTTTAATTTAATTTTAATTTAATTTTAATTTAATTTTAATTTAATTTTAATTTAATTTTAATTTAATTTTAATTTAATTTTAATTTAATTTTAATTTAATTTTAATTTAATTTTAATTTAATTTTAATTTAATTTTAATTTAATTTTAATTTAATTTTAATTTAATTTTAATTTAATTTTAATTTAATTTTAATTTAATTTTAATTTAATTTTAATTTAATTTTAATTTAATTTTAATTTAATTTTAATTTAATTTTAATTTAATTTTAATTTAATTTTAATTTAATTTTAATTTAATTTTAATTTAATTTTAATTTAATTTTAATTTAATTTTAATTTAATTTTAATTTAATTTTAATTTAATTTTAATTTAATTTTAATTTAATTTTAATTTAATTTTAATTTAATTTTAATTTAATTTTAATTTAATTTTAATTTAATTTTAATTTAATTTTAATTTAATTTTAATTTAATTTTAATTTAATTTTAATTTAATTTTAATTTAATTTTAATTTAATTTTAATTTAATTTTAATTTAATTTTAATTTAATTTTAATTTAATTTTAATTTAATTTTAATTTAATTTTAATTTAATTTTAATTTAATTTTAATTTAATTTTAATTTAATTTTAATTTAATTTTAATTTAATTTTAATTTAATTTTAATTTAATTTTAATTTAATTTTAATTTAATTTTAATTTAATTTTAATTTAATTTTAATTTAATTTTAATTTAATTTTAATTTAATTTTAATTTAATTTTAATTTAATTTTAATTTAATTTTAATTTAATTTTAATTTAATTTTAATTTAATTTTAATTTAATTTTAATTTAATTTTAATTTAATTTTAATTTAATTTTAATTTAATTTTAATTTAATTTTAATTTAATTTTAATTTAATTTTAATTTAATTTTAATTTAATTTTAATTTAATTTTAATTTAATTTTAATTTAATTTTAATTTAATTTTAATTTAATTTTAATTTAATTTTAATTTAATTTTAATTTAATTTTAATTTAATTTTAATTTAATTTTAATTTAATTTTAATTTAATTTTAATTTAATTTTAATTTAATTTTAATTTAATTTTAATTTAATTTTAATTTAATTTTAATTTAATTTTAATTTAATTTTAATTTAATTTTAATTTAATTTTAATTTAATTTTAATTTAATTTTAATTTAATTTTAATTTAATTTTAATTTAATTTTAATTTAATTTTAATTTAATTTTAATTTAATTTTAATTTAATTTTAATTTAATTTTAATTTAATTTTAATTTAATTTTAATTTAATTTTAATTTAATTTTAATTTAATTTTAATTTAATTTTAATTTAATTTTAATTTAATTTTAATTTAATTTTAATTTAATTTTAATTTAATTTTAATTTAATTTTAATTTAATTTTAATTTAATTTTAATTTAATTTTAATTTAATTTTAATTTAATTTTAATTTAATTTTAATTTAATTTTAATTTAATTTTAATTTAATTTTAATTTAATTTTAATTTAATTTTAATTTAATTTTAATTTAATTTTAATTTAATTTTAATTTAATTTTAATTTAATTTTAATTTAATTTTAATTTAATTTTAATTTAATTTTAATTTAATTTTAATTTAATTTTAATTTAATTTTAATTTAATTTTAATTTAATTTTAATTTAATTTTAATTTAATTTTAATTTAATTTTAATTTAATTTTAATTTAATTTTAATTTAATTTTAATTTAATTTTAATTTAATTTTAATTTAATTTTAATTTAATTTTAATTTAATTTTAATTTAATTTTAATTTAATTTTAATTTAATTTTAATTTAATTTTAATTTAATTTTAATTTAATTTTAATTTAATTTTAATTTAATTTTAATTTAATTTTAATTTAATTTTAATTTAATTTTAATTTAATTTTAATTTAATTTTAATTTAATTTTAATTTAATTTTAATTTAATTTTAATTTAATTTTAATTTAATTTTAATTTAATTTTAATTTAATTTTAATTTAATTTTAATTTAATTTTAATTTAATTTTAATTTAATTTTAATTTAATTTTAATTTAATTTTAATTTAATTTTAATTTAATTTTAATTTAATTTTAATTTAATTTTAATTTAATTTTAATTTAATTTTAATTTAATTTTAATTTAATTTTAATTTAATTTTAATTTAATTTTAATTTAATTTTAATTTAATTTTAATTTAATTTTAATTTAATTTTAATTTAATTTTAATTTAATTTTAATTTAATTTTAATTTAATTTTAATTTAATTTTAATTTAATTTTAATTTAATTTTAATTTAATTTTAATTTAATTTTAATTTAATTTTAATTTAATTTTAATTTAATTTTAATTTAATTTTAATTTAATTTTAATTTAATTTTAATTTAATTTTAATTTAATTTTAATTTAATTTTAATTTAATTTTAATTTAATTTTAATTTAATTTTAATTTAATTTTAATTTAATTTTAATTTAATTTTAATTTAATTTTAATTTAATTTTAATTTAATTTTAATTTAATTTTAATTTAATTTTAATTTAATTTTAATTTAATTTTAATTTAATTTTAATTTAATTTTAATTTAATTTTAATTTAATTTTAATTTAATTTAATTTAATTTTAATTTAATTTTAATTTAATTTTAATTTAATTTTAATTTAATTTTAATTTAATTTTAATTTAATTTAATTTAATTTTAATTTAATTTTAATTTAATTTTAATTTAATTTTAATTTAATTTTAATTTAATTTTAATTTAATTTTAATTTAATTTTAATTTAATTTTAATTTAATTTTAATTTAATTTTAATTTAATTTTAATTTAATTTTAATTTAATTTTAATTTAATTTTAATTTAATTTTAATTTAATTTTAATTTAATTTTAATTTAATTTTAATTTAATTTTAATTTAATTTTAATTTAATTTTAATTTAATTTTAATTTAATTTTAATTTAATTTTAATTTAATTTTAATTTAATTTTAATTTAATTTTAATTTAATTTTAATTTAATTTTAATTTAATTTTAATTTAATTTTAATTTAATTTTAATTTAATTTAATTTAATTTTAATTTAATTTTAATTTAATTTTAATTTAATTTTAATTTAATTTTAATTTAATTTTAATTTAATTTTAATTTAATTTTAATTTAATTTTAATTTAATTTTAATTTAATTTAATTTAATTTTAATTTAATTTTAATTTAATTTTAATAATTTAATTTTAATTTTAATTTAATTTTAATTTAATTTTAATTTAATTTTAATTTAATTTTAATTTAATTTTAATTTAATTTTAATTTAATTTTAATTTAATTTTAATTTAATTTTAATTTAATTTTAATTTAATTTTAATTTAATTTTAATTTAATTTTAATTTAATTTTAATTTAATTTTAATTTAATTTTAATTTAATTTTAATTTAATTTTAATTTAATTTAATTTAATTTTAATTTAATTTTAATTTAATTTTAATTTAATTTTAATTTAATTTTAATTTAATTTTAATTTAATTTTAATTTAATTTTAATTTAATTTTAATTTAATTTTAATTTAATTTTAATTTAATTTTAATTTAATTTTAATTTAATTTTAATTTAATTTTAATTTAATTTTAATTTAATTTTAATTTAATTTTAATTTAATTTTAATTTAATTTTAATTTAATTTTAATTTAATTTTAATTTAATTTTAATTTTAATTTTAATTTATTTTAATTTAATTTAAT